>NC_064640.1:391107229-391473479 GCF_023864345.2 Schistocerca serialis cubense
GCACTGTAAGGTGCATTGTTTTGAATGATGATATCTGAAGGTCACGCATTTTAATTTCTTGTATTGTACGTACAACATAAATTTTTATTTTAATAAACCTATTCGTAACTGTAAACGACGGCAATGCTAACAAAAATTGTTTTTTGAACAATCTTGACATCTCTAATCACTTTTGTTTTTTACAGTACATGCTCGACATTTCTGACTTCAACACTGCTATAAAGTTGACATCACAGCTTGTGCTCCGTTCCCTTCACAGCGAAAAATTTTCAGTCGTCAATTAGTAGTTAGAACTGGAGACAACTAACCCACAAATCTCACATGGAATCTGATGCTATTCCACAAGCCTCGCGTCCTTAGTGTTTCAGAGATTTAAATTATTTTCAAATTTCATTGACACTGGTAACATTGTCTTTGCAGTGGAAGAAAAATAGACTAACGCAGCAAGTTGAGTTTGCCTTTGAGGTATTTAGCATTTCAGCTTTCATTTCAGTTTTGGCGTTTTTCAGTTCTCATGTACAGACACGTTTCGGTACATTCATTTTTGTGGCATACACAGTCAAATATTTCCCACTGTTCTGTGAGATCTTGCTAGTGAAAAATTTGTCAGTTGATTAGCCACAAGAAGAGCACAGGTGTCTTCGCAATACTGTACGGTATGTAACTTGGCCACAGTTCTCAGCACTGTTTACAGTTTCGATTTTGTTTTTTCCTTGGATTCCGTTGAACCACGTACGCCACAGGTACTCAGTCGTAAATCATAGGACGCCGATAAAAACCTTGAAAATTAAGACACAAATAATGAGGATCTGTATCACTCATATGTTTCAATCTGGCTGGACTCTGTAGAATAGAGCACACCTTTCTGCATAACGTTTAATTGTTATCTAGTACAAGTACTCATTTTGTCAAATGCTCACAGAAAGAATATCATCATCATCATCATCCCTTTTCAATGGCTCTAGATTATTTACCACAAATTCTATGACGGCGAATATGTACAGGTTTCGCAGGTTATCTGTATGAATAATGTGCACCATAAATATGTGAGACTTTTGCAAGTCAATATTAGTTTTCGTATATCAAAGTAAACCTCACAGAAATTCAAAAAGTTGAACATGCTTGAGATGAGACTCCGTTACACTCCCACCTACCACCTCCCACCTCCCGGAGGGAATGTGTGCCCGACTGTCAGCACGAGTGCTATCCATATGAAAGAGTGCGAACGTTTTTTCTAAATGTTTGAGAATGAACAACATGGCGCAAGCAAAACATGAAAATATTTCCCGGCATCGATTTATCTTCGAACTTTGAACATATCTTAAATGGATTTTGCGTTTTGAGCAACAAAAGTAATGTAAATAAGAACTGAATAGTGCCAAGCAACATTGCAGCAATGTATGACACTGTATATAAAAAAAAGATAAGGATTAAACATCCCACCTACGATGAGATAATTAGAGAGGAAGAACGAGCTCGGTTTGGTGAAAGATGGCGAATTTAATCAGCAGTGGCCTTCAAAAGAACTATTTCGGAACTGGCATTCAGAGATTTAGGAAAATCTTGGGGAAAAAAAAAATCTGGATGGCCTAATAAGGATTTCAACCGCTGTACCCCAAATACGAATACTACTGTACCATCTTGCTCGGTAGACATTAATGACATCATAGGAAATGAACGTCTTTCCTCTTGCGTGGTCATTATTAGCTAGGGAAGGAGTACTGCGAGCAGCAACACGCATTCCAAACATTCTTCTGTCGGAGGATGCAGGGGGGACACCCGTGAGCTGAAATATTGGCTCCTGAAGATATCAGACCACGAGGTAAGCCAGTCTGACCGAGCACTGTCTTGTATGGTCAAATCAGCACCTTTTTATTCAATCGGACATTGTGCTTTTCAAGTGTGTACTGGGTGTTTCAGTTTGAGTGTTTCTCTCTTTAACATATAAAATAATATGCCAAAGGAATACTCAGTCACAGTGTTTACGAACTGGTGTTCGTAAATGAAGGGATGTGTTCTTGACGCCAAAACACATTACAGTAAGTCAATACGAACATGGAGCCAAAAAATCTTTCATTGAAACATGGAGCCAAAAAATCTTTCACTGACGACTTACGAAAGGAATTCTCTATTGCGACCCCTGACTATACAATTCACCTTGGATGCGCATTTTTATTTACATTTTTCTTCACAGACGGTATTGGCATTTGTTTTTAGTTTGAACCTCCCTTGTTCAGCATCAGGGTTAGAATCAATCGTTCTGATTTTATTAGTCCGTATTTCCTTCCACGGCGTCTACTGTATAAACGTACTTACGGTTTCTCAGAAATGAGGTGCTTCATTTACTTGATAATATGCCTCTAGACGTCGTCCAAGGAATATTGTTTATGTACGACAGTGCTCCATCTCACTTTCCTCCAGGCGTTCGCCAGTATCTCTCTAACCGATTTCCAAATTTACGTATTGGTCGAGAGGGTGGATTTGCATGTCCTACCGGATCATCGGATTTGAATCCAATGGATTTTTACCTCTTGGGACATTTAAGATCTTTTATGTTTTCAGTTAAGTGTCGATTAGACTGTCAGTAAGGCAGCTATTTCTGTTCCCGCAGCAACATTTGCGAGTACAGCTGCAAACAGGAGCGACTTTACTAGTTTAATTTTTAAATTTCTTGCATATATTTCTTTACTAGGCACACACTAGCGTTTAATAAATACGTATTGTACAATGGCGTCGTCTTTAGTATGGATAGAGACTGATTGCTATGTTCAGATGCAGGCTGAGCCTGTGACCCTTCGCTCACAGCTTCAGGTGGCTCTGGCTCTCGTCACACAGATTCAGACTGTTGCCAATGGGCATCACTGTGGGTGGGGGGGGGGGGGGGGAGAGGGGGGGAGGGGGGCAGTCATTGGGATCCAACGGACCTCCAGCACATTCCACGTGCCCCCCCCCCCCTTCCGATCGATCCACTACTGTTTATGCCCCATTTAATGACCGTACTGAATTTGACCTCTCACCCGTTCTCAAGTGCGAGCTTGGGCCAAGATGTAGCAGGCAGTGAAAGACTTTCCAGGGATGGGGGATCCAAAAGCTTGCCCAGTTAGTCTGACAAACAGATCTAAGGCGCTATGTGTGGGTGATACGGATCCTGAGCCAGATGCAGCCGCCCATCCTGTTTTATAGGAAGCCTCTCAGCCTGCAAGATCTGGGCAATCACAGAGTGTAGGATTATTGATAACTCGGAGTTCCGATGTTCTGTGCATAATAGGGGCCCTTAGGGAAGAAGCGATGGCGGTTGGAGGGGGGAGGGGTCTTTCAAGATGTGGAACAGATCCTTCCAGCTGCCATGAAGAGCACAGGTTACAGCCAACTACAGGTGTTGGCTCATATCAGTATTAATTGTGTGTGCTGCTTTGAATCAGAAGAAATTCTCAATTCTCTGTTTCGAGAGGATAGTTGAACTGGGAAAGACTGCCAGTCTTGCTTTAGAGATGAAGGCAGAGCTCACCATCTGTAGCATCATCAACTGGACCAACTGTGGACCTTTGGTACAGAGTCGAGCAGACGGTCTGAATCAGAGGAGATCATTCTACAACCGTGCAGATTGCAAATCTCTTGACTTGCAGCGTAATGTGGGAGAGGGGGGGGGGACAAAAAGGTTTTCAGTCTCAAAAGATTCTGGTCAACACAGGATAAGGTTTGACATATGGACCATAGGTATTATAGTAGTAAATTGTCGCAACTGTTGGGGAAAAAACATGAGCTCCAGATATTAATAGAAAACACTGAAGCACAAATGGTTATAGGCACTGGAAGCTGAATTTTTTACAAATGATCTACCAGTATTCAGAAAGAACAGGTTGAAGACAGTTGGTGGTGAGGGGATCGTTATAGCCTAATTTGTAGCGAAATTTAAATAGTACTTGTGAATTAGTATGGACAGAGGTTATACTTGACAACCAGAATAAATTAATAATTGGTTCCTTTTAATGACCTCCTGACTCACACGATACAGTTCGTGAACAGTTCCATAAAGATTTAGCCTCAAATTTGTGGCCCATTCATGCAATTATACTTGGTGGCAACTTGACTCTACCCTCGGCATGTTGGTGAAAACACATGTTCAAAGCTGGCAGTACGCGTAAATCATCATTCAAAGTTGTGCTAAATGCTTTCTCCAAAAATTATTTTTGAACAATAAGTTCAAGAAATCACTCCAAGTATAAATGACTGCGAAAACATACTCTACCCTCTTAGCAATATAAAACCCTGGGCAAATACAGACCATTATGATGGATCCAAGGATTAGTAACCACATGGTCGTTGCAGCGAGACAGAATAACGTAACACACAAACCCAATAAAAATAAACGCAAAATATAGCAAAATTCATTGACCCGTTCCTAAAGAGACAGACTCAGTTCCTTCTGAACAAACTATTAAAGTATAGAGAAGCTGTGGCTTAAATTCAAAGGAATGGTATAGACAGCAATGGAGCGCTTTACACCAAATACACTAATAACAGGTGGAACGGATCCCCTATGGTACACAAAAAAGGTCCGAACACTGTTGCAGAAGCAACAAAAAAAGAAAGCATGCCAAATTTAAAAGAACACAAAATTCCCAAGACTGGCGAAGTTTTACAGAAACTCTAAATTCAGCGCCAACTTCAATGAAAGGTGCTTTTAACAGTTTCCACAATGAAACTCTGTCTGGAAATCAGGCAGGAAATCTAAAGAGAATCCAGTTGTATGTATTTCACACCAGCGGCAAGACAATACCTCCGCTCTGCGACAGTGAAGGTAATGTTACCAATGATAGTGCCACTAAAAGCGGAGTTACTAAATCGTTTTTCTGAAATTCGCTCACAAAGAGGGCAAAGTAAGTATTCCACAATTCGAAACCAAAGCTTTTAAGTAGTCATCTTCAGGGTAGTAGAGCAGCTTAAATCACTCAAAGAGAAGTAGTCCGATCCATATGGTATTCCAATTACATTCCTTTCAGAGTATGCAGATATAGTATTTTCCCACTTAATTACACAAGGACTGGAAAATTGCACAAGTCATACCAATACACAAAGAAATGAGCAGCCCTCTTAGATTGTTTGCACATGATGCTGTCATTTACTGCTCAGCAAAGTCATCAGAAGATCAAAAGTAGTTGCACAATGATTTAGACAAGATATCTGTAAGGTGCAAAGATTGGCAATTGACAGTAAATAATGAAAATTTTGAGGTCATCCACATGAGTACAAAAATAATTCCGATAAATTTCGGTTACATGATAAAGCATACAAATTTAAAGGCTGTCACTTTAGTTAAAGACCAAGGAATTACAATTACGAAAAATTTAAACTGGAACGTTCACATAGATAATCTTGTAGGGAAGGAAAACCAAAGATTGCGCATTACTGGCAGAACTATTAGAGGGTGTAACGGGTGTGCTTAAGGCACTGACTATTCTATTTTCTTCTAGATCACTGCTATGCAATATGGGATCCTTACCAGTTTGGATTGGAGGACATGGAAAAACTTACAAAGGCAGCTCGTGTCATACTAGCGAGAAATAAGGGAGTGTGTCACGGCTATGATACCCGAGTTGGGAAGAAGGGAAAGGGGGGGGGGGGGAGAGGGGGGGAGAGGGGGGGGGGAGGAGAGAGGAGAGAGAGAGAAGAGAGAGAGGAGAGAGAGAGAGAGAGAGAGAGAGAGTCATTAAAACAAAGCCGTTTTTCGTTGCAGAAACGCTACTCTCTTCATCGGAGTTATGAAGATGGGTTGTTTTTAGTTATTTTCCTGAAAATTACAGCAACGAGTTATAGTTCATTAAAGAATATTTTGTCTATGGTACACAAATCAAATTTCTAACAATTCTGTTAGGACCTAAAAATGTTCAAAGTTTTGGGGCTGGGTGAAACATGCTGTACCTAACAAAATTCATAGCGCCTTTGGATTGGGGTTGTTTGGGGAAAGGGACCAGACAGCGAGGTCATCGGTCTCATCGGATTAGGGAAGGACGGGGAAGGAAGTCGGCCGTGCCCTTTCAAAGGAACCATCCCGGCATCTGCCTTGAGCGTTTTAGGGAAATCACGGAAAACCTAAATCAGGATGGCCGGACGCGGGATTGAACCGTCGTCCTCCCGAATGCGAGTCCATAGCGCCTTCGACGAGATGTAAAGTTGCTTGTGTCTCGCAGCGACAAAGTTTCTGTGACACGTTGTTTGAAATCATCTGGGATTGTGTTTTGTGCAAAGACGATTTCTTAGACATTCCTACAAAACGAAATCTAGTGGTGTTAAATGAGGCGATTGCGCGGGTCGTTCCTGTGTATCACGGCGTCTTACCCATCGCCCAGAATATCTGTAGATCAGTTCCTGCACAACATCCAGCGCAGACTAGGATGTGTGAGCATTTTGTTGCATCCACGTATGCACCTAAACTGTCAATGACAAAATCTACATCCATATCCTGTCCGAGTACCTTCCTCTCCAGTAATTCGACGCCACACATTGGACCAGCTCCTTTGACGACTGACGTGACGTACCCACTCAGGACTTTCTGTAGCCCAGTAATGCATGTTATGACGGTTCACTGCACCGTAATTTGTGAATGTAGATTCATCAGAGAACATAAAACTTTGTAAGGCGTCCAGACTGGAATCACACATGGCCCATTCGCTGAAGCTAACTTACCGACTAAAATCGTTCCCATGCAGCTCCTGTCTTAAGTGACCGGTGTTACGGATATTCTTCGCTATTCAGATATAAGGCTGATATCAGTGACTGCAGCAACTTCTTCTCAGCTGACATGCGGATCACGCTGTACTGAAGCTAAAACACTCCCACATCCTTATTTCTTGCTGGTGTTCGCCTATTATTGCCTCACCTTAACTACTTATTTGTCGAAGACTTTCAGCATTAAGAACATAACAGCTAATGGAGCTCTTGGACCAGAGTACCTCACGGCATACGCAATGACTGCTTCGTGGGCATCATGGGCATCATGTGCAACATATCAACGTCTGTTCATTGTCAATATGCGTGACAGACCGAACCTCGTTTGTTCCTGAACTTTTTACAATTAATGGCGGGATGTTCTCCTCGTTTGCTCCTGCATTCTGGCCTGTCTTGTATATGGCAGCGTTAGGATACAGCCTACAATCTAACCCAGAGGCCCTCAAACTGTGTCTCCTAGACCACGTGTCGATTTTGTTTATCTTTTGTTTTGGGTGTTTTTGATAGCTTATCCGTTTATAGGTTTAAATGCAAAATTGTAAAGTTAAAATGCACATAAATATGTCAAGTTTTGTACTATAACTTTAAATGAGAAAATGGAAATTTAGTAAAGTTAATAAACAAATTCTTTTAATATGAGGGATGAAACTAACACTTTATTAACATATTTTTCAATATTTGGCTTCAATTTGGTTAAGCTTAAGCTTAAATCTCTTCCGTCAGAGATGAAAATTTGCAACCACTCGAACACCTTTACACGAAGTATAAAGATGGAAAAACTATCAAAAACTTTCTCGCAATAGTCTGTAATAAGTAGCACGTATGTCTCCCTGAAACCAGAATTGCCGATACCCCTTTTTAAACTGTTCCTTAAGCTCTCCATTAGTGTTTATTCCAATTAGTTCTTGAAACAGGGCCTCCATTATTCAGTATGACTGCATGGATTAAAAATCCATGTGTGATTTCCGCAGTCTAAATATCCCCAAACCTGGAAAGGTCGGTTGAAACATCCTGCCAGGTTCTCTGCGGGAATTCGAAAGCAGACAAAATTCGCGCCTTCCTATGTTTTGCTTCAGTAGTTTACTTCTGACAAGACAAGCTGAAATAACGATTAAGGTAGGAGGGTTCATTTTGTGACGGGTAAGCATCAAGCGACACATCACTTCACACTTCTGGTAATCTAACAGGGTACCTGATACGCAGTACATTGTCAGAGTCCTAGCCCTAATCCAGTTATAATCGGTTTGTTATCCCCAGGTCACTGATAAGGACTTCCAGGTTACACACTTAGGCGACATATATTAATGGTCACCCCCTCCCCTCCCTCCCCCCCCCCCCAATAAAATCAAAGGCAACTGATTAAGGTCATCCAGGGAAGCCCCTGTCCTACCCACACACCTACAGTGAGTTGCGACTTTTGACGTTAGGCTCATCAGAGCGGACATGACGCCGTTGCCCAGGTAACACCAATCGCATGCCGGCTTTCCCTGCCACGCCGCCAACAGTTCGGTTGGTTAAGCAGCCCTGTTGCCATGCCGTGGATAAACAGTACCACGTGGCGTCCCGCATTAGAGGCACCTACGTTCATCAGCTCTCGCTCTAAAGTGATATTTTCTGGCGTTGAATTGTTCTACAGTCGCCAGGTATTGTGAATGAGTGTTTCGTGTTGGCGTTGCATTAATAAGAGTGCAGCACCTATAAACACGATATTCGCTGCAGCACGTATGAACACGATATTCGCAATTAAAGATGTCGTCCAAGAACACGTGCACCGGCTGTAAATATAATGTCCTGTCGCAAAATATTCCTCCGAATTCGACAATAGTAATGGACGACGCGCAATACCACTCGGTTGTGATGGATAAAGCTCCGACGATGCAGCGGAGGAAGACGGCTATTTTTCTCTGGGTACAAAGAAATGATCGACTGGATAAAGTTGAACCTAGCTTGTGTAAGGCGAAGTTAATGGAACTTTTAGTACTGTATAAGCTAAAAACGCCACGCTACTAGGTAGTCGAAATGGCTAACGCTGAAGAGCATAGTTTAATCAGGCTTCCTCCATACCATGCTCTTTTAAATCCGACTGAGAATGTATAGGCCTAGGCGAAAAGTAATGTGGCAAAAACAAGAAATTTACACTCCATGAGGTTCAAATGCTGACAATAGAAGTCACTGCAAATGTTATATCACAAGACTGCTCTCAAGTTGTCAGCCACAACAAGAATGTAGTTAAGGAGACATGGATTCATAAAGGACTGTGTCGCGTTTTGAGTAATACGCTACATCTCTCGTTGTGTTAACATCGCTTCTTTTGCCTAAACACAGCAGAGTTTACAGGTACATTTCTCACTAACATTCTAATGCAGTTGAAATTGTGGTAGAATCCTAAAACAGCGTATTATTAAACCAGCGACTGAGAGCTGGACATATCAATAGCTATGAGAAAATCCATTTTCAGTATAAACAGAAATATGCAACTTCACTTATATTCTTGCAACTTCTTCACTGATATTCTTGCAAAACCCACAGCAATTCTTGTTTCACAGGCTATTGATGCTCCTTCAAAATTACATTACTTCATTAAAACACTCTGCAGCTGCTTGAATATTGCGGTGGATATGGAAGATTCACATACAGATCACATGGCAAAATAATCTTCTCTTTGCGAACTACCATTGGCCAAAATCTTGCATCGATATCTCAGACCGTTTGTGAGACGAGGTAATTATGAACGTCTCATTTTGCCTTTTCACTGGCAAGTGCTTTCAAGACTGAGCCCTTTACATACATTCCATTTTCTCACCATTGGTGACAAGATAGCGATATCCTTCGAGTTTCAAACAACAATTTCACATGTTATCTAAATTCCATATGCAGCAACATACGACTGAACACGCATAAACGCAAATTCCTAGCGACCCTATTTTACACTGCGAACTTTAAAGAATTTCTTGCAGTAGTTTAGCTAATACCGAAAGATAACAAAAAATGACCATTAACGAAATAACAGGTAATTCATCACGAAATTGACGAAAGACTCAGATTTTATTAGCGGATAGTTTCTTTAAAATCGATTGCGAAAGATAGCAGATCGGCCAGCTTCGCAGCTGACAGGTTACACGCCGAGCAGGCTTGGCGTTGTAGTCAGTCGCATGCTGACGCGTTCAGCACACGCTGGCAACTATGCTTCCCTCGACCCGCTCCGCACTCAACTGTCAAAAAGCAGCAACTAATTTAAACGCACTATGGGGCAGTTGTGCGAGCCCTCTCCCTCTCCCTCTCCCCCCCCCCCCACCCCCCGCAAAAACAAGTCATAAGCACCTATGTCAGAACCTTAAAACACTAATACAAAAAACAATGCACGTTAAGCTCAATCGATGGGAAGGATAAGAACAAGGACTTCCTCACGGAGAAAGCTCCATCAAATACGCCGTAGAGACAACGGAGTTTCCGAACTAAAGGTCACATGTCCTTCGCCATACTGATACGACGTATAAGAATTAAAAGTACAACGCCAGCGACAGCCATCACGTCGTTCGCTAAAACTGCCGATAACTCAGACGGCAGACTCTAAAACGCAAGTAGCTGAAAAGGGGCATTCGGTCAGGAAGTGGCGAACTGTCAAAGGTGACAATAAGCACAAAGTGGTGGGGGTCCCCATTTAACAAATAACGATGGCTGAAAAGACAGTGCCCAATACGCAATCTAGGTAAAATGATCTCGCAGTGAGAGGGTGAGAGGAGGTCGGCCAAGCCGCTGGGAGAGATTTAATCCTCAGAGCTTGTCCCCATGAAGGAAGGACCAGTGGTGATGCCAAAGTGGCACCACCTGCTGACAAACGGCAACACGGAGATCGAAAGGAACGGAAGAACTAGCCGGCCAAGGTAAAAGCACTGCAGCATTGGCATCAGTCTCGTTGCCCATTAGACCGACGTGACCACATATACATCACAGTGGCGCCCCCAGGAGTGAGCAAGTGGAAGTTTTCTTGGACCTGTTGCACTAAGGGATGGACCGTGTACAGCACACACAGGCTCTAAAGGGCACATAGTCGGAGCAGATGACAATTGAAAAGCCCGTGTCGCCGATTGTCATGTGTGGTCTTACACAGGGCGAAGTGCTCTGTTGTAAATACTGAACAGTGTTCCAGAAGCCAATACCGGAAATTGTTGGTGCCAACAACGAAGGCGCACCTGACACCACGGTCAGTCCGAGCGCAATCAGTGTATGTGTACACAAGGTTACTATCATTAAATTCCGCGCGAAAGTCGAGAAACTTACAGAGATAGACAGAATATGGAGTAGTTTCCTCAGGAAGCTTATAAAGTCCGAGGTGAACACGAGACACTGCATGAAACCAAGGTGATGATGGGTTCATACCCATCAGGCAAGTGGCAGGTAGCGTGAAGTTAAGCTGGCGGAGCAATAACCGAAAGCGAACTCCGGGAGGTAACAGAAGAGGGACGCGCCCCACACTGGTAGTCAAAGGAGTCATAGGATGGGTGGCCGGACAAGGCAGGAAAACGGCATGCATATCTGCTGAGTATAATATCATGTCAGTGTGACAGTGGTAGTTTGGAAGCTCCTGCTTACAGACTCAGCGAGGCTATTGAAAAAGGCGCCAGTGGCCAAACTGATTCTAAGATGGTGGATTGTATTTAGAAAGCATAAGACGGACGGACGTTCAGATGCATACATGAAACAACCTAGTCTAGTTTCGAACGGACGAGGGATCAGTAGAGACAGAGGAGGGTGGTCCAATCTGCTCCCCGGGAAGTACCTCTTAGGACATGTAGGACACTGTGGAGCTTGGGGCTGCGAGCGGACAGGTAAGACACGTAGGAGGACCAAGAAAGTTTTCTATCAAGCATTATCCCCAAGAATTTCGTAGTTTCAGCGAACGGAAGAGCAACAGACCCAAGATGTAAAGACGCTAGAAGAAACCCATTGCGCCGTCAGAAATTCATACAGTTTTGTCAGTGGAAAATCGAAAGCGACGCTCCACGAGTAACGACGATCAAGACATCACTGACAATGTCGTCAAGGAGACAAGCAGACACATCGCAAATTCGTCGACGAAAAGGGACCTAGAGATGCCCTATGGGAAACGGGTCATAATAGGGTTAATAGCTATAGCGAAGAGGACAAAGCCCTGAGGCACCCCGTTTTCCTGGATAAAGGTGTTGGACAAGGTAGAACCCACACGGACCTTGAAAACTCGTGTCTTTTAAAAATTCCCGAAGGAAACGACGCAGGTGGCCTCTGGAGCACCACGTGTAGATAGTATGGAGGATACCAATCCTCCAAAAGGTGTGTCATACTTTCTCCAAATTAAAAAAAAAAAAACACAGCCATAGTCTCGTTTTTCAGCACAAAACAGTTTATGGCATGCGAGATGGTCAACTGCAGAGTGGCGCGCTCGGAATCCACATTGTGGAGTGGTTAGTAAACTGCGAGACTAACCACTATACCGGATGGGCATGAATCGTGTTCCATCACCTTGCAAACACAGCTGATGAAAGAAATGAGGCGGTAGCTAGAAGGAAGGTGTTTGTCCTTACCGGGCTTGGATATGGGTATGCCTTGTTTCACTCCAGTGCTTGGGAAATGTGCCGTCCGCTCAGATGCAATAGCATGTATGAAGGAAAAATGCTTGCCCACAAGAGAAAGGTGCTGCAACCTCTGAATGTGAACATCGTCTGATCCTGGGGCGCAAGATCGGGATGAAGTGAGAGCATGATCTAGCTCTCTCATAGTAAAGGCACCATTGTAGCATTCACTATTCTGAGAGAGAAGGTTGGTGGTTGGTTTATTTAAAAGTGTGTGGAGGGAAGGGGGGGGGGGGGGGAGGGACCAAACTGCGAGGTCATCGGTCCCTTGTTCCCAATAGAACAATTACACAAGGTAAAGAACAAAACAAAGAAGACGTACGGCACAATACCAGGAGAAAGGAAGAACCAGAAGAACGACAGAAGGACAACAAACACTACAACGAACAAAACAGGACAAGAAAACCACAAAGACACGCAAGAAACATGGAGAAGAGACTAAAAACAAGAAAGATTACCATGGCTGGCTGACCATTAGAATAAAAAAGGAGAAGCCAGCCACTCTGCAGAGTGGCGTGCTCGGAATCCACATTGTGGAGTGGTTAGTAAACCCTAAAAGCCGTAGAGTGGAGGACACAGAGGGACAAAGAACATACGCTAAAACTCAGATCAAATGATAAAACCCATCCTGACGAATAAAACGTAAAACTAAAGCTGCTGTTGATGCATTGCCCCCAACACCGAAGGTATGGTGTTGGGCAAGTTAAAATTCCACCGCAGAGCGGCGGAAAGTCGGCAGTCCAGCAAGAGATGGACAACCTGTAATACTATACATTGAGAAAACACTGCATCACATGGAACAACGCAAGATGTTGGACTACGGGCGTGCAAATTTGACATTGTTCAAGCAAACGCTCGATAGCCACACCCCACCCATACACGAAATTAATGAAACAGCACAAATTGACGAGGCATTAGAAACCCTCACTAACGCCGTCCAGGACGCAGTGGCAGGCACCATACCTGATCGCACCTCACAACAACACAGTGCGGCCCTGCCCCAGGAAATCCTGGGCCTAATCTCAATGAGGAATCGCCTCAGGAGACAATGGCAGCGCACCAGGCGTCCGTACTTCAAACGGCACATTAACAGGCTACAGGGCATCATACATGATAAAATACAAACACATAGAACACAACAGTGGAACCAAAAACTCGAAAGACTGGACACCGCACGACCTGGCGTGTGGCAACTAGCCCGACACTTCACCAGGGAGAAAATATACACCCCAACGCTTCAAGGGCCTGACGGACCTGCATACTCAGCGGAAGAGAAAGCAGAACTAATGGCCCGCACACTCACAGCGTCATTCACACCGAACCTGGTACCATCAGATCCAGTGTTCACACTTGCTACTGACCAAGAGGTTACACGCACTCTAGCCCAACCATCGCGCGACGACATTCGACATGCTAGCACAGCTGAAGTCTCCTGGGCTATAATGCATTCCACTGCTAGGAAAGCCCCTGGTCATTATGGCATTCAAAACCGTGTCCTCTAGGAGTTCACGGATAAAGCAACTGAGTACCTAACACACATAACGAACGCCATACTAAAACACCAACACTTCCCCGCCTTTTGGAAGACGGCCAAGATACTGATGTTCAGGAAGCGGAGAAAGACCACAGCCTCGCACAAAATTACCGACCCATCAGCATTCTGAGCTCGCTCAGTAAGATTGTTGAGAAGGTGATTCTCAAACGCATCACTAGGCACTGCATAATAAATGACATCATGAGACCGGAGTAATTCGGCTTCAGGAATCACCACTCCACAACACAACAACTCCTACGGGTCGTTGAACATATAACATATGGCTTCAACATAAACAAAGCTACAGGGGCGGTGTTCCTGGACATCGAAAAGACTTTCGATCGTCTATGGCACAACGGCCTCATCCGCAAACTCAGCGACGCAGGATTCCCCGACGGGCTGCTGCGTCTAATACACTCATACCTCACAGACAGGAGTTTAAACACTGACGTGCAGGGAAAACAACACGACACGGTATACACGCGGGAGTACCCCAGGGAAGCATCCTAGGGCCCCTACTGTTTAACCTCTACATAAACGATCTCCCAACCACACACAACACAATGATCGCAATCTACGCGGATGACACAGCCATCCTTGCGCAAGATTGGAAACCATCAAACATTACGTCACGCCTACAGACTGCACTCAGAGTGGCTGAGCCTTGGCTGGAGAAATGGCGTGTTAGAGTAAACGTCGACAAGTGCGAAGCCGTTCTGTTCACTAGAAGACCGAACTGCGCAAACACCGCTACTGCAGACCAATAACGCTACGTACGCCCAATACGTTTCCGCGAGAAAGCCAAATACCTCGGTGTCTGGCTGGACCGGAAATTACTCTGGGGGGGGGGGGGGGGGGAGGACCACATACAACACATGACCAACCGAGATAGCGCGAGGCTCAAACAGCTCTATCCTATGCTCAACAGGCGTAGCACACTGAACAGAAGGGTGTCGAGGTCCATGTACATGGCACTTATCCGACCCCTGGTGACGTACGCAGCTCCTGTCTGGGGATACGTTGCGCCTACACGCCTGCGCCGTCTGCAGCTCATACAAAACAAAGTACTCAAAATCATAAGCAATGCTCCACGATACACACGCATCGCGGACCTTCACCGGGAATACCGACTTGAGACTCTCACGGAGGTAATCCACAAACTCACCACAAGACTATACAGAAACTCCAGACATTCACAGAACCTGTTTATTCTGAATCTGGGGAACTACGACCACAACCATAGATGGAAGCATAAAAGACCAAAAGACATACTTGTGAGGACCTAACATCTAAGGCCAAGCATACGCAAACATAACGGTACAGGCGAGCCCCTGTTAATCAGACGCCATTACTGGATATCCAGCTGGAATACACTGCCGAATAACTGGCACCACACAGGGAAGCCGTACCGTACACTGCATGCAGATAAGCTCCACATATCCCCCACACAGTGAGATGATCTATGGCCGATCTCCCACTACTGTATAACGATCTTGATTGTTCCAGGAATGTAGCAGCTGCAGATGCATGATACTTATACTAACAAATCCTACCTTGCATGAACTATCGCAGCTAGTAAGCCACTACTGGTCTTACTACCCATCCCACTGTCGCAGACTGTTTTGTTCCCACGGCACGAGCCATGGCACTTTTTTCCCCTCTGCTCTTCAAATCGCTACCCTCACTCGCGTTTCGTCCACTATCTATCACCTGATGGACCGTGTTAATGCGTAGTCTTACCCAGACGCACGGATAACATCACAGCCCAGCATCCTGTGATCCACTTACTAGATAATTACCATGTTTACGGAGGTGACAGTAGAACTTTTGGTTTGGTCACCACGTTTGTGCGGGCGTGGAGGGGCCCCATCTCTATTTAAATTTAAACTGAGGAGGGTCCTCGCGACGGAGGAGGTAACCATGTGTGAGCCACGTATGGCCAATGCAGAGCTGACGAAGAGGAACTGATTCCCTGCTAGGAGCCCGCAGGGAAGACTTCCACACATTCGCAGTCTCCTTAATTACACGCAGTTTGTTGTCCATACTGTAATTCCATTCCGTCTCCCACAGCCGAAAAACCTTGCTGCGTAAGACAGAGCACAGGTCAGTTTCATAGATGCCTATCTCCAGGAGTGGTTTCCGTGTAGCCTGTTTGGCCAGCCAGTCAGCAAGTTCGTTGCCTGGGATTCTGATGTGTCCTGGGGTCCACACAAACACCAGTGAACAACTGGACCCTTCTGCGGCAGAGATGGGCTCGATGTTCACTACCAAAGGATGGCGAGGGTAGCACTGGTCGATAGCTTGTAAGCTGCTCAGGGAGTCAGAACAGAGAAGAAACGACTCACCAGAACAGGAACGGATGTACTGAAGTGCACAAGATATAGCCGCAAGCTCTGCAGCGAATACACTGCAGCCAGCGGGCAAGGACTGCTGTTCAATATGGCCTCTGTGGACATAGAGGAAGCCAACATTACCATCAGCCATCGAGCCAACGGTATAAACGACTACAAAGCCCCGGAACACGTCAAGAATCGAGAGGAAGTGACAGCTGAGAGCGGCGGGGTTAACGGAGTCCTTAGGGCAATGCAAAAGGCCCAGACGAAACTTCGTCTGAGGTTTACACCATGGAGGTATACGTGAATGGACCTCAAGTAGAGGTGGTAGGGAAGGACTCCAGTTCTGAGAGAAGGGATCGCACGCGAACCGCAGTCTTGAGCCCTGACCTGGTCCGCCGCTGCGGGAGATGAACTGCCGCGGTGGGAAAAGGAGACGGTAATTCAGATGCTCAGGAGAAGTACGAATGTGTGCAACATAACTGGCGAGCAGTTGTGCACGTCGGATCCGCAATAGAGGGACTACAGGCCTCCACCAGGACACTGGTCACCAGACATGTGAAAGCTTCCATCGCTAGGCGAACGGCAAAGTGGTGCACTGGGTCGAGTAAACGCAACGCTGAGAGCGCCGTCGAACCATAAACCAGACTCCCATAGTCAAGGCGGGATTGAACAAGGGCTCTGTAGAGCTGCAGCAGCGTAGAGCTATCTGCACCCTACTTGGTTTTCCTCAGGCAGCACAGAGCATTGAGGTGCTGCCAGCACTCCCGCTTAAGCTGACGGATGTGAGGTAGCCAAGTCAATCGGGCGTTGAAAACCAGTCCTAAGAATCGATACGTTTCCACTACAGTGAGTGGATCGTCATTAAGATAAAGTTCAGGTTCCGGATGAATGGTACGACGCCAATAGAAGGACCGGGGACACGGCGCAGTAGAGATGAAGCGCGAGGAATGGAACGTTCTGGCAGTAAGGGTAACATTCGTAAGGTATTCTTCCTTGTCATCACAACTGGGGAAATGTTCGGCGAAGATCGCCAGAGAGGAGTAAAGCCTCCCATCAGCCTTAGTAAGCTACCAGGTG
This sequence comes from Schistocerca serialis cubense, assembly GCF_023864345.2. NCBI lineage: Eukaryota > Metazoa > Arthropoda > Insecta > Orthoptera > Acrididae > Schistocerca > Schistocerca serialis. The sequence continues at coordinate 391,124,515 of NC_064640.1, forward strand.
GGTTTACAAGTAGGTGGAGTAGGGGTCAGCGAACGGATAGCAAAATGGTTGCTTGAGAATGTGCCAGAGTAGACCATTCGAGATGATAGGCGAGCTGGGCATTGTAGAATGGGAGGTCCAAATGGGAATAGGTGTGCGTGGAGTCTGAAAGAAACCTAAGTGCTCCAGTGTTAAGGCAGATGAGGTTGAGTTGATTGAGAAGGTCAGCCAAGAGGGCACCTCTCTGATAGGTTCTGGAGGAACTCTACAAGCGATGATGTGCATTTAAGTCACTGAGCAGCAGAAAGGGGTGTGGGAGTTGGCTAATAAACTGGAGGAAGTATTCCCTGGTGACACCAAATGACAAAGGGATGTAGACGTTACAAAGAGAGAAAAGGTGAAGTTAGGAAGGAAAATGCGGACTGCAACAGTTTGCAGCCAGATGTTCTGTCAAATGATTTGACTATGAAAGTAATCCCACATGAGAAGCACGACTCCCCCACAAAATGGAATGCAGTCCTCAGTGGGAAGTTCAAGTGTGCTGGAAAGAAATGCGAGAGGTCTAAGAGGTCACGAGGAAGCAATTTTGTTTCCTGGAGGCAGAAAATAAGTGGACACTGCAATTCCAGGAGCAGCCATAATACCACTTGTTGGATTTAATGCCGCGAACGTTCCGGTGGAGGAGAGTCATGACAGGGAAGGGAAGGAGGCAAAAATGTAGTGTTGTAACCTCAGCTGATGCTGAGTGCCAGGCTTCGAATACTCTGGCAGAAAAACAGTTGGTGGTACACACCAGCGAAACGGAGCTCGTCCAGGTGAGGGTATCACGCGGCGGCACTGTTGAAGAGGATCGCTAAGTCGGCGAAGGAGAAGACCGTTTGCCTTTGATTGATTTCTTGGAGCCTTTCGGGTTGGCAGAGGAAGACTCAGATGTTTGTGGGAGTATTCTTTCTGTCCTTTCTGACCTGCCAGTTGTGTAGCAGGTGATTTCGTCACCATAGGCGAAGATTTGGTCGTTTGTTGCACAGCTGGAAGAGTAGGAGAGTGTGATGCTACTGTGAGACTGGACGACTTTACAACCGTTGTGCTGAATTTGAGGTCGCAAGCCTGTGTAGCTGTGTCCTCCATGGAGGAAGGTGTAACAAGAGCAGTACTGTAAGTGCCAGATGGTAAAACGCAGGGCTTTCAACTAGCCAAAAACTTGAGTGACAGGATAAGGCTTTTTCCGTCAACCAGATCTCCTGGACAGCCGGCTCATCGACATACACAGGACATTCTCGGGATGAGGCTGCATAGGCGCCATTGCAGTTGATACAGTGAGGAGGAGGAGGAGGAGGAGGAGGAGGGGGGGGGAGAGGCAATCGCCCTCGTGAACATCCCTACCACAAGTAACATCTGCGGATTATTCGACTTGACATACCTGGGTTCACACTGACCATCTTCCGCCATTTTGTTGTACATGAGCCCAAGGCGTCGCACCCGCGTTGGTGGCGATTTCTCATCACTTGGGCGTTCATGCTGCGAGTGAAAAGGACTGTATCATCCGCGTGCAGCGCCAGTTCAACTCCTACCACTTTCGGGGCGTCAGCAGTGTACAGGGAGTACAGCAAGGGGCCGAGTACCGTCCCCGGCGGCACCCCTGTAAGTATCTGCTGGTCTGTGACGTACCTTCGTCAGTCCTCACGCGGAAGGTTCGTTCAGACGGTACGACCGCAGTACCGTCATGTGGTACGTCGGTATCCATTGTTCAAAGAGTTTGAACTAGAGACCGTCGTGCCACACATAGTCAAACGCTCGGGAGACGTCGAGGAACACTGTCCCAAGCTATTCCCTTGTTTCCAGTGCTCTCATCGTCGGTTCTACCACCCGCAGGAGCTGGTGGAAAGTGACATGTTCTTCTCGTAACCCGAACTACTCGTCCAGGATGATGCCCTCCTGGGTGACGTGCTGAATCAGTCTTCTCGCGTACAGCCTCTCGAAGACCTTCGAGAGGGACGGGAGCAGGCTGATGGGTCAGTAGCTGGATGCCTGGCGTGGGTCCTTACCGTATTTCAGGATGGCCACAACCTCCGCATGTTTCCACACAGATGGGTAGATACCTGATCGGAGGATCTCGTTGAAAACATCGGCAAGTTGCCGGTGTAATCCCGGCGGAAGGTTCTTCAGCAGGTGGTTTGTGACGCCATCGCTGCCTCCAGCCTTCTTGGGGTTCAGCGAATGAAGCTGTGCAGCAACTACTTCCTCCGTTATCGGCTCGATAACGTCGCCTTCCTCCCTTGAGGCGCGGAAGGTTGGTAGTTGCTCGTGGACACACCGTATGTGCTCCACGTCGATGATGTCAGACACTGGTGAGAAGTCTTCGGTACAGTGAAGAAGTTTAGGTCAACCTTTCAACATCTCAGGGCTGTCCTGCATCGTTAACGATCAGCCAGTGCGCTCCTGTCACAATGTGTTCGTTTTAATGTTTCTCATTTTACCATTATACTTATCATTCAAACAAGCAATTACACTCTTGTTATAAAGTGATCTGGGCAGCGTTAAAAATGATTTTTCTCCATTAGCAAGCGATTTGAGCAACACTATGCTTACAAATATAAAAAAATTACCTCTATCCTAGCCCTGAAATGTAATTACATCCATATTTAGAGGATATGAGCTAAAGTGCTGCCATCTGGTGTCTTTACTCACAGCTTTTAGCTACCAATATGGATAACCGACTAAAATATGTTTGATATGTGGGGGTCTAATGCAGAATATTATCCATCTGTCTATAATTTTAATTATTTAACATGGAAATGGAGTATGCAAACGCATGCTCGTACAAAATATCACAGAACGAGTTATGATCACTCCTCGCAGAGAGTACTATTGATAATAAACATTCAGGTTTTGTAATATTTTTAAAAGTCTTTATACAGCCACGCGCTTGTATCTGCAGACATCGCCTTCAGGGTCGTAGGCAGGCTCTGCACGATAGGGGCTGCCCAATGCTACTGGACGCTCTGCAAGGCTCTCTCGAGCCTTCGCTGGTTGAGTAAAAAATTATTCTCCACTAATCACCACCACCACCACCACCACCACCACTAAGATATGTATGATATTCTGTTACAGATGCATCTGATGCGTGGGTAGTATGCTGAAGGCACTGGTCGTGGCGCGTAGCGGGTCTCAAAGCGTTGGTAAATTATTCTTTTCTTTAAACAGCGGGTGCTGCTTACATGTAACGGACCAGGAAGCACCCCCTGCATTGAAATATAATCCTTTATGTAAGAACACTACGTGAAGCAGTGTCAGATAGGGGTGCCTACGCACAGTCACGAGCTAGGGCTATTCTGTCTAAAAGCACACGACTAGAGATAAGAATACCCATTTCCTATTGGTTGAAATAAGCAAAGGAATGTGGTTTTCAACTACAGATACGAATCGTTTTGGTGCAAGAAGTCATTTCAGTCAGACTTGCTAGCAGCAATATCAACAGTGCCGACAGAAACAGAGATGAACGTTATAATGGAAATGATGGTTCACCAGGAGCGAATAAACACCCCCAATTTCACTTCCGTGATTCTACATATCTGTATTAAAGATTTTTTTTCCCTTCATGTTTGTGTGTGCGCATTCTGAAGATTAATTTCTTCTTCATCTTCTTCTGTTGTTGTTGCAGATGTGATGGCCGTTTGTGGACTGGGAGATGTGTTTGCAACAGCTAATCCAAGACCTGAGAAGATGATGCGATCATCACCCCTGCCCTGTTCCTCTACGTCTCCGCTGGACTAGCGACCACCACCACATCCCAATCCGTCACCACCATGGTATGAGCTGACCACAAAGCTCTAGATGCCGGTATACATCATTTTTTAATAACGCATAATATTTATTAATTTTTCCTTTCTTTGCAAATGACATGAAGGCCAGATGCGGACTATCTTGCACCAGCAACCTCTCAGCTTGGCGCTCAGAGTGGCCGCCTGGGCATTAAACCAGCCTTGTTTCAACCTCAAGTCACGATAGGCGCACGTCTCTAGCCAATCTAAGGAACTACAAAAATATAATTTAATACAAAGAATTCATTTTTCTCCGGCACTCCCACACAACATGGCACTGGATCACTTTAACTCGTGGTGATACCTAAATATAATCTGTTTACAAAGAGATGACCGAGGGCTCGCTAGTTCTGGATCGGAAAGAGACTTTAGAAGTCTGTCAACTTCGACACGCTTTCATGCTTTGTGTCCAGCCGATGCCTATCTCAGAAATGTAACAGAACCTGGCGTATGTAGCCAATGCGAAGTGATTGCTGTGTCGCAAATTAACATCTCTTGACGAGTGACGAAGTGTTTCCTGGCTCCATCACGTGCAACGCCAAATACTCTCAAACTTCTCGGAGAAGGGAAGGAGATCGTAGTTTACTGAGTGGAGCTAGAAAAATAATCATGTCGATGAACTGTGAGAGCTCTCTCTTACCCGACGGGACGAACAGTTGTGTACGCAGAAACAAGCTTCAGCTCTGTGAGAAGATTTTGAAATTTTGGTTGCGACCTGCCTAAATGGGATACACACTCGTGGACCCATATTTACATCTAATGCACCCCAACTTGACATGAACCCCTTGCAGATCAGAATCTACCTCCTAGGAGGCTCACTGATCTAACCAAACATTACTTCAAACATCACATCGCTCTGTGACAATAACCACTCCTGATATCTCAACACACGTCCTACCATCCTGTCCCTTCTATTCAGTGCTTTCCACATAGACCTTTTCTGCCTCATTCTATGGAGACACTCCCAGTTTCTTATCATTCCTTTTAACTTTCAATGTCCTTCTGTAAGATTTCAAACGCTTCGATTCTCTTCCCATTTTTCCCGCGGATTAACATGTTTCAGCTCCTCCTCAAATCAAAATATGTCTTCTAGCAATCTGAAAACACTATGACGCCACAGTGCGACTCATTGTGTAACACAGCTACACAGTGCAGCACGAACATACTTGAACATGTGATTACAGTGTTTCACAACTACTTTCCTTTGACATACATTTTCTACCGAAAATACGCAGAGGACTAAATTTTGTAAGACATTTTAGTGCCATTTGTATACAAAGAATCAATGTGGCATAATTGAAACGAAATTAATGGGATAAGTGAGGTTACATTCAGTGACATTAAATGACATGAGTAACATACGCTCAGGAAAGCTGAACTTGCAATTATATGGAATCGGTTCTGGATAACGAAAATTTGTTCAGGGCCGGGACTCGAGTATAGACGGTGAGATATTCTAATCGTTAAGGCGATGGCTCGTGATAAGCAATCATTCAATGTAGTAGCACTACATCATCATCGATCTCGTGCAGTTCATGTCACTGAATTTATTTCAGTTGGTAAGTGGTCTATCCTGCACTCTTTCCTCTCTGACATATCCAATAGCTGTCCTACTTTCAAGCGTGCAGGCAGTTGCTTGTGTAAGTGACGCAAGTAGCCTGCGGCACCGCTGGGAGCCACGTGTTATTTCGGCGGACCAGTGTTGTGGTAACACATTCAAGTTTCGCGCAAATTACTTTTGTTTTTCTGGGTTACTAATGTTTTCTGATTCTCACCTACTTCATGAAAATCAGTGCACTCGCACTGCAATGCTGCTTTTTTTAATTTCTACGTAAAGTAAGGCATAAATTAGCGGTAACTAGTGATGTGACTGGAGTCTGCGTTCCAATCTGTTCAGTTTCGTTCCTCTATACGTTTAAATGCCAAAATATTTGTCCCCGAATATTGTTTATACTTATATTTAATCACCTACAAAGAGAGAAGTTGTGATAGTCTTAATGGTGGAAAATTTAATGGAATGAGCTTTTTATCTGTGAAGTATGGAGGCAAAGATCCAACGTAACGTTCAGAAATCACTTCAGATGGAAATGTGTATGAAACCACTCAAGTTTGTAAGCACGTCGATACACAATGTTATAGGAACATGGGACACAAAATCTTCACGAGCTGGGAATAGTGCAGTTAACGCAAATAACTACGGTCAGACACAGACAGTCTTAATTTTTTTGTCTGCCTGTATCGTTTTCCCTCCACGTCTCCTCAGTTCATTGCCAAGTCTCTTGGTTCATAAATTGGCTTTCTTCGAACTATTATTTGACGAAGAAACGCAAAAAAAGGAGGGGGGCTCTGAATTGAAAATACCATCGACAAAGAGGTCATTGAAAACAGACATTGCATCAGCCGACGATGGGAGGGGAAAGGAATTTCAGCAGTGGTCTTGTTGGGGGGAACCACGTAAAACCAAACCTAAATCCGAATGGGATGACAGCTTTCCGACGTTGCATGTAGACATCTTCGGTAATTTGTTCAGTCGGCAATATATGTATTACCTTCAAGACATTATTTAGAAGCTTCCCATCTACGTAGTACACACAAATCCACGAGTCTTGCGTTTTGTACACACGTGTTCCGAATATTTAAAATTTTAGTATGAATGTGTAGATGGATGTCTTTCCGTATGTTGCGATAAATAGTAATGCAATTATAATAACTTTACATTAATAGTTTAGAATCTCTGCCCTGACATAAAATAGTAAACATTAGCTGTATTTTACTTTCTTGGTACGCTCAGCGGAAAGAAACTTGCGCTTCTATCATGACCTGTAACTTTACGGTGCAATAACCAGACTGCATCATGGCGTAAGAACAATTATTCTCACCCAAAATTCCCTCCCTGTCACCGCCCTGGCGCCGCCTGCCTCCCCCCTCCTCCCCACCCTACACAAAAAAATCACTACGCAACATCTTATGTAATTTAAACAACACGCAACTAATCGACGAGTAACAGTCGTAACTATCAAAATTACATTTAACATGTACGAACATCTCGAGAAGGGAAAACGAACCACAGAACTTTAGTGTTTCATTGTTATGTAAATCTCTCCGTGAAGACATTGCAGACAATGATTATCAGCTGTTGCAGTTAAAAGTAAGGGATAACCAATTTTTTAGACAAAAGAACCTAGGAAACTGTACAGCGATACGATGAGGAAAGCATTATGCCGGGCTGTGCTTCGAAGGTAAACGTGATCACTGAAGGTAAATGAAATATGGAACAGAAATAATTAAATTTTGCAGTTCGCGTTCTCTCCAGAATCTGAATACAAAAATCAGCATTCAAGTAATTCTAAAATACATCGATGTCCGCCAAGACAACCCTCCGCTGGACAGAACTATCATTCAAGTTAAACCAAACGCTCCTGTGATCTCATGCAGTGTATGTTCTGGATAAGGAGCGGCCGAGGCTGGAAAGTGACTCGCCCGCCAAACTTTCGACTACGTGTGAAGTTTCACTCAAGCTCAATCAGATAATATACTTTGCAGTCTGTTCCTGCACTGCAATGCGAAGGATATCAAATTATTTAGAGACGAATGACAAGGCAGCATGAGAGTAAACAGCTGCTGCAGCAATGTGACATCATTCGCGAGCACGGCGCCAGACGTGCGAGCACCCATCTGGCTGCATAGAGAAAGGGCTGCGACAGGGAGGGGGGGGGGGGGGGGGGGAGAGAGAGAGAGAGAGAGAGAGAGAGAGAGAGAGAGAGAGAGTAGCGGTATGGCCAATGTTGGCGACCTCCAGCTTGCTTTCACGCTCACACCGAAGGTCGCCAGTCGTTTCCAGGCACCGCATACGCAACTCGAGGCCGACTTCTTGGCTGTTTAGCCGATTCCAGTTGCTGTAATTGATTAACTCTATGTGGTATTCTACACATGCGATGCGCCTCTCACTATTCAAAATCACACCTGAGACAGAACAGAGGAGTTACATTTTTGTGAAATACGCAAAGATTATCCTCCGCTCACGCAACGACTTTTCTATAGTCTCGTTTCCAGTTCTGTGTATTGTGTACGTTCCAAATCGCCACCAGTGTGGAAAGCATTCTATTGTCTCAAATGCTTTCGTGAACACCTGTGTATCTGCCAAAACTCGCGGAACCAATCCAAACAAGAGAAACAGCCCCTCTGATGATCACACTATCACACTGCTCGACAGGCACCCGCCACGCCCACATACACATGCCTACGTGCAACATCATCTATCGTGACCTACATCTGCAAAAACTTTTTCCACTACCCCTAAAGACCAATGACTGCCGTTTGACCGTAAGAAGCGTTGCCCAGTCGTCGTCGTCATCGTCGTCGTCGTGGACTGAAAAATTCTGGACAGCAGCTTACCATGAATACCAAATATAGTCTTTTCAGGAACCGTTGCCGACCGGTGTGGCCGTGCGGTTCTAGGCGATTCAGTCTGTAACCACGTGACCGCAACGGTAGCAGGTTCGAATCCTGCCTCGGGCATGGATGTGTGTGATGTCCTTAGGTTAGTTAGGCTTAAGTAGTTCTAAGTTCTAGGGGACTGATGACCACAGATGTTAAATCCCATAGTGCTCAGAGCCAGGAACCGTTGTCTTCTCTATCTCACATGGGGGACCACTATGTTGGGATATACTTCAAGCCTTGTATGCCTTTAACAGGTCATTAAAACAATGTGCAAGTAGTAAGGTGCACTACTATGACATTTCCTAGAAAATCGCAAGAGCAGTTATACGCTTCTGTTATGCAACGGATGTATCTGGGTGTAGGTGCCGGTCGTTAGGAGCTCACGGTGGTTAAGTGATTAGCGATCAAGCTACGTAAGACGAATGTGTATGAGGCGACGGTTCGACTCCTGCTCAAACTTTCATTCTGTACTACAAATGTAAATTCTGTGATATTCAAAAATTTGCACTTACACTATTCGTTCTTGCTAAATTAGCAACGTTTCACTCTTCCGCAGGTTAACTGAAAAATGGGGACTGCCTCTGTCTGCAGCTCGAAGCACCGAGGTGCAAAGTAGTTCCAGGTACCTTAACAGATAGCATATATATAGGATTTTGCAAATCACGACATGCATAAATTTTCAGGAAAACTCTTTGCGTATCTTCATTTATTCGTCGGTATTTATAAATGTTTGTTCCAATAGTTAAATTTAATTAAAATTGTAGTTAACATGAAACTTACTAAAAAGCAAATACACGTAGTTTTTTAATTAAATTACTTCTGAAATGTCATATAAACCAAATAATATGACCAATTATGAAAAATATAGCTTAAAAATTAAGGTCGAGCGGGGGCCGAACCGTCGCCTCATACACGTCTTATGACGTTCGAGTGCGAACCACTTGACCACCGTGAACTCTATAATCCGGCAGTTACGCACAGATACATCAGTTACATAATAGACGTGTAAAACTTCTCTTGCGATTTTCTCGGAATTTCCATAAAGCAGCTTACTACTTGCACATTAAGTTGTATTAATGGCCCACTAAAGGCGTATAAAGTTAGTAAATCTGTGATCCCAACGTTGAGGCTTCCTCCTGTCAGATACAACAGGTGATGAGTATGTCGCAATATGTTCGCACGTTACGCCTTATCGCTCTCTAATCTCAGAAGGTCTACCAGAGTGAAGACTAGGTTAATTGTTTACCCAAGATATCAGCCTTGCAGTAACAGAGTTGCTAGTACAATTTTAATTCCTGTAAACTCTTTCCAGCGAAATGCCAAATCATGTGGAACACCTGAAATTATGTCCCGTTGGACCTCTTCTTCTCTTTGTGTTATCATACCTAAGGAAAAAAAACATCAGTGATGGCAGCGTATTGTTTGTGCATATCTATACCGTCGAGTGCCGACTGGAAACATCTCACTGTGAGTTCTCGCAGAATTTTTGTCGCAAGTGTCTTTGCTACACAGGAATTTTTGCCAGCAAAAGCGCGCACAGAGAAGCTCTACATAACACAAAAATAAACGAAACTTCCTGGCAGATTAAAACTGTGTGCCCGACTGAGATTCGAACTCTGGACCTTTGCCTTTCGCGGGCAAGTGCTCTACCATCTGAGCTACCGAAACACGACTCACGCCCGGTACTCACAGCTTTACTTCTGCCAGTACCTCGTCTCCTACCTTCCAAACTTCGGTAGCTCGGTAGCTCAAGACGGTAGAGCACTTGCCCGCAAAAGGCAAAGGTCCCGAGTTCGAGTCTCAGTCGGGCACACAGTTTTAATCTGCCAGGAAGTTTCATATCAGCGCACACTCCGCTGCAGAGTGGAAATCTCATTCTGGGGACAAAAATAAATGTTACTTTTAATCCGAAGCAATGTGATACTTACATTTCTTTCTTGATGCTCTAAAAATTTTACGCAGGAGATCGTCAGATAAACCACTAGAACCTCCAGTAGCAAAGTCATAATATATTGTGCCTCCGCCAACATGCTACGGTAGACAGAAATTGGAGGAGATACATATTTTCCACGTTTTACGTTGCATACCGATATTTGCAGCAGCTGTGCGTAGATTGTCGCGAGAAGTCCAGTGTAAATGACAGCTGAAGGACACTGCAGATCGCTCGAATAGTTATTACAGCTTGCGATTTTATTTTACTCACGTTCTGGCACTTTCATATGAGTGGGATGTACCATGTAACTGTACTTAAGGATGGCATTCCAAACGACTGCTTTATGTCTAAGAGGCTGAACTGTCCCGTTTTATTATAGTTAAGACAAGCTCTCCGTCTTCAAGGAGAGATACGAGATTTCCCTAGTTTGCAGTGAATTTGAAGCAATGAAATTACTCGAGATTTTCGTATGATATGTGAGCTGCAATTTATACAACCGTTTACTGGTACTCGCTCGTTCAAATTTCTTGGCTGTGACAAAATGGAGGATGAACAGTAATTTACTGGACAGGAAATAACTGATTTCACTACCGAGTCCAACCAACGCAAGGAGAAGGGTGCGTCAGAATGATTACATCACATTTCACAGTTGTTTTGAATTTATCCGATTGTTTCAGCCCGTCCGGGGAGTTGTTATTGTCATTTGTTATAAATAATTAATATGTAGCGAAATATGAGTTTTATGGCTACTCGATGCGCAATGGTAACTACGAGAGTCTTTACTCATAAATAATTTAGTAGTCCCTCGAGTAGACTGAGTTTAATGTTTAACGTCCCGTTGACAACGAGGGCACTAGAAATGAAGCACGGCTCGGATTAGGGAAGGATGAAGAAAAGCGGTCGTGCCCTTTCGAAGGAACCATCCCGGCATTTATCTTATGTAATTTAGGGAAATCACGGAAAACCTAAATCAGGATGGCCGGACGCGGGTTGGAACCGTCGTCCTCGCGAATACGAGTCCAATGTGCTAACCACGGCGCTACCCCGACCGGTAGCCACTCGATTGTGTCAGTAAATAGATTGCAAACTGCGTTTTTTAGGAAAGCGATACCAGTTGTAGACACTTAATACACATGAACAAGCAAATTTAAACATCTATGATGTTGGCAGTGTCCTGGTCCTGATACCAAATCCATCATTGATTTCCTTTTTCATAAATTATTGCTCTTTGTCGACGCACAGCTAGTGAAATAATACATCCACTAACCATATCTGCATAATATGTATGATTATGTCTCAGCCATAATTTGTTAATAGTCAATTTTTCTATTATCTTTACAGATTCGGATTACAAATGACACACACACACACACACACACACACACACACACACACACACACACTCAGAGACAGACACACACACACACACACACACACACACACACACACACACACACACACACACACACACACACACACAGAGACAGACACTTGCCCAGCAATATACGCCAACATCGAGCAGTCTTTGGAGACGACACCACTTCGTAATAGTTTAAAATTTCAAACAAAATTCACTAATAAAAGAGCAATATTTTGTGAGAATCCCGAGCGTGTCAGATGTATTTCTATGATTCTATGCGTTGACCTGTTCTAATTAGTAGTGGAACTACAATTCACTGGAATGGACACCTGGGATCTACTGATGGCCCAGGCGACAATTCAACGGCATACTGGACTAAGGGAAACCCGTTACTTCAATAGTTAAATGAAAGACGCAAAAACAAGTCTTAGCATATCACGTAACGCTACTAACTTTGATTAGGCATGTAGTCTCAATGAGTGCGTACGGCTTATTGGCCACGCAGCAACTAGGTCTTCAGTTTCTCCTGTGCGCCATAAGGTGTTAGGTGCCGCGCCGTTTTCAGCCAACACTGCTCAGAATTCGTACCTCGGCTTTTAGCTATGTTAGCTTCAAGGAATGCTGAATTTTTATCGTGATAATTACTCGTCTGCAGCAAATGGCTCATATATGGAGTTCGTTACATGTGGCAACAGTATCATCCTTTCCAGGTTATTTCTTAGTGGAGCTTCGCTTCTTTCTGACCAGCGGCGTACGATCCAGCCTCTGCCACTGTGACGATTTAGCCGATGTCGCAGTAGTTGCATAAAGGCAACCTTATTACTGTCATTAGGCTCACATTCTGTCGTGCCTAAGACAATATACCCCGCCCAGTATTTACGTGCCAGAATGTCTCCCACGCTACGAGCGCTGTGGCGCAATAGTTAAGACACTGGACTCTTATTCAGTTCCCCCTGCGGCTATTTTGATTAGTTTCTCCACAGTGTGTCTAAACTTCTTAATCTCATCCTATTTTCAATTTTTTTCTTTTCTTACTATCTTTTAGTTAATTTTGAATAACGAGATTTAAGTTTCCTTGCAAATGTAACTGTGTATGCCGTGACTGTATAGGATACTGTTTAAATTAAGAGCCTCACGTTGGGTCGTAAATGGAACGATCAGGTCGTCACAGTATCTAAGGCTGCAAATTATGACGTCCTTGCCGCAAATAATTTCGCTAAACGGCCTGAGATGAATGATTGAACGGTCCCTAAAACAGAGCACGGTGACATTTCGTTCCTCATCCTTGCTTTTTCCAATCACCGATTGTGTTACAAATCCAATTACCTTAACATAAACGGTGCCTTAACCCTTTCCTTCTTCCACCTTTCGCCTCGCCCATTGTCCGTCTAACAGAATCTCGACCATATTAATTCGTATTTCTCGATGCCAGGAGCTTGTACCCTATGTAGCCTTTTACGCAAATCGTCACATCCCTCTCCCTCTTGAACAGGATCCCAAGGCTGCGCTATAACAAAGTTTGAATTACATAGAGTTTACAATTTTTTCAGTGCGTCGATATATAAACAAAAGTGATATTTTGCAGGGATAGCAAAACTGTCGGTTAACTGTTTCACTTTTGGCGGAATCTCCATTCCTGTCGCCATTTATTCGTTGGGTTGCGCGTTTCCTACTACTTCGAACACACACTTTTCCACTGTCCATTACTCTTCACACCCTCTCAATTTTAGAACTCTGCAATTACAATTTTAGGTATTTATTTAATTATACACACTGAAATTTGTTTTCGGGCTTCCCAACACAATGTTCCAAGTGAGGGAAGCTTTATACCGGTGTAATATTTCAGAAGTTGACTAGTGGTTCCACGTCGTGTCTTTAGTACCAATGACATTTTGGCGATGGGTACACACCAGTCAGACGCAAGTGCTCAAACAAGGTAATCAATGCCTGTAATTAGGAGTGTTGCCACTGTTTCCTTCCGTGGATATTCTGGAATAACTTCTTGTACAGGAGGCCTTTCCACATCTTAAGTGATTCAATACGAGATATCAAATATTTTTCCATTATTCGGAATTTATGGAGTATTGTCACAGTGTTGGATGCTTTTAATTACAGAAGTGTATCTTGTCTAGTTGGTCTGGCATCTCATTACCACGAATTCCAATTCGGACAGTGTCCACCGTAAGAAAATTGTCTAATTCTTTTTCGTTGATTTTTTTCTTATTTATGGAATCCATTTCTATCATTGCCGAATGTCCAATACGGTTATCTAATTCTTCCGAAAGAATCGAATGACAATGGCAGACGCTGGAGACTACGTTTTGTAGCCTACTCAGTGTCAAAGGATGAGCACACCCACAGCGTCCAATAGCAACGTTATCATTATAGCCTGTATTAGACAGCAAAAGAAGTTTGTCCAAGGTCTCTTATAAAATCACTGGCAGTGTACTGGGACTCTTATGACATCCTTGATAAAAGTTGGCGTGCGGTCCTAGCTTTTATGAAATATGAGGGCGAGTCATATGAAAACTTTAAATTTGTAATAACAAATCGAAATTTCGAGCCGTTACCCTGTAAGTTGGTAAGTGTACTACAAACAGCGTGCAGAATGACCTGTAGGTGGTAGCATAGTGCAGATGCACACATACCGTCGCAGTATCAGTATGAAGATGGCCAGCCCACTTGCGACTTGCGCCAGGGAAGAACAGCGTTCTGTTATTCTGTTTTTGCGCAGTGAAGGTGTGAAACCTACTGAAATTCATCGACGAATGAAGGTTCAGTACGGTGATGCATGTTTGTCACAGCAGCAAGTCTGCGAATGGAGTAGGAAGTTCGCAAATTGTGTGACTTTAGTGGAAGACGCTCCTCGTCCAGGTCAGGCACAACGAGTTGTGACTCCACAGAACATTGCAGCAGTTGAAGCCTTAGTGAAGGAAAACCGCCGAGTGACACTGAATGACATTGCAGCATGTTTACAGATTAGTCATGGGTCAGCGCACCACATTGTGCACGATGTGCACGATGTGCTCCAGTTTCACAAAGTGTCTGCAAGATGGGTGCCACGGCAGCTGACTCCTGGAATGAGAAACGACGTGTTAATGCTTGTGATGAACTTCTTCGGCGCTTTGAACGAGAAGGTGATGGCTTCCTTGCAAGAATCGTTACTGGGGCCGAAACCTGGGCTCACTTCCACCAACCGGAAACGAAGAGAGCGAGCACAAGAAACGGCTCCATTCCTCATCACCAAAACCAAAGAAGTTTCCAAAGAACGATCAGCAGGGAAGGTTATGCTGACTCTTTTGGGACGAAACAGGCGTCATTTTGGAGCATTACATGCCTAGAGGGACCACTGTCACCAGTGCATCATACACAGATCTCCCAAAAAATCATCTGCGGCCTGCAATCAAATCAAAGTGACGTGAATTGCTGTCAGCAGGTGTCCTTTTGCAACATGACAATGCAAGACCCCACACTGCCCGTACAACAATTGCAACAATCACAGACCATTTTGAGTGTCTTCCTCATCCACCATACTCACCAGACCTTGCCCCAAGTGATTTCCATATGTTTGGACCACTCGTAGACGCAATGGGAGGAAAGAAGTTCCGTTCTGATGATGAGGTACGCCACGTGGTGCACGAGTGGTTGCGCGGACTACCGAAAGAATTTTTTTCTAAAGGCATTTATGCACTTTGTAAGTGCTGGAGGACTTGCATTGAGCGTGGGGAAGATTATGTTGAAAAGTGATACAGCTTTGTACCACTTCTGCACAATAAATAATATTTAAAAAATATTTAAGGTTTTCATTTGACTCACCCTCCTATTTGTGAAAGATCGGACTTTTATTAAATGACTCCACTACCGCTTACAATTGTCAACTTCTTGTTTTACTCACAGTGAAATTGTGGCCTTAATTTCAAGTACATCCGTTAGATTTTTTATGCATACAGCTACTACACTACCGTATTTATACAAAAAGATATCTGGTTTCTCTCCTATGATTCGTCACACTCATTATCTCTAGTGTTTAGACAGATATTCGCAATTTCTGTTTTTGTACTGCGTAGTTGGAGTCGGCCCAAACGACTACTGCTGGTTACGCCTTTCATGCAACAGCCAGTGACAACAGAAGGCGTCAATTTGTTTCCCATTACAAACAGAATTTTTACATCGGAATTTTATGTGCCCTTACGATAGTGCGCTCGAAAATGAATCTAGTCCGATATTTGTTTTATCGATATGTGTTAACAGGGATAGTAAAATACAAAGAATAAACGGCAATACGGCAGCGACTTCTAGCGCTGTATGCTTGACGGTAGGGGTCAGCACGGGCTAGGGCAGTGCTGTCCCTGCTGGAGTACTGGCTATTCTTCGTGTTTTACTGTGCCTGTTAATCCATATCGATAAAACGAATATCGGACTAGACTAATCTGGGTACGCTCTATCGAAAGCGCACGTAAAATCAAGCTTGGAAACTCATTAAGTTTATAACAGGAAAGAAACCGACGTTTTACCTCGACACTGGTCGTCGCATGAAAGATCTGACGAGCGCTATTTGCTTGGGCTGACCCAAGCTATACAATGCAAAAACGAAATTGCACGTAAATGCGGGACAATAAAGAAAATTTGTCTGACGACTGTTTGGAAAGACACCCTGTATAAACGGTGTACTTGAAAATGGAGCCTAACTTGTACGACTGTTCACAGAATAATCCAGAAACAGAGTAGTCATTGAGTTAATGTAGAAAGTGTCCATCAACTGAGGATCCATGTTTAACGAAAGTATCTGACATTGTGATACCGGCCTATGAAGCACTACAATGAACGGCATAAGTTGGCTTCAAACTTTTTCACAACCCATTAACGTTAACAGAGTCTTCTTTGAAGAGTCATTCCACACTAAGCCACATCTGCGAAGAACTGGACAAGGAAATGTTCCGTTGTCTTTGGTGGAGAATCCTCCTCGCAACCGCCTGCAGAGAAATAAGAATGAATACCGAGGCAGCGGACTGAACTTGAGTACACGATTCTCGCGCTGCGCCACTTTGTTGGATAAAAAGTCGACAAAAAAACTGGGAGGATGGCCTGCTTCTCACAAGTGGAAGCCGCCAACGGGGTGTGACGTGCCGTTTCGGCACTCAAGTCTAACGCTTTCCTGGCGACTCACTTCTGAATGAAGTCGATAATCAGATATTCCTACAAAATTTTTTCAGGAGTCCTCTTGAATGAAAGTGAATATAAGATAGTGACTGTGCTACGAAATTCAGTACGCAAATCCAGGACATCTAAGAATGCGGCGTTTTGGCTATTGTATCAACAGAAGTGCTGATGCACTAATAGTAGTCTGTTACGCATTGTATATCAAAAAGAGCAAGATGTATGAAAACTGGGTACGAGTGTTTTGCACTGAGTCACTAGGCGGAGTGCCCTGCGTGGGTAACAGACAAAATAGACACCGGGAGTTGCGGTGAAAATACTGTGGGCACAAACTGCTCAAACAGCCTTTAACCAATAGTTATATTTATACTACACCACCACACCAAGAACCCGAGATTTTTCCCCCCAAACCGACAGGCGACTGCGAACTATTTCGGATACATTTCTTTAACGGAAAGGGTGAAGGAAGGAAACGAAGGTCATTATCCATCCACTCTGCGACGAAGTTACCGGAGATAAAGCACAAGCCTGATTAGGACGATGGTAGTCAGGGTACCCTGCCGTCGGCTTTTAAAAAGAATCATCCAGATGTTTTGCCTTAACTGATTTGAGAAACAATGAAACCTACTTCTGCATAGCCAGACGGGGATTCGCGTATCGGTTCTTCCAAATTAACATTCCAGTGCCTTATAAACACTGCACATTTTCGCCCAGCGTCGAGTCAGACTGTTAAACAGATTTTTGGATCTTGTAACCATAACGATTATTTCCTAAGTGTTGGATGGTTGGTTGGTTTAAAAGAAGGGGGAGGGGGGGACCAAACTGCTAGGTCATCGGTATCTTGTTCCGTATAAATCAATGCCACAAGGGTGAGAATAAAACAAGGAAGACTGACAACACAAAATGGAGAGAAAGGATAAACCACAAGAACGACGGAAGGGCAACAAACACTTAAATGAAAAAAAAAAGGTGAGAAGAAAACAACAAACACAAGAAACAGGCAAAAGGGATTAAAACGACAAAACATTACCATGGCTGGCTGACCATGAGAATAAAAAGGAGAAGCCAGCCACTCTGTAACACATTAAAACCTCCACCATGAAAGCACGAGGGTGGAGGACACAGAGGGACAAAGGACATGTGCTAAAATTTAGATCAAATGATAAAAACACCCTCAAAATAAAACGTAAAACTAAATCAGCCGATGAGGCAATGTCAGATAAAATTAGCGGCAACGAGTCCGGTAAGATTTCGTCGTGCTTTAGTGCACCAGAAGATGGGCCACTGGCAACCGGGCGCCGCGTCGACACCGAGGCGGGTCTTCACGGCGCAGGAGGTAGCCATGGGTCGCCCAAGTGTGGCCAATGCGGAGCCGGCAGAGAACCACAGAGTCCCTGCGAGAGGCCCACATGGAGGACTGCCACTGATTCGTAGTCTCCTTAATGGCACACAGTTTGTTGTGCGTACTAAGACTATGTCATTCCGTCTCCCAAAGCTGAAAAACCAGGCGACGTATAAACGAACGCAGATCAGTTATTGGAATGCCCATCTCCATAAGCGGTTTCCGTACAGCCTCTTTGGCCAGCCTGTCAGCAAGTTCGTTGCCTGGGATTCCGACGTGTCCTGGGGTCCACATAAACACCATTGAATGACCGGAACGTTCCAGAGCATAGATGGACTCCTGGATGGTCGCTACCAAAGGATGACGAGGGTAGCACTGGTCGATAGCTTGTAGGCTGCCCAAGAATTCAGTACACTGAAAAAGCGACTCTCAGGGCATGAACGGATATGCTCAAGAGCACGAAATATAACCACCAGCTCTGCAGTGAAAACACTGCAGCCATCTGGCAAGGAATGCTGTTCCATATGCCCTCCATGGAGATAAGCGAAGCCGACATGACCATCAGCCATTGAGCCGACGCTGTAAACCACTTCTTGGCCTCGGTACATGTCAAGAATCGAGATGAAGTGACAGAGGAGAGCCGTGTGGTGAACTGAGTCCTTTGGGCCATGTGAAACGTCCAGTTGAAGCAGCGGCCTAAGTTTACACCATGCAGGTTTACGCGATTGGACCTAGAGTATACGTGCTAAACGCAAGGACTCCAATTCAGATAGAAGGGATCAGATGCGTCCTGCAATTTTAAGGCCTGACCTGCGACGCCAATGCGGGAGATGAACCGCCGTGGGTGGGAAAAGGAGACGGTAATTCGGATGCACAGGAGAACTATGAAAGTGTGCAACATAACTGGTGAGCAGTTGTGCACGCCTGACCTGCAATGGAGCGACTCCAGCCACCACAAGGACGCTTGTCACCGGACCCGTCCTAAAAGCTCCTGTCGCTAGGCGAACGGCACAGTTGTGCACTGGGTTGAGCAAACGTAACGCTGAGAGCGCTGCCGAACCGTACACCAGACTCCCATAGTCAAGGCGGGATTGAACAAGGGTTCTGTAGATCTGCAGGAGCGTAGAGCGAGCTGCACCCCACTTGGTGTTCCTCAGGCAGCGTAGAGCATTGAGGTGCTGCCAGCACTCCCGCTTAAGCTGACGGAGGTGAGGTAGCCAAGTCAATCGGGGGTTGAAAAGTTGAAACTTAAGACTCGCTAAGTCTCCACTACAGTGAGTGGATCGTCATTAAGATAAAGTTCGGGTTCAGAATAAATGGTACGACACCGACAGAAGGGCAAGACAAGACTTCGCAGCTCGCTGTAGGTGCCGCTCACCAAAACCAGTACTGGAGGAGCAATACGAAATGCAGAAGTCATCGGCATACAGAGAAGTAGAGACCGACGGCCATACAGCTGCTGCTAGGCCGTTAATGGCCACTAAAAATAGAGATACACTCAACATGGAGCCCTGCAGAATGCCATTCTCCTGAATACAGGGAGACTGTGGGAGGCACCAACTTGGACACAGAAAGTATGGAGCGACAGGAAGTTTTGGATAAAGATCGGGAGTGGGCCCCGGAGACCCCACTCATACGATGTGGCAAGGATATGATGTCGCCAGTTCGTGTCATACGCTTTACGGAAGTCAAAAAAGATGGCAAACAGGTGTTTGTGTCTGGAAAAGGCTGTTCGCATGGCAGACTGGAGGGACAAAAGACTATCAGTGGTAGAGCGACACTGGCAGAAGCCGCCCTAACATGGAGCCAGTAGGCCACGTGACTCCGCGACCCAAGCCAACCGCCAACACACCATACGTTCCAGCAGCTTACAGAGAACGGTGGTGAGGCTGATAGACCGATAACTATCCACATCAAGCGGGTTTTCGCCGGGTTTGAGCACCGGTATGACGATACTCTCCCACCAGTGCGATGGGAAGACGCCATCGCACCAGATGTGGTTGAAAATCACGAGGAGATATCGCTTGTAGTCAGAAGAGAGATGTTTAATCATCCGACGGTGGATCCGATCTGGCCCAGGAGCTGTGTCAGGGCAATGTGCAAGGGCAATGAGGAGCTCCCGCTCTGTAAATGGGGCGTTATAGGGTTCACTGAGGCGTGTAGTGAACGAGAGGACTTTCCCTTCCATCCGCCGTTTGAGAGTGCGAAAGGCTGTGGGTTAATTCTCCGACGCAGAGGCGCGAGCATAGTGCTCAGCAAAGTGCTCGGCAATCGCGTTTTCGTCGGTATATAACACGCCATTTATGTTAACACCAGGAACACCTGCTGGGGTCTGGTGCCCAAAAACTCATTTGATCTTTGCTCATACTTGGGAAGGTGACGTATGGCACCCAATGGTCGACACCTACCTCTCTCAACACTCCTGTTTCCGCCTTTTGATAAGCTGGCGAACGCGGACACGGAGCTATGAGGTTCTCCAGAGAAGGGTGCCGCTTATGCCGCTGTAGAGCTCGCCAACGCTCCTCAATTGCCTCAGCGACTTCCGGCGACCACCAAGGGACTGTCTTTCGCCGGGAGCATCCTAAAGTACGAGGAATCGTGTTTTCCGCCACAGAAACGATCGCTGTAGTTACCTGCTCAACCACCATATCGATGTTACCATGTGAGGGAGATTCAATGGTGACAGCAGGGGTGAAGTCTTCCCAGTCTGCCTTCTTCAAAGCCCATCTGGGCAAACGTCCGAGGGGCCTGACGCCGGGGCAGAGACAGGAAGATGGGGAAGTCGTCACTACCACGCAGGTCGTCATGTGATCTCCAGTGGATAGATGGGAGAAGGCAAGGGCTGCAAACCTAGAGATCAATGGCCGAAAATGTGCCACGTGCAGTACTTAAATGTGTGGTGGCCCCAGTATTTAACAGGCAGAGGTCGAGTTGGGACAGTAAATTTTCGACATCTCTGCTTTGGCCAGTAAGAACTGTGCCACCCCACAAGGGGTTACGAGCGTTAAAATCTCCCAAAAGTAGGAACGATTTAGGGAGTTGATCAATCAGTGCAGCCAATGCGTTCAGGGGTACTGCACCATCTAGAGGAAGATATACGTTGCAGACAGTTATTTCCTGGATCGTCCTTATCCTGACAGCCACAGCTTCAAGGTGGTTTGAAGGGGCACAGGTTCAATGCATACTGAGTTCAGGACATAGACGCAAACTCCGCCTGACACTATTATAGTTGATAGGGTTCCTATAATATACCTTGTAGCCATGGAGGGCAGGAGTCCGCATTGCCGGGAACCAGGTTTCCTGGAGGGCAATGCAGAAAGCAGTTGTAAAGCTTAACAGTTGCTGTAGCTCAGCCAAAGGGTGGAAAATACCGCCGCAGTTCCATTGGAGGATGGAGGATGGTGTTATCCTGAGGCTGGGAAGGCATAAAGCACACAAGGTGGTAGGTTATGCCCCAGGGTCACCTGATGCCTCCAATTGAGTATTTGTAGCCATTTCTATGGTGGATAAGGCATCAGTGAGATCCAGGTTCACAGGACACGCTAAGATCTCCACTGCATCTTCAGATGCAGAACTGATAGGGAGTGGCGGGTGTTGGGGCCACCAGGGGGTCCTTTTTCTTAGCAGACTACTTCTTAGTTTGCTTGCTATCTCGCTTCTCTTTAGGGGCTTGCTGGGAAGATTTCTGTGAAGCAGCTTCAGGCACGGAGGAAGACAGAAGCTCTTCGTCCAGCAGCTTTTGGCTCCTTGGGCCACTGGCGAGTGTCTGCTGTGGCATTAGTGGAGACCTTGGTAGAGAGGGGCCCCAAGGGACCCTTTCGACACGAGAGGAGCCCAGAGGAAGCTGTTGCTTCTCCAGCAGTGGGGAGGGGACCAATATCCCCTGCGTTTGGGAGAGGGGGAGGGCAACGGAGGACGATTTTCCCCCTACCCCCAAGGGTGAGGATATATTCTGGTGGCCCGGAGGACCCACTGTTAGTGGCACAGAGGGAGGAATCACTGGGACTTGGGATGGCGATGGTTATGTAGCTGCAGCGTAAGTCGACGTCAACTGAATGAGGTGTGAACTTTCGAATTTCCGTTTAGTCTCTGTGTTAGTCAACCGGTCCAGGGTCTTCTACTCTATGATTTTACGCACCTTTTGGAATACTGGGCAGTATGGCAAGCAGGGGGAGTGGTGCTCTCCGCAGTTTGATGCGAGTGGGTGTTGGCGCACATGGAGTATCTGTGTGCAGTGGACGTCCGCAGTCTCGACATGTGGCATTGATGTGCAGCGGGAAGACATGTGCCCAAACTTCCAGCACCGCATAGGAGGGATGTAAGGTTTAGCATCAGAGCGGTAAACAATCACCTTGACCTTTTCAGGCAATGGATCACCCTCAAAGGCCAAAATGAAGGACTGGTAGCAACCCTGTTGTCTTTGGGTCCCCTGTAAATGCGCCAGATGAAATGAACATCCCACCGTTCTAAATTGGCGCCGAGCTCTTCGTCAGACTGCAAGAGGAGGTCACAATGGAAAATAATCCCCTGGACCATGTTGAGGCTTTTATGGGGAGTGACGGAAACAGGGAATATCACCCAGCTTGTCACAGGAGAGTAACGCTCGGGATTGGGCTGGGGATGCTGTCTGAATCAAAACTGCTGCGTTTCGCATCTTGGACAACGCTGTCATTTCTTCAAACTTATACTTAAAGTGTTTAACGAAAAATTGAGGCTTTCTAGGTAGAAAATAGTCCCCATCGGTTCTGCTATGGACTAGAAACTGAGGCGAATATGGCTATCTCCATTCTGTACCTGTACGTCCCTCCCATGGTGTAGCGAGGGAGGGAAACTATTTAGGGTCATACCTGTCGGCATTGTATTCTATCTTGCCCTTCTTAGAGACTGCTGATGCCATACGGTCACCAGCAAGAAGTAACTTAGTCCGCTTCATTGTGGGTCATCCGCCCTGATGCTACCCACTCCGATCAGGGGCTCTCCCCATGGGCGCCACCCAGCCACAGCGAAGGCCAACTGGCATGATGGCCGTTGCCCGGAGCCCTGATGCCCCAAGAAGACAGGCATCTACTCCTTGCCATACGTGGGGAGTTTACAGCTCAGGCATCAGCCGTGTGATCCCTGTGTTGTCAGGGGGCTACCACCAAATGGGTACATGGCGGCCCCACCACAACGGAATGGCTACTGTGCTGGATATTGGGTGCAGAGAAATCCAATATTGACATGGGGGCGAAAGAGGCCAGGAGGCAACAGAAGAAGATTCCATACCCTGAAAAGTGTCTTCGCCCAAATAATTGAATTGCAGGTGGAGAAGCAAAGCCATGAAAAGAGATTCAGGAGATCGAATCTATGGGCACTCGTGCACCACGTAAGGCGCCCTCTCTCCATATGGTCCGCACTTCTGTATAATTTTGAAAGTGGCAGGTCTAACCATAGAATGGAACCTGAACTCGTAGGGCCAAAAAGTGAGAGACTCCTTTTAGTCGCCTCTTACGACAGGCAGAAATACCTCGGGCCTATTCTAACCCCCGGACCCGCAGGGGGTTCCTAAGTGTTAAATATAATACTACGGAAAATACGCAACGAACATTTCCTTTGAAATCTTACACAAAACGACTGTTGGATTCTTCACACACAAAGTTCATCAGATCATGAAGTTTCAAGAATAGAACTAGTAGTGGTTGCAGCCCTTGTCATATACGAACGATAGCAGACGTCGAGCTGCTTCATAAACAAGCTGTTGGTACAGCGGCAGGTCGAATAACCATGAGAGTGTTTTTAATTTTAAACGCAATGGCATAGTTCTTTTTAATGGCATTCGAACGTTCTAGAGAAGAAGAGTACCCTAATATGGTAGCGTTGAAACTTTTCGCTGTACAACTGAAAGGCAAGACGGTTGAAATCCGCTATTTGGGGTGAACACCGACAAGCGGAGTTCTCATGCAGGCTCCGTCGTTATGTACAGCCGAGACCATTCAAAGAAAACTTATTTAATCTTGATCCAACTTTCATATGACTGAAACACAGAGTCCGCTATTATTTTTATGAACGGATCTGTAAGTTAACTTTTAACGTACCAGAAAGGCCATAGAGACGTTATTTATACATTGGTTTGTCCTCTTGTTCATGCGAACAGCTGCATTTTCGTCAAGTTTTTCACGACAGAGCTTAGCACGAGAACACCGCTTGACGATGTTTATACATCAATGGCAGGTTCCTACCGCGTTTCCCCTAAATTTTAGCGTATTTCTCTGATACTTTTGCGAGAAGCTTCAACTCTAACATTTGGAGACCTTATCTCGTTCCATTTAAAAACAATAGTGACATCAATATCTATTCATTATTTTCCTGACACATCGTTTAGTTATCTTTAATTGCTCACGAAACAAAAGGTGTGTTACGTCCTCCGCGACTCACCTGCATACTGCAGATGACAGGCAAAACCCCTCTCTCTCTCTCCTCCCCCCCCCCCCCCCCTCCCCGCTGTGCTGTATAGCTGCCCTCTTTTCGAGTAAGGGTTCATCATATTAACCACATATCTAAGTAACCAAGTCAAAAAATTTGTTCAAGATGACACTGATGGAGGTGATTTGCATCGTCTAACTAATAAACATTCGAAATTAGTACGGTGGTCGAGCAAAAAATAAAACGTTGGGAGGGGATGAAGAACGGAGAGAGAAAAATGCTGGATGGCGCTAAATACGTTGGATTTTAACAACGAGGCTTTGCATTCTGTCCGAATAAAAATTAATGTTAACTGTGGAGTACTCTCAGCCCTATGATATCTGAAGCACAATCATTAAATCTATGCTCCGCCAGCATACTACGCGTTCTCTCTTAGTGGACACAGGACAATCATTAGCAGTTGCGAATAGACAGATCTGGATATCCGTGAAACTCCAGGGCTGCTTTATGTCCAAAATACCCAGGCACTCTGTTGTATCGATTTAACGTGTCTTGGAAACCGACATACTTAGAGCCTGAAATTAAGTTTGGTTCTTCTAATGAAACGTTGATAATTTTACCGCTACGCCAAATGCCGCGATGTAGAACATTTCCGACATTACACTGAGAAGGTGGCATAAAAACAATTACTCGTCTTTCATGGTAACCACAGTGGCTACTTTTGACAATGAAGACAGTAAAATGAATGGAGAACTTAACAGTAAAGTCTGTCAGTCTACTGTATTTCTGTAGCGTGTTTAATTCCCTGTTGAAGTACATTTCAAAGCACAGTTTCACCTACACGGCTTCGGTTGGTTATCGAAGAACCTACAAATGTAACTTCCCACAGATACGCATCTCTAGCGTGTTGACATTACAACGCAGGTCCTTCGAGAACCAACAGAAGACATGATCATGAAGCTGTGCTCCGAAATGTACACTGGCGAATTAAATGCGCTTTTGAAAAGATAGTGGCACGGATTTTATTGTTAAGTTTTGCAGTTATTCGATTTGTCAACTTTTTCTTTTGAAATTTAATTATAGAACTTTCTGCAGCTAGTATCTCTAGAACAATAATCAATGGCGTTTCACTCACCGAAACCTAGTACGTTGTTTCGGAGAAATTGCAGACATTAGAACAACTGGTTACTCTAAGACAATTGGCAACTAACTTGCACGGAAATTTACCATGCCATAAATACATCACGTTGAATAGGGAGGAAACGGAATGTTGCACCAGTGCGATGTCGATAAAGAGAAAGAAAGAATTGCCGCATTTTATCCGTCTTGTTCACTATTCCGAATTAGTCTTATTTGGCTTTATCAAGCTGGAACAACCAGTCAACCGTGTGTGACAGGTCCGTATGATATCACGCAGTAAGTAACGTTTCCGAGGTGTAAAACAAAGCGTTCTAAATACTGCAATCTCTCCGAAACTACATACGGGACTTCAATGAATGAAACGTAGTTGATTCAAATATTTCTAATTTTAATAGCTATAGCACGATACTATACTTCGTTTAGTGTGGGTGATCTTGGTAAAAACTGAATAACCATATCTTAAACGGTTCAGGAAAGAGAGTTTAACAGCTTAGGTGATTTAGCCAGTATTATACACTGTAAACGGCTCGTTGCAGAAGACCAGATGTCAGCACGTACACTGGTAACTATAGCTTACGATAATCAAAAAGCTGTACGCGTAAAATAAGAAAATAACAAGGAAGAAATGCATTAAGTAACACCTGTTTCGAAAAGCTAGCTTGAAATTTTAAGTCTCGTAGACGTCATTAGCGGCCTGCACTAGCTAAGCTGGACAAAGAGGGGGGAAGCAATTGTTCGTGGCCTTTAAAGAAGCATCCCGTCCGATGCCTGAAATAAACCACGGGAAAGTCAGCACGTAGTTCTAGTTCTGATAGTCTGGTGGCAAAGTAACTTCCGGTGTACCCCGACACAGTGATGTTATGGAGCCGCTACGGCACAGGACGTATATAAATCATCTGATGGCTAAACCCTGAAGCTCCACGAGAATCTTCGTGGATGCTGCTGTCGTATATTGGAATGATTCAATGCCACGAAAATGCAGATAAATGCACGAAGTCCTTCAAATGCACGAAGTCCTTCAAACGTTCGACATTTTGTGCATGGGCTGTCAGTAGACCAAGTGAACTTTCGGCGATCAATCGCTGGAGACAGTAACAGCCACAACATATCTGGAAGCAACCGTCCGGAGAGACCTAAATCGAAAGTCAAATAAAACGATGTTTTAAGAAAAGTAGATGACTAGTTGTAATTCATGGGAACAATTTTATGGAAATGTAAATCACCCACGAAAGAAGTAGCTTCCAAATCCTGTTCGACTCTTGAGTACTGTTCATCAAATTTAGTACCTTACGGTCTAATATTATTAGAAGAGATCCGAAGAAGAATGGCGAATTTTGTCATGGTTTTATTTGATACGTGCGAGAATGCCACGGAAATTCTCATCCTGTTTCAATAGTAGACGCTAAGTGGTTGTGCCGAGCGCCAAAAGACTTCGCTGTTAAAATTCCGAGGGTGTACATTCTAAGAAGTATTCCCACATAAATATCTCGAAATGAACAAGGGGGAAAGTTAGAGAAATTCAAACTCATATGGAAGTTTACCGACAAACATTCATCTTGCGCACATTTTTCGAATTGAAAAGGAAGTGAGGGAATTTGTAGTGTTGCCAGAAGAAACGCTACTCCATGTCAAGACGGAAATTTCAACCTCCGTTCGTGTTAGAAGATTAGGATTTGACGCATAGCCGACGGTGACGAGGCTACTGCAGACGGAGAAGATCGCAGTAGGGAGCGAAAGCGAAGGAAATCGGCCGTGTTATTTTCAAAGGAAACACCCTGACGTTTCCAATAAGTGATTTTGGGGAAACCACGGAATATCTAACTCAGGATGGGTGCACGGAGATTTGAACCGCCGTCCTCTAGAGAGCCAAATGTGTCTTAGTCCGACCAAATAAGAGTGCACTGTATTAATCACTTGGACATTTTTTCTTTGCCTAATACGAACAGGCAAGTGAATTACCCGATTAACGCTCAGTTCGCTACGAAGAGTTAGAACTTAATTGAAGTTAGTGGTGACAGTCAAAACCATTGGGAAGAGATGATGTGGAGCAGGAAGAGGCTCGTGATCTGCATGGAAACGGAGCAGTTGTAACCAAAAGCAGTTCCTCTGCCCCAAAAGAGGAGTCCCAGGACGACGCTGCCCCAGCGCGCTTGGCTAACCGCCTGAGAAAGTTTCAGCGGCGCAGTGCCCTGACCGCGAGCGGCCGAGAAATTGGCCAAGACTCCAAGCTCCAGTTCAGAAATGGTCACGGCGCTACCGCAAAACGCCGTCGTACAAACGGCGAATACCGGACCTCAAGCACAATTAAGAATGCCGCAAAATCATTCAGAGGCTGTCATCAAAGTGACACTCGCTCACCTTCTGCGCATTTTCTGGGCACGGTAAAATTCGCCTGTAATAGCTTCAGCCACACAAAAGGCCGCTAAACTAAGGCTTCCCCCCGCCAGCAGGTGTTACATATCTCCAGTAGTCGGCCAGTACGGTAAAGCGGCGAGCTGAAAAGAAACCTTAGTAAGCGTCTGAGCTAAATGTGGAACAGCTGTCTCATCGTTCAGTCTTTCTCCTCCCTCTACCGTGTATGTAGAAAGGTCGTCTGGAAATTGGTTCTCGAAACACTTTCACCGGTTCAATATACATTTCGTCCCGAATTCACAATGTGTTGTACAATTACTTACCAACAATGTCTTTGCCACACCTTCTACAGCACGATCGCTAGTTTTTAACCAACAATAATCGCAAAAAATCACGCGGTCTCTTCAGACACAAAGAAGAAAGTAACAGTAGGAAATGTTGACTTTCGTCAGATTTCGATATTTATTCTCAACAACGTGGACATATCTGAACGTTAGACGATGTCACAAAGTGCAATCCGTAAAACTTCGATGTTAATATGGCTGATCTGGTTGCCATGAATTACATAATAGACATCGAAAATAATATGACTATTTGATGCAGAAACGTTAACATTTCTTAACCTAATAGTGTTAAACGCTTACATCACGCATCGATGAACGAAGAGGTTTACTGCACTGTTTTCTCTCGAGAGAACTAGTTAACTAGTCCATTAAGCCAGGTCGTGTTGGCTCTACTACTATTTGCATTTACTGGCATAACTTTCCGGTAACACTTATCCCGCTTACAAGAAAACTATGTAGAACTCGCAACATAGTCCGTCGTAGCAGGAGGTACCAGTAAGCACAATATTTTCACGCTGATACGTCGAAAGCTGATTGAGCTTCCGCAGCGCTGCAGCAGCATTCTCACCGTACAAGTCACAAACATTTGTGTGTTAACAGCATCTTCCCACGTTAGCGATTCGTGAATTTTACGGACCAAACATCTTTTAAATCGGCGTATCTCGAAGGTAACAGGAATCGATATAGTTATGTATTCGCAGAAACAGAAAACTACACAATCGTGCACAAATAAGTAGCATTACACAAGGCTCTTTACCCTAGGCGTTACACTCTTAATGGCTATAGCAAAGAGGGTAACCCTTAAAACACTTTCCTGGAGAACACCATTCTCCTGCAAATAATAATAAAAAAAAACTGATGTCACCAACTGGCACTACTAGCTGCAACATCCGTAAAAATGAAGTAAGTAGTTAAATATGGACGGAGATATATTTTACATTGCAGTAGATTAATCCCCCAACAAGGTGAAGAGCATACCTATTCTGTTTCTGGCTGCCATGAGACCAAACTATTGTTCGAGATGATAATCAATGTCTCTAAATAAACGTGTTCAGTGCAAGTAGAAGCTTTACTTAACTGACCACCACAGATTTTTACGTATTCAAAAATATTTAGCCGTTGTGACTTCGTAGGCTTTCCCCGCGTAATAGGTCTTGACAGTCTTTCAGGGTTTGTTGTCGGGTCCTAAAATCAAACTCGATTCAATATTTCGGCGAGCCAACTGCTCGCCATCATCAGGAGAACAGCTCCGCCACGAGTCCCGCTGAGAGGCAGCAGCGTTCCCCTGATGATGGAGATTAGTTGGACCGCCGAAATATTGAACAGAGTTGATTTTAGAATCTGGCAGCAAATCCGGAGAGACTTTCATATTTAGCAGTTATTTTAAAACTGCAACGGAATGACAAAGTCCGCCTTCAGCTAACTGTGGCATGTTTCCTGGTTTCTAAGAGTTGAAAAGACAACAGTTGCCAATACAACATGGTCAGGAGGAGCCGTGCAGCTTAAACTTATTCATGGCAAAAGGCAAAATTCGATAGCTTACAGAAAAAGGCCAAGAGAAAATGAGGATGCCATACAGTAATTAACCACACTGGAAATTATCTCTATACTGTGAAAGTGCGTGGAGATGGGCTAACTTTCGAGTCCACCCTCAAAAGGTTACCAATTATCGGCTCTGTGGTGCATATTGTAACTCCTTTCCTACCAGAAGCGGCAGATGAGGTTTGCCGTGAAACCTGTAGGTAGCTTACCAAAGCGTCAACGTTTAAGTGTCACGTCTCCGAAAAAGAA
The DNA here is from genome assembly GCF_023864345.2 of Schistocerca serialis cubense. NCBI lineage: Eukaryota > Metazoa > Arthropoda > Insecta > Orthoptera > Acrididae > Schistocerca > Schistocerca serialis. The sequence continues at coordinate 391,154,576 of NC_064640.1, forward strand.
CGCATAGAACATAGCTCACGTACCAAAGAACAAAATAACTGAAAAACATTCTCATCCCATACGTGGAAAAGTGTGTACATCAAAATCGCAACTACGGTTTCGTTTACGACACTGCATAGCCGTATCACCCGTTGCAGCGAAACTATAAATGGAAAATTCTGGAAACTGGAATTTGGGAAGTTTAATAACTGATAAGGTGTGTCTGTTGATACATGATGGACAAGTTTATGGTTGATCTCGTGGAACTGAAAACTTTCACAATTTCTTGGCTGACCGACTCTAAAATCCACGAAGGAGCTTGAAAATGGGTATCAGATACCTTCTCTCGGTGTATGTGTTATGGGAAAACACATGCCTTTAATTGTACGCTCGAGCTATCACAATCCGTCATAAAGAAAGGTTGTGCTGAGAACGACACTTTGAGAGCCTTTGCGTTTCCAACTGTTTTTCTTCGCAGTATGTGTTTAGGTAATAATAATTTAATAATAATAATACGCTGTATGTGAAGCGTAATACTTCTCGATATTTCCACTGTAATAATTACCAGAGAAACTTTTAAACCAGCTGACCAAATATACGTATAACAGATCGTACAGCTCATCTAAGAATTCTTAGATTACTTCAGTCGTTACCTACTAATAGATCTTTATTACTTCATTGTAAGCACACGTATCCTTTCTTGTGGGATTACACTACTTTTAAGCACTCGTATTCTTTACTATGGGATTACAGATGTATAGAATCCTTTCAATTACTGTTTGAGTACACTCTTGGAGACAAATCACTGGAAACAGTAAGTATCGTAAAATACCTACGAGTAACAATCTGGAGCGACCTAAAGAGGACTGACCACATGAAACATTATAGGAAAAGCGTATGCGGACTGAGATTCCTTGGAAGAATCTTACGGAAATTAATTAATCCATAAAAAAAACATTTTCGAACGATTCTTGAATCTTAGCTCATCGGTCTTGGGCCCACCGTCACGGGATGTCGGCGTGAGCATTACGGGGATGAGCTCCTCTAAAAAAAAAAAAACACACACACACACACACACACACACACACACACACACACACACCAGTGGCAGACGCTACAAGCGGTGGTGTGCGCATCATGGAGAGGCTTACTGTTGAAATGCCGACAGATTATGTTCCGACAAGAGTCGCACAACATATTTCTTCCTCACACATATCTTTCGCAAAATACCACAACGACAAAATCCCAGAAATTAGAGCTAATACGCAGGTCTACCGTCAATCATTCTTCTCACACGCCATTCATGAATGGTCCCGGAAAGGGGATAAAGGTAATGAATGGTACCAGAAGTGCCCTCCGTCACACGATGTATGGTGGCTTGCGGAGAATTGATGTGGTTTCACAACATTCATGTCATCGTTTTATATGTCGCAAGGTATGTGAGCGACGTTGTTGATTAGTGATTAAGCATTGATATTTAGTGAACCAGAGCAGGTAATTCCGATTATTTACTTCGCATTTAACAATCTCGCCGACTAACTTTAAGGCTTTTACTTGTTTGCCATGCGCGTTTCGCTTTCGTTATACAGTACCATCAACAACATAATTAAATCAAAGTGAATCTGTCATTCTGCAGCGAAATATGAGCTGTTCTGAAACATGCTTTCCGCGTTCTGCGACATTTAAGTTAACGATTCGACTTGTTTGAATTATATATGTTTCTGGGTCTTGTCTTCAGATCTGTGAAGAGATGGAACTGCTTCGTTTACAAAATTATGTGGTATTTCATTAACCATAATACCTAATTTACTTTATCAGTAATAAAATATTTTCTTATCGACGTATTTAGTTCAGAAGTTATTTAGGAAACCGAACATACACTACACTTATTACCGATTATTTACCATACACTATAAACAATGTTGCGTGCAAATGTGATGCCTTGTGGCCTACTGTCCTAACGAACCACACACCATGCTGAGATGAGGTGGCTTGAAGTGTCTTAACAATACAAATAGCCATCCTGCAGGTGCGGCCACAACGGAGTGGTGTCTGTGGAGAGACCACACAAACGTGCTTCCCGAAGAGGGGCAGCAGCCTTTTCAGTAGTTGTAGGGGTAACTGGATGACTGACCTGGCCTTGTAACATAGCCAATGTGGATTTGCTGTGTGGGTACTACGAACAGTTTAATGCCAGGGGAAACCACAGCCCCTATTTTCCCCCGTCAACACGCAGCTCTGGATAATGATGGCATCCTCTTGGCTAAGATATTCTGAAGGTAAAATAGTCCCCCAATTCGCATCTCTGTGTTGGGACTACTCAGAAGGTCCTCAGGAAAAAACAAAACAGGCATTCTACAGGTAAGAGCATTGAATGTTAGATCCTCAACTGTGGAGATAGGTTAGAGAATCTGAGACAGGAAATGACCAAGCTGAAGTCAGATATTGTCAGAATTAGTGCAGTGCGGCAGCAGGACAAACAGAACTTTTTGTCAGAGGAGTACGGGGTAATCTACACAAAATCTAATAGGAATAACATGGGAGTAAGTCTAATGATAAGAAAGTATGAATATAAGCAAGCTACTATGAAAAATGCGCAGAATCCACTAGACAAGGTAGCTAAGGGAAAGGAAAATTTGTGATCGGCAACAAATTCAGTAGTAGGTTAAGAAACAGAATGTAAAATGTAGGAGAACATGTTCTGAGTGAAAGGAATGAAAGAGAAAACCTCCTGGTAGAATTTAGCATAAAGCATAATTTAATCATAAGTAACATTCGGTTTAAGAATCTTATAAGATTTTTTTTTTTTTTTTTTCATGGAAAAGACCTGGTGACACTGATGCACATTGTTTATGTCATGGTGTGTGTGAGATTTCAAAAGCACAATTTGAACTGTAAGCAATTTCCACAGGCAGATGGGAACTTTGACCATAATTTATAGGTTGTCAACTGTAGATTAAAACTGAAGAAAATTTTACAAAATAATAAGAAATTAAAAAGATGGGACCTGAATGAACTGAATCAGAAGTTGTTGAAAGTTTCAAAGGTGGCATTAGCAATGATTGAGTGAAACAGGGGAAAAGAATACAGCAAAAGATGAATGAGTACCTTTGAGAGATGAATAGTAAAGACAGGGTCAAATAGGTAAAGAGACAACGCTTCATATAAATTCCTGAATACCGCAGGAGATAAACAATTTAACTGACAATAAGAGAAAATATAAAAATGTAGTAAATGAAGTAGGTGAAAGGGAATACAAGCATCTAAAAAATTTGAGTGCCAGAAAATACAGAACGGCTCAGCAGGAATGGCTAGAGGACAAATGCAAGGCTGTAGAAGCATGTTAACTAGGGGAAAGATGGATACTGCCCTTAGCAAAATTTAAGAAAGCTTTCAGGAGAAGAAACGCAGCTGTTTGAATACCTGAGCTCCAATGAAAATCCAGTACTGAGCAAAGTATGGAAAGCTGAAAAGGTGGGAGCAACATATAGAGAGACTATGCAAGTAAATGAACCAAAGGTAATATTACACAAAGGAAAGACAAAGTAGACAAAGATGAGAGAGACTGCAAGAAGTGCTTTAAAGAGCACTGAAAGATTTAAGTCTACACAATGTCCCTGTATTAGACAAACATTCCTCAGCATTTTTGATATTCTCGGGAGAACAAAACTATTCTACCTCACGTGTATGAGATAGGCTAAATACCCTCACTCCAAGAAATATGTAATAATTCCAATTCCAAAGAAAGAAGGTGCAGACAGGTGTCAATGTTACAAAATCATCAACTTAATAAGTACGGGCTACATAGTACTGGCATGAACTAGCAGTAAAGGAAGCAAAAGAAAAATTCAGAAAGGGGACAAGAAGTTCAGGGAGAAATAAAACTGAGGTTCGCCAATGACACTGTAATTCTGTCAGACAGCAAAGTACTCTGAGGAGCAGCTGAACGGAATGGGTAGTCTTGAAAGGAGTGCTTAAGATGAATATCAACTAAAACAAACAAGGAGAATGGAATGTATTCGAATTAAGTCAGACAATGCTGAGGCAAGTAGAGGAGTTTTGTCATTTGGGCAGGAAAATAACTGATGGTCAAAGTAGAAAGGATTTTTGCAGACTAGCAAAGGCAAAGAAAGCACTTCTGAGAAGAAGAATTTGTTAATACCTAGCATTAATTTAGAAGTGTTTTCTGAAGGTATTTGTCTCATATGCAACCAAGTAGGGAAGTAAAAGGTGGGCTATAAGCAGTTTAGACAAGAAGAGAAAAACTTTTCAGATATAGTGCTAAAGAAGAATGCAGAATTAATTGAGTAAATTGTAGCAACCAAACCTGATCACTCAAACAAGCATTTGAATTCACCTCCTTCCACATACAAATCCGGTGTCTTAACCAGAGTGCCATGTTATTACTCATATACAGGGTGTCCCATTTATCCTGACCACCCTACATAACGGTTTGTCCAAATGCAAATTGCAAAATGTTTCCAGCAAATGTTCTTTAGCTGTCAGGGGGACAGCAATCATCATGATTGCCTTCATTGTAGCTTTGTTTTTTTACAAATATATTAACAGCAGTATGACTGTTTTAAATGGCACCTTGTATTTTTTATTGGGTAATTAATTTCCTCTCCTAACGACCTATTCAAAAATGTATCACACTGTACCATTCAGTGAAACACAACATTATTAATTACATAACACAACAATGACATTGCCGCTCCCAGCGATTAGTGCAGGTACTCAGGGTAATGGAATACCTCCATGTGCTGATGTTGACAGACGGCAAATGTAAACATAAGTAGAACGCATACCCATCATTCCGTCTACCACTATCAGTTGAAGAGTTGTACGTGTAGAATGTACACCAACGAAGAGAAGGTAGAAATGCTACTCATCTAGGTAGAATGTAAGTTAGCAGAAAAGTAATTCCGTTTTCTTATGTATGGGTACATTTAGTACAGTAGTTTAGTCCTTTTAAATACTGTTGTGTAGAGTAGGCATATAGTAAAGGCTGTCCTTCCTAGAAACTGCACCAACATAACATTTCTTTTATTGCTGCTGTTGCTGAAGATAGGTGAAATGCTACACAGGCATCTGAACTGTACAGAGTGTGATATCCTGACAAGCACCCACCTTTCCGAAGGATGTTTTCTCGTCTTGTTGCGACGCTTCAGGAAATGGGAAGTTTCAACCCACGACAATGCAATCGTCTTAGCACTCGCACAAACGAAGCTGCCAAAGTTACTGTTCTCGCTTCCGTTGCTATGAATCCCCATGTGAGCACACAACAGCTTGAACACAAGACTGGCATTCCTAAGACCAGTGTACACTGTATTTTTACACGTCACTGGTTCCATCCTTACCATGTACACCTACATCAATGATTGCATGGGAATGAATTCCAGAATCGTGTACAGTTCTGTCAGTGGGCACAGCCGCAAATCCTCGCCAACCAGAAGTTCTCCTCCAAACTTCTATTTACCGATGAATGATCCTTCTAAAAAAAAAAGAACAGGTAAATACAAGGAACATGCATTATTGGTCCAGCGACACCCTACGATGGCTTAGACAGGTGGAACATCAGTGTCAATGGAGAGTTAACATCTGGTGTGGGATGCTTGGTACTACAATTACTGGCCCTTATTTCATCAATGGTAGTCTAAACGGCACAGTGTACACAAACTTCCTCAGACGAATTCTTCCTCCTCTTGTGGATGAAGTGCCGCTTAGAACCATAATATTATGTGGTATCAACACCATGGATGTCCAGCAGATAATGCCTTGCATGCACGTCGTGTTCTGAATTGAAGGTATCCTGCCAGATGGATTGGTCGAGGAGGAAAAGTTACTTGGCCTCCTAGGTCTCCTGATTTAAGTCCTCTGGACTTTATTCTATGTGGATGCATTAAATACACTGTCTATTGCAGTATCCGAACAACTCCAGAGGACATGCAGGAACATGTCAGGCTTTCTTGTAATTCTCTTCAGCACACAACACTGGAAGCAGTAAATAGTTCTTTCATTCAACCAGTGTATCAGTGTCCAGGGTGACCACTTTGAGCACCTTTGAATGTTCTACTCCTGGGCAATGGTGCAGTAGAGTCAAAGTCAAGTTTGTGTAATGTTCCTACTTGATTTTCATTTGTTTTCTGACAACTTCAGCAAGTGGACAAGTTTCTGATCCCGGGCTCAAAGTCAATGTTGTGTTATATAATTAATAATCTTTCAGTGAATGGTACACTGTGATACATTTTTGAATAGGGCTTTAGGAGAGGAAATGAATTACCGAATAAAAAGTAAAGGATGTCATTTAAAAAAAAGTCATAACACTGTTCATATCTCTGAAAAAAACAAAGCTACAACGAAGGCAATCATGCTGATTGATGTCCCCCTGACAGCTAAAGAACATTTGCTTGAAACATTTTGTTATTTGTATCTGGACAAACAGTTATTTACGGTGGTAAAGATAAATGGGACACCCTGTACTGATCATTTCATTTACTTGGCATGCAAACATGCCCAACATATCGTACACCTGATAATGGGTGTCAGTTTACATGATATGCAGTCTCTGACCCTCATCCCTTTGAGGACACAAGCAGAAATGAAAACTTAATACAATGAACCATCTGCTCAATATGATATATATAAACCTAACAAAATTTGTCCAATTTGCTGTTTGCAGGCTAACAGGGGAAACTCTGGATCGGGCCCATCCATGTCTGCCATAGTCTGGTGGAATGGGCTTCTCTATTGTGTCTTCAGCCAGCTGAATTCTGAAGTCATCGAAACCAGATTTTTTCCCCTGCCACTTTGTTTAATAGGATGTATGACTCAAAAATCCCAATATCCACGATGTAAAAGAAAATTTTCTTATATACTTTGACATGTTTTCATGAGAAGGAGAGAAGACAACTGCTGATCCTTTCTGTCAACTGTGTTCACTGAATTGTTATGTTGTACAATTGCTTGGGGCTTCTGGACTGGGGTTCTGGTTTTCCAGTCAGTTTCCTCTGTTGTCATACTGACATCTATGTTTATAGTGGATATAATGTTCACTTGTATTTTATCCATCCATGTCAGAGCCATGTCTGAAAATAACACAAGAGTTTTGGATCTAACAGTCCCTAACAGCAATTGTGCCCCCTTCCAGTGAGCCTTACACACAATGACCGTGTACCAGCTGTCAACATATATTGCATAACCACTGTCCAAATACAATTGCACGAGATACATAACTTCACTAATCCGGATTTCCTTATTGCTTGTCTCAGGGATTTTTTTTTCCTGTATAAATACCAAATTCGGAACAATAGCCACCAACTGACTCAAATTTTGAAGAACTTTATTCTGGAACATGTCATTTTTGGATGATTGAATTGGATGTACTAGAATCTACCTCTGAACGTTATGGGGCTTTCATCAATGGTAATATCTTCTTCATGATAATAAACACTTCGAAAATTGTGTTTGCGACGGAAAATGACAGGTAACATTTTCGTTATTTACAAAATGTGCCATGAGAATACTTTACACTTTGATTTCACCAGATTTAGTAGGAAACCAAGCACTGTTCGATTTCAAAGTAAGACATTTTTTATAACCATGTGTTACATATCTATTTGTTTATGCTACTACATCCTTCCAGAAAGACACACGAACCATTTTTCTGTAAAGTTACTGTTCTCAGCTAGTTGCTTTGGGAGCTGTCTTTGAATCCTAGGACTAATGCCACTAGAACCAGAAAATTATATTTTGGAACGTTTGTCCTGATTTATTTGCAGTTTCCATTTTTCTACCTTCTGTTTTTTAACAACACTTGCACCTGTTGCTGCAACATCACTGTCACTGTGTTTCATTTGCTTCCCTGTCTTCATCATCAAAACTATTGAAATATCACTTTCAGAACCAGTACAGTAACTTTCATTCAAAAGATTTGATTTCCTCAAATGACAAACTTCTTACAGTACGGCATTATTTGCTACTACACGGTTGGTGAGAAACACTGAAAATGACTGCTTATAAGTGGCAAAACATTGGAAGAAATTCAATGTGTTATACACCACTAGGGTCGACAGAAGCGTCCGATCCAATGTGTCGGCTTTGACCCGTGACGTAAGGGTGTTGTCGTGTGTGACGTCATGACGGCGCGGAGTTTGGTTTGAGTGTGGCTGTCTCCAGTTCTGTTTTATCTTATTTTATTTACTTTTCTGATCTGTTCATTCTATCTCGTGAGATTTTTTTTAAAATTTAAAAACACTTATTACTTATTTTAATTATCTGTTTCCTCGAATTTCTGTTTTAGTTTATTATATTTATCTTTCTGATCTGTTCATTCTATTCCGTGAGATTTTTTTTTTAAAGACAAAAAACACTAATCAGCTACTGAAGCATCTTTATCTTCTATGGGTTGCAGGGGTTACGACCCCTGGGGAGGTTGGTGGGTATTCATGCATGGCTGTCTTCACTTACACGTTGTAGCTATGCAAGGCGTCTAAATTTGTTTATATTAATTTGCCCCCCACCCAAAACACCCCATTCCCCGCGCTTGTCCCGTTAGTGTCATTAGGGTTCTTGTGGAAAGAGTGTGTGTGTGTTTGTTTTTATTTCCGCCATATTTATGACGTCATGGGTCAAAGCAGACGGGTGGGATCGGACGCTTGCGTATTTCCCACCACTAAACAGATCGATTTATCAGGTTCCCGTCTTCCTGATTTAGGTTTTCCATGGTTTCCCTAAATCACTTCAGGCCACTGCTGGGATCATTCCTTGGTGCGTAGCCAACTTCATTCCCCATCCTTCCCTAATCCAATGGGACCGATGACCTCGCTGTTTGGTCATCTCCCCCAAATCAGCCAACCAACCAATACTAAGAATCAGCTATAGCTGCTCAGCCTGCCTCACAGCTGGCAGTCTAATAATGTATCCAATAATCTGTTGCCTGCTATATATGCCAATGGGTTAAGATCAAACTGCAGTGGGAGACATAAGAAGGCATCATGCACTACAGGGACAGGAAGCTTTAAACTCAAAATTATGAGAGCTGGCTAATAAGCATCTACAAATGTTCTACATTCCCAAATAGAAAATCTCACATAATGATCACAATTGTACAACTGAATGAATTCCAGCAGATACAGATGTTTCCTTTCTGGTTACTGCTTAGGTACGGAACAGGAAAATGGTGGAAAGGGGGGGGGGGGGCGTGAGAAGTTAAGTATGAGGATAGTAAATTCATACCTTCCATCATACCCCTTATGACAATCCTTGGAGTTCAAACACAGATGTTAAAATAATTCATTTGCCAACTGAATATTAATTTCTACATTACGTTAACTGAAGTAATTGAAGTCATGTTACCAACACACAACCACACTGACACCTGTCAACATAACCTAGACTATATATGCAAAAGAAATATTGTTTATGTTGTGTTCTTTTTCTCTTTGCACACACAGGGAATCACATGCTAAACCCTTATGTTATGGGACAAAGCCAACAGCCTGTCCCTGTAAGTTCATTTGATCCCATTCATTAACTACAATTACACTGTTATTTTTAGCCTATCACAAATACTTTTCATACATCAAGATATATGCAAGCACTTACACACTGTCAGCCCCCAGTAAGATTCATTACCACTAGAAAGTGAAAACCCTGTCAGGCAACACAGTCCTACTTAGACAAAATTGACTCCAACCATCAAAAATCTCAACAAAGCCTGAGAAACAGCAAGAAAGACGTATAGCAGATTTAAAAAAAAAACCACACACACACACACACACACACACACACACACACACACACACACACACACACTTTTTTCCCCAAGTAAACTTCCTAGTGACCGACCAAAAGTCAATGGAAAAAGTGATACATGGTATTACTATAGATACAGCATTTACCCTTGGGCAATCTTTCTACATTCTGGTGCTTGAAGTATTATTTACCAAGTTCCAACATCATTACTTAAAAACTTTCGTTTTCCTGCACACCTATGCACAAAGTGCAGTCGGCACACTTCAGCTAAGTATGATAGTTGAATATTTGAACAGTTGGACCCAGAGCTTATGTTCTTGTAACTGTCAAAGAAATTCTCTCTATAGCTTGTTCTGTTTTTGAGTAGATACTCTTATCCTATAGGCTCTATCATTAATTTTTACACATGGGGTTGGATACTCTCCGTTCACAATTCAACATCACACGATAAGACACACAACCTGCACAGACCACCACCAACAGTCTCAAGTGATATAGTGCCATGTGTAGTCATCTGAAAACAACTGGAAGCAGCACAAGGTCAAATGGTAACAAAGATCTTAAGCTTGAGACACCACATCTTACAGTCTGTCCAATAAACTGTAGTAGATCAACCAGAAGTATTTACTGCTAGTAATTCAAATGATTGCTACATAATCATATTGAGCAGTCAAACACAGATAGATGCTAAAAGGTACCTCTACCTTGTATTTACTCTGAAAATTGATTTACAGTTGTGAAACTGTGCACACAAACTTGCAAGAGTTGGCCATGATAAATGAGTATTCTATTGCAGCTACCCAAATACCACTAATTGGCCTACTATCTATTACTATTAATTGCTACCATGACAACCTGAAGGGCTGCTATAGCCTATGTTCATATTTTCACTGCACTAAAGAAAGGGGGAGAGGCAGCAATAATAATAATAATAATAATAATAATAATATATGTAAAGACATAATGAACTGGGCTTAAACCAAAATGTATCAACATATTCCATCTCAACTCATAGAGATGGAATTTACATGAGGAGTAATTATTACTAATCTATCCCACATGAAAAACACTTCATCTCATTATCTTCAGAAGCACTCTTAACTCGCATATGAGTAACACTAACAAGAGGACACAAAATTTGGACCAAAAAGATGACATGCGGAACTACTAAAGACAAACTGATGTTATGATGGTTACTTGTAGTAATTTCTCCATTTGAGCAAAATCACAAATCCACACGAACTTCAAAACGCACAGTACGCCAACATATAAAACTTGATATGCATGTTCAAGTCTCTTGCTAACATTAACTGCCAAGGATATATTCCTTATAAATTATTATCTCTTTGAACACCCCAAAATGTTTGTCAATTTAAAGGCACAATATTCAAATCCAATATTTATAAAAATAATTAATACAATTTCTTGTGCTTGTATACAATGAAACCACCTCAGGTTTCAAGATAATTTAGAATTCAATATAACATAAGCCCTACTAAAATGGATTAGAGCATATTTTTTTCTATAGCTGAAACTGTTAAGAGAATGCTCCAACTTACCTTGGGCTTCACAGGTGTCTTCCTTAATATGATACCATCATTTGGAATGTAGTCTGGTATTGATGTCTTGCTATTCACAAAATTATAAGTGAGTTCATTACTGGCAGGTTTTTTGTCCCACAGCCCTGGTCCTTTAGTCTCTCTAAGAATTCTTGATGGAAAAATGTCACTCGCACTGTTTTCAACTTGACTTTTTCCTGTGTCTGAAGAACGAGCAATTGCATCCGAGAGTTTGTTTATTGGAATAACACTTTGATCAGCAGACTTTTCACGATTTTTGAAGTTTTTCTCCTTCTCACGATTATTATGAAAGGCATTTGATGTGGATTTACTTGTCACCATTGGTTTTATTATGCCAACCTGCTTTACTTGTACCTGCAGAGGATCTGTAGATTTCACACTAGGAGAAAGCTTTTGCATCGAACTAGGTTCTGGTTTTAATGGGACTTGTACTGGAGGTTTTGATTTTGGTATTACAGCCAGCTGAACTCCAGGAAGGTGTGACTTTGGCTTGTCTGCTACACTATTATTAACAAAATGGTACTTCTCTGACATGCCACATTTTCTAATATTTTCTAAAGCTGCAGGAGAAATAACTCTTGAGTGCCCATCTATGGCTTCGACTGCATTTCGACTGTCAGAAGACTTGTCAACTTTGCCATCGCCACTCACCGAGTGAGATATATCTGATGATTCTAAATCAGAATCATTCATTGAAAAAAGTTTATAAATTTCTGTAGTTGGTGATGGAGACTGTAACCTTCCCAGGGGGGCAGTCAAATTATTTGGAGAGCGCGATGGACTAGGTGGTGGTGTACTCCCTCGTTTTTGTGGAAAGGGAGGTAATGCCTGCTCTACATTTCCTGGTGTTTTTCTAGGTGAGCTAGGCCTGGCTGGTGAAACCTGAGAAATTTTGTCAGGACTTGGTTTTGGGGACAGCACTGGCTTACTAACAGCTCCAACAAAATTGCCACTAGTACCCACATTTGCTGAAGTTTTAGTAGTGTTACTGGAGAACGATTTAGTGCCAGTAGTTTCTAGTTCTGGCCTTCTCTCAAAAATTTTAAGTGCTTGTTTAACAAGATCAGGAGGAAGACATTCTGTTTCTGAAGCAACACTTGGGCTTCGAACTTTTGGAGAAGTCGAGCCTTTCGACACATGTTGCTTGTCTTCTGAAACACCAGAACTGGCGTCTGCCTTTGACTTATTCTCTACTATGACTATATCTTCTTTACAAAGTGATTTCACAAACTGTGCACTTTTCCTTGAATCAACTGTCGCCTGCTTTTTATTAACACGGTCAAATGAAGGCAAGTCACGGGCACCAGAACGACCTGATATTGTTCTGTTATCGTATCTTAACAAAGTTTCAACTGAACGTGCTCGTTTCATTGAATCATTGCCTCGAGTAATACCCCTGTATCTGTGATGCTGAGGCGCGGAATGTTTATTACTGGAATCGTTAGGAGTATCAGACTTTTTCGTATATCTATGCTGTGTTTTAGTTTGCTGCTTTTCTATGTCTCTGTCCTCATTATCAATCAGATTTTCCAAGCTGGCTGCTCGCCTCATATTGCTAAAAGAGGTCCTGGTGACTCTACTTTGGTTTTCGCGTAAAGTCATACTCATATATTTATCTTTAAGCCTATTGACTATCCCTGGTCCATACTGCAACTCTTCACTTGAGTCGGAGTCACTGTCTTCTACACAATTATTTTCACTTAACACAACACTGTTACTCATTGTTTTGTTCGAAGCACGATGCTTGCTTAACTTTTCTTCGCCCATTCTGTCCCAAAACTTCACCGAGTTAACAGCAACGGTGCTGCTTCCCATGCCAACACCATTCATCAAATCATTGCCCGCGTCCGCATGAGGTTCAACCAACCGCATGTTACTGACAACTACTGGCGATTCCGCAAATGCCAAGGATGAGATACCGCCGCGATCTGTGGGGAGAAAGTCCGCTTTGACTTCCTCCACCGAACCTTTGCTTGCCGCAGGCGGAGTTGGAACACGACGCTGATATTTACCTGGTACGTCTTCGACAAGCGTTGCTTGGTCTGCCTGTTTCACAGCGGTAACAACACTAGGACAAGTCAACTTCACAGACGCATTGCCGGCGGGTAGAGTACGACTAAGCGCTCGCCTCCGTAAGATAAGCTCTCTCTTCCATTTTGGAATGCTTTGATCTAAGGAGCTGTTATCCTGCGGGTTTACAGCTGCCATTCTTAAAAACTTGCAACACGATTCACACTCTTGTGTACAGTTACGCACTCTCCTTCAGCGCCCTTAATGAGTAATTTTCTTAGCGAGCAAAGATAGATATTATACAACCAACCCGTGCAATGTTTCGAATGTAAGAGAACGAGACAACAGACGTGTTTACAGAATTTCCTAGCCATAAAAGAAATAAATGCATTTTGTAGGAGCGTTACGGCACAAATTAATATTGTTTAAAATTTCGCTTGCACTAATTAAAAAACATTAATGCTCTGATATGAGTGTCACAACCTAAGTCACAAACAAAATCCAAGGAGAACCACCCATTACATACAGACTACAATACATGCCTGACATCTAGCGGTGCTTCTCAGCACTTTCGTTAAATAACAGTACCAGAGATGTTACATACGTCGGATACGTTATCACGATTATTTTCCGCTTGCGAAATAGTAGTTGCACCAAATATGACGTATATATATTTACAACTGGATTTCTAATACAATTCTTTCCGTTATTACACCGTATTCAATGGCATCTAAATAGTAAACTGGCATATATACATCTAGCACAAAACATATCTTCCGTTTGCGAAATGTAATTGCACCAAATACGACATGTATGTTTAAACTTGATCGGTATCATAGCGAATATATGCTTCTCATTACTATGATGTACTTAATGGCAACGAAATAGCAAACGGGCACATATACGACTAGCACAAAACACATATTTCGAAAGAGCCACATACAGAGTTTTATGTAAGAAATGTAATAGATACTTTATTTTCATATAAAATGTCATATACAGTCAAATGATTGAGACATACGTGACTTGTCAATTTAAATCTACTTTTGATTGTAAGTATATAGTATAATTGACAGCTGTTTTGTAATTTTATGTACCACAAAGTAATTTAATATAATCATGTTGAAAATAAAGTAAAATTAAGACTAAATAAGTTGTGAAGTCTGTGGTGTCACCGCCAGACACCACACTTGCTAGGTGGTAGCCTTTAAATCGGCCGCGGTCCATTAGTATACGTCGGACCCGCGTGTCGCCACTGTCAGTGATAGCAGACCGAGCGCCACCACACGGCAGGTCTAGAGAGACGTCCTGGCACTCGCCCAGTTGTACAGCCGACTTTGCCAGAGATGGATGACTGACAAATACGCTCTCATTTGCCGAGACGATAGTTAGCATAGCCTTCAGCTACGTCATTTGCCACGACCTAGCAAGGCGCCATTATCCTTTGTTATATTGCTATTATACTTCTGTATCATCAAGAGCGATGTTCTACAATTATGAATTAAAGTTAAGTATTCCAGAAGTTATGTACTATTTTTGGCTACTCTAATTCCTTGTAATGTTCCAGACCTCACGCCAGTCTGCGTGAGAGTAAACGCGTGCATTTCGGCTTCCTCGCATAGTGACTTGGCTGTCTTGCCAAGTCACAACAAAGTCAGTTTTCTTACTAGACTCCTTTTTATTTTACACTTCTGGTGCACTTTAAGGCACCAATCATTAAGAAACTGTATTTACCACAGTAGCATCACAAATGCCTTAGAATACGATACTCGGGAAACTTTTATGAAGTCTGAACTTCTACGATGCGTTAAACACGATCATTCGGGTGTGTAGTCTTCAGTTATCAGCTTTACTCTTTACTAATTAAAAAATCGAATCAGACGACATAGAATCGAATAAATGTTGAAGAAATGCAGTCTCCTGCCTGAAACAACAAATGCACCAGACGGCATATATTCTCTGAATGAGTGATTACTACTTCTGTCATTATTAAGTGGAACTGTAGCAGATCAGTCTGTCACTTGTAATTAGTTTTACTGCACACATTTCTCGGTAGGTTTTTTTACATTGGCATTATTCATTATTATTTTATATTCTCACTTCCAGGGAAAAACGACAAAATGATTCAGCTTCATAACTGCAAATCATGATAATGCAAGAAACGGAACATGTTTCAAATGACAGTCTGGTTTCTTATACTGAAGCCGACTTCTGTTTGTATTCTCTTAATTAATAAACTCAATGTAAACTTCTCTTCTTAAAACACAGACTGTCGATAATTTCACT
This sequence comes from Schistocerca serialis cubense, assembly GCF_023864345.2. Classification (NCBI taxonomy): domain Eukaryota; kingdom Metazoa; phylum Arthropoda; class Insecta; order Orthoptera; family Acrididae; genus Schistocerca; species Schistocerca serialis. Next base: position 391,170,187 of record NC_064640.1, read on the forward strand.
GTGTTTAATGGCACCGTCTTGTCTTCACCTCAAAATTTTACATCCGTCGCCTGTTTGAAGTTTCCAACCACTGCGTTATAAGGTCTGACGCACCTCTCCTCATTTGTCTCTTCACGGAACTCGCCTCAGTCTGGAAAACGAAAAAAATCGACGACAGACAAATAACAGGCTTAAATAGGTGACACATAAATGAGTGACGCACTTTACTGTGAGAGCTAATTTATTTAAGCTAGCTATTATCATTGACACCATGTGTAAGAACTAGATCTAAAAAATCACCATAAATGGGAGTGCACAGCAATTATTCTGCAAATAGCCTACCTCCACATTACAAGATGTTTCAGATTTGGGGGCGTTAGAAAATTGCCGTTATAAACTTCCAGGACTTGTAGAGCAGAGTGAGGACAAAATATTTTGAATAAAAACCCATATCTGGAAACGTACCCTTCCCGTTCTATGACAGTTCCAGTTCAGATGCTTACCTCAGCCACTCCTGCTAGAGGAAATGAATTAGACGTGACACAATACCGTTATTAAATAAGGATGCAAAAGGAAACATAATAGAACACCAATTTATCACTTAAGCACATTTGTCTGTATTAACACTTAAACATTACATATTTACATTACTCCAAAACAAAAAAGAACCCAGCATGCTGTACATACAGAACAGTACTGATACATTATAACAGCTGCCTGATGTGACGACCACCAACGTTGTTACAGACATTGTATCTAAGGAGCATGTTCTCGTATAATGTCTCCATCACACTTGCTGTCTGTTCATTTTTTCTTACAGCGGCCAGAACTCGTCCCAACACATCTTCCTCCGTCTCTACAGAAGTTTCATAAATCAAACTTTGCATAAGACCCCACAAGAAGTAGTCCATAGGAGTTAAATCCGGCAATCGCAGCGGCCACATGGTTGAACCACCTCAGCCTATCCATCTTTCACCATACCGTCTGTTGAGATGCCTCCAAACCACATGTAAGAAGTGGTGCACCAACATGCTGAAATCACATTGCCTGATGCACATTCACTGGCACAGCTTCCAAGGACAGGTCCAGTACATTTTGTAGAATGATCAAGTATACAGGACCACTTAGCTTGAGTGAAAGCAGATGTGGACGTATTACACATTTTAAATGAAAGCGTCTTAGAATGGAAACGGTACGTTCCCAGACATGGGTATCGATTCAAAATATCATGTCCTCTCTCCCCTCTAATAGTCGTTGAAGTTTACAACTGGAATTTCCGAATATCCTGTACACGAGGCCACGGTGTTGTATGCAGCAGTAGGTTTCGAATTCGTGATAAACATCTAATACATATCTTCAAGAAGTCCAAGGAAATAAACAGAAAATCCAACAGCAAAACACAGTCACAGGAAAACATTACTGTATACTTGACGTTCTCAACTAGTTCATCACTTCACCTGAGCCTCTGTAAGTCCAATCTTAAATTAACTCAAAAACGCCACTGAAAACCTAGAAAGCAACGATTATACAGATATGACGCATAAGCACCACATTAGTGTGGAACAATGATAGATTACTTTATGTCCAATCAGCCGTACTGTGAACGCAGAGAGATTCAAATCTGGGCTGCCACAAAACATCAGTACTGATCGCTTATCAACTCATGTGCAAATTAGGAACTAATATACCACTCAAATTACCATGTAAGACCGTCAGGAACAGTTTATTGGCAGCTGGACTATGAGCAAGGTTTCTCTTGCCAGGCTACTATACAAATCTTTTTACCATGCACCGCACCACTGATAGTGTAGCAAAAAAGCCCACTACAGCAGTTAATGATTCAAAGCCGCATTCCTTTGTGAGAGTGATGAAATCAGATACTGTGTCGTTGTCGCTGATAATCATTTATGAGTTAAGCATCGACCAGTAACCACTGGAGTATATCAAGTAGAAAAATACAGAACCAGCACTGGGCACAATGTTATGTGTAGTTACAGCCTAAAATAACGATGCAGTTTTAGTATAGATGCCTCCAGAACTTCATCTGGATCAATAGACTGTTGTTAGAGAAATAATGTTAGAGAAATATGCTCCTTGAGAATAACTATGTGTGTACACACATTCTCTCCAAGATGCTGGTCAGCATGATAAAGTACTCGTACCTTGTTCCCAATTTATGATGTGGGGCAAAATTTTTGTCGAAAATTTTTTTGAAAAATTTTGATTACAGAAAGAAATAGGGTGTGACACAAACTTCCAAGATAGCCTCTTCACCTCCTTGATAGCATCTATGATAGATTGTAGGAGTGAAGTGTGACAGAAAAGCCTATAAAACAGTCTGAAATTATTTTCTAATTTTGTCTCTCTGTAGGTAAATGGGCCTGTGTTTATGATCAGATACAACATGACAATAGTAACAACAATATCTGTTCATAATGGTCTGTTCTTTAGGGTCCCCATTCTTCTTTGTTTTACATTACTGTAGTTGCAGTTCTGACATTACCAATCCACTGTGCAATATATTGAACTTAATGGCACAGACATGCATTTTGCTACAACAGTTAGTTATTTATATGTACCATGAATCATAACTGCGACCTCTCACTATATTGTGGAATGTGTCAATTTTATAATTTATTTTTTTATAATTTTATAATTTTTTCAATGTATTGTGCCAAACATGCTTCTCAGTTACACACACACATCATATTATTATACACTCAGAAATTTTTCTGTTGTTGTTGTTGTGGTCTCCAGTCCTGAGACTGGTTTGATGCAGCTCTCCATGCTACTCTATTCTGTGCAAGCTTCTTCATCTCCCAGTACCTACTGCAGCCTACATCCTTCTGAATCTGCTTAGTGTACCCAACTCTTGGTTCTCCCTCTACGATTTTTACCCTCCACGCTGCCCTCCAGTACTAAATTGGTGATCCCTTGATGCCTCAGAACATGTCCTACCAACCGATCCCTTCTTCTAGTCAAGTTGTGCCACAAACTCCTCTTCTCCCCAATTCTATTCAATACCTCCTCATTAGTTATGTGATCTACCCATCTAATCTTCAGCATTCTTCTGTAGCACCACATTTCGAAAGCTAGTAGAAAGAGTTTTCAAGCAGATACAATATAACTTTGAGGTAGAAGTTAGTTTTATTGTCAGTCAACTGCTTTACATCACTGAGTAGGTTGTCTTCATCTACATGGTTAATCTGAAATTCATAATGAAATGCCTGGCAGAGAGTTCATCGAACCACCTTCAAGTTATTTCTCAATTGTTCCTCCCTCAAACTTTGTGCTGGAAAAACTAACACTTAAATCTTTCCATGTGAGCTCTGATTTCTCTTATTTTATTGTGGTGTTCATTCGCCCCTATACATGTGGTCGCCAATAAAATATTTTCACACTCTGAGGACAAAATTGGCGCCTTAAAATTTCATGAGAAGATCCTGCTGCAACGAAAAACACCTTTGTTTTAATGACTGCCACCCCAACTCACATACCATATCTCTGGAACTCTCTCCCTTGTTTTATGATAATACAAAATGAGCTGCTCTTCTTTGAACTTTTTTTATGTCCTCTGTCAATACTATATGATGTGGATCCCACACTGCACAGCAATGCTCCAGATGAGAGCGGACAAGCATAGTGTAAACAGCCGCTTTAGCAGACCTGTTCAAGCTTCCAAGTATTCTGTCAATAAGTACAGTCTTTTGTTTGCTTTTCCCACAACTATTTCTATGTGATCGTTTCAATTTAAATTGTTTGTAAATGTAATCCTTTAGTATATACTTGAATTCAAAGCCTTTAGATTTGTGTGATTTACTCCATAACCGAAATTTAGCGGATTCCTTTTACTACTCATTTGGATAACTTCACAATTTTCATTATTTAGAGACAAATGCCACTTTTGCACCGTACAGATATCTTGTTTACATCGTTTTACAATTGATTTTGATCAACTGATGACTCGGTAAATGACAGCATAACTTATAAACAGTCTAAAATGTACGCTCGGAATGTTTCCTAAATCGTTTATGTAGATCCGGAACAGCAGAGGGCCTGGGGAAAGCCAATCTGTTAAACGCATCTCGCATTGAAGTTTGCGCTAAATTTCGAGATTCTGTAAGGCTTCGCCAATCTTGTGGGTTTGGCGTTCTTTGAAATTTCGCATGATTTTTCGTTGCTTCTGCGACAATGCTCTGACCTGCTTTGTGCACGGTGGTGGACCAGTTCCGTCTCTTATTAGTTTTTTGGTATCTATCTCTCAGTTGCTGTCAATGCTATTTATTTGAGTTTAAACCTCATCTGGTCTATACTTACATAGTTAGGATGGAAGGAGTAGAAGGTGTCTTTAAGGAAGGTGCCAAGCGAATTTTTATTTGCTTTTTTAAAGAGATGTATTTTGCGTTTATTTTTGGTGGGTTTTGATGTTACAGTATTTAGTCTCTTTACAGCAACCTTGTGGTCACTAATCCCTGTATCCATCATGATGCTACCTACTTGCTCAGGATTTTTTGTTGTAAAGAGGTCGAAAATGTTTTCGCTACCATTTACACCTGCAGTGGGCTCCTGAAGTAAATGCTCAAACTAATTTTCTGAGAACGTATTCAGAACGATTTTGAATGACGTTTTATGCCCACCACCGAGTTTAAACGTGTATTTTCGACAACATATGGAGGGTAGACTGAAGTCACCACCAACTATAGCTGTATGAAAGGGGTACCTGTTTGAAATGAGACTCAAATGTTCTTTGAACTGTTCAGCAAGTATACCATCTGAGTGCATGTGTTGGGGGGGGGGGAGGGGGGAGGGAGGGGGCGAGGGTCGGTAAAAGAAGCCAATTATTAATATTCTGATTGTAAGGTATAACCTGTATCCATACTAACTCACAGGTACTAGCAACTTCAATTTCACTACAAAATAAACTACTTCTGACAGCAATAAACCTCCACCACCAACTGTATCCAATCTATCTTTTCTGAACACAGTTTGGTCCTTTGTAAAAATTTCAGCTGAACTTAATTTTCGGTTTTAGCTAACTTCCTGTTCCTATAACGATTTGAGCTTCGGTGCTTTCTATTAGTGCTAGGAGCTCTGGTTCTTTTTCAACACAGGTACAACAATCTGCCACTACATACCGATTCTTCCTAGGTCTCCTCTCCTGTGTTTGTCCTCACCTATTAGACTGACGCCCTTTCAGTAGCTTCCCGACACCCTCTAACCTAAAAAACAGCCCCGTCCCCTCAACTCAGACCCTGATACCTGTTTAGCCGCTTCCTGTGTGTAGGATGGACCCCTGAGCTATTAAGCGGAACCTGGAAACCGACCACCCTACGGTGGAAGTCGAGGAATCTGCAGCCTATACCGTCGCAGAAGCATCTGAGCCTCTGATTCAGACACTGCACTTGGCTCTGTACCAAAGGACCACAGCAAGTTCTGTCGACAATGCTACAGACGGTGAGCTCTGCCTTCATCTCGTAAGCAAGACTGGCAGTGTTTACCATTACAGCTAGCTGCCCAGAACCAGAGAGAATCTGTTCTGATCCAAAGTGACAGAAATCCTTAGTTTCGTAGTTTAGACATGAGCCATCACTTGCAGTTTGCTGCACACTGTGCTCTTCAGGACAATCAGAAGCCGCCTTTCCACATCTGAAATAATTCCTCCCAATATGCACAAAGAGTGCACACTGGATTCCTTCCCTTCCTTGGTAGTCATATCCCTAAGGGGCCCCATTACACGCCTAACGTTGGAGCTCCTAATACTCGTAATCCCATCCTCTATGAACGCCCAGACCTTGTGAGCCAAGAGGCTTGCTCTGGAATAGGGCGATCCAATGCATCTGGCTTGGGAACTTCATCAGCCACAGACAGCCCGCCGATCGGCCATCCAGAAACTCTTCCACTGCATGTCACACCTTGAAGCGAACTCCCACTCGACCATGGGTGATAGGTCAGCTTTGGTGTGGGCATTACCTGGGGCAGTCACAGTAATGGACTGACTGGAGGACATGTGGGATGTGCTAAACCCCCTATGGATCCCCATATCCACCCCTCCTCCACAGTGGAGCCCAATGGCAACAGGCTCAAGCTGTGTGACAGTAGCCAAAACCGCCTAGAGCTGTGCATGAATGGACACCAACTCAGCTCGCATCTGAACACAGCAATAGCAATCACAGTCCCTATCTATATCAAAGACGGCAACCCAGCGCACTATACAGTTATTAGAACGTGAGAGTGTGCCTAGTAAGCACACAAACATGCAAGAAGTTAATAAACTAAGCCAGTATCCACATAGACAGCTGAAAATGAGTCGCTTCTGTTTGAAGCTCATAAATATAATTCGCAAACAAACTGTGTACTCCCCTTTAACTGCAGCAGCAATGGAGGTTCCTGCATCACTGACGGTCTAATTATTACTAACCTGATATAACAAAAACAAATAAAAAAATGCCTGTACGACATGAGTGCCGGTAGAAACGTCGATACAAGTGGGGATACTTTACTTTGTCAGTTACTTTTGTGCCACATATCTTTTCATGGCACGCTAAAACCGATTCAAATATTCTAAGGGAGTAAATAAACTGTGAGGCACCTTTCTGCGCAACAAGCACTTTCTTAAACTTTTTGATGTTTTGAGCTCCAAAGTCTGATATCTGTAACACAAAAGTTGTAGGGCTTAGGTATGTTAGAAAATAGTCTGACTGCCAGTTCAGCTTCTTTCCGCTATAAACATCTAAGAATTTCGAATATTCTGTTTCATTTACGGAACTACCTTCATACATTATTTATAATGGATTGAACAGCCCTTATAAAGTACAGAATTTCACAGAGTATGTTTTATCTACCTTAAGTAACAGTCCATTTACAAGATAATAGTTCCTAATTTTCAACAAAGTTTCGTTTACTGTTTCAGGTGTTGTGTTTTCTCCATTAGGTTTGATTATAATACCAGAATGATCAGCAAAGAGAACTATTTCAGCTTCTAGGACATATAATGGAATATCATTTATATATAACAAGAATAAGTCTAATCCAATATCGATCCCTGTGGTATATTTACGATGATTATCCCCTATTTTGAAGATGTTGTTTCGTTGTGTACACTTTCTAAGCTTCCTAACACAACACTCTGCATCCTTTTAGTTTGACTGAATGAAAACAAGTTATGAGGAAGATCTCTGATGTAAAAATATTTTAATTTCTGTAGGAGTATACCCTGAACTGCACAATCAAATCCTTTTGACAAGTCACATAAAACACCAGTTGGAAGTATCTTATTGTTTAAATTTTCTATGACATAATTCATGAATTCGAAAATAGCATATTTTGTGGAGAGACCTTTTCAAATCCAAATTGAGGCTAAGTATCTTATGTTGAGAGATGTGTGCTATGGTTCTTGTGTACATGATCACATACAGTGCCTTTGAGAAGAGTTAAGTAGCGAGATTGGTCTCTAATTATTAATATCTTTCTCATCAACCTTCTTATAAATGGGTCTGACAATAGTGTTTCTCAATCTGTCTAGAAACATCCACAGTTATAGTGATGTACTGCATGTATATAGAGAACAGATTTCTGAATTTTACTTAAGCTGTTATCAACTCTGTAAGAGTTTTTCGTTTTGAGGGAGTTAATTAAATTTTTAATTTCATTGGCAGAGTGTGGAGCATTATATGCCGAATTTGTCATCCCATTCCAACTCCACTTCAAGGAAGTATTTATTGATGTTGGGCACCTGATTACTTTCATTTATTATATATCCTTTCTTTAATTACAAACTCTTCACATTTCTTAAATGCTTTCTCTGTTTTGCTTTAAACTCTTGCCCATATAAACTCAATTTCATTACCTGAACTGATAATTTCAGAAATTATGCAAATGGGTTTTTAATTTTTATTCATTTTCTTTAAAACAGCGTAGTACTACTTGTAATATGAAATAAGTCTAAATTTTCAGACAATTTTATTTTTCTTGTAGATCATATTTTTATAGAGATTATTTTGTTTTCTTGGAAAATCAGCAGGTACAAACTGCTACAAGTCTAACTAGAGACAAATTAAATTTGGAACTGACATCTCTTACATTATATGTATTCCTCTAGCCGACTTCCTGTAAGCTACCTTGAAACATTATTATATTAATTACTCTAACTGTATGCTATGGAAATAAGCTATATTATATGGCTAGTTTGCCTCATGGTCAGAAAGGCCATTCACTATTTGATAAATATTTATCAAGTGTTAACCTACAAAAATGTTGTCTGTCAGTGTACTACTATCCTGTGCAGTGTTGGTAGAAAAGTTAACAACAGAACTCGCATTATAAGTTAAGTGTTGGGTAAAATGTTCAAATAATTTCCTTTGTCTGAATCTTTCAGTCAACATTAAAATCGCAACAGACTATAATTTGCTTTTTTGTCTGCCATGTGACATAATTATTACTCTACATTTTCTAAGAACACTTGGCAGTTTCCTTTTGGTAATCTCTGTACAACAGTCACAAATGACTTGTCTGGTAGCAGCATTTCACAAACACAGTCTTCAAATTGTTGAGCTAAGCAGAAAGTACTGCTATCTGAAAATGATGTTATGTTTAACATACGCAACAACTCCCCCTTTCTCTACATTTTCACTGCAGAAATAAGGTGCACATTTATAGTCTTTTATGAGTAACTTATGGGTTCTTCTATTTATATGGTAGTCAGATAGACTTTATGCACCAACGTCTATTTGACATTCTAGATTGTGCAAAAACATAAGAAGATTAAAAAGTTCGTTATCTTTCCTTTTAGTACAATAACATCCTGATGCATTACAGTGAGCTTATTCAAACAAGTTTTCTTCTGAGTGATACTTCACTTATATGGATCCCTTTCAAAGAACTCTGTCAGAATGAAGTATTTTGCCTAAAAAGACTTACCTCTTACACCTCCAATCACAGGAATTCTGCCACCAGCAATGGTATACACTTGCTCGTCCTCGAAGGCAAACGTTTTATTCAAGCAAGATGAAACTTTTTCTGTGCTTTCAGACAACTTACCTAAATACAGTTGAAAAGTAAGAAGATTCTAAATTAATTCATAACTTTGTTATTAAAGATAATGCGTCCGAGAACGCGGTCGTTCTGAGGCTACTGCCATATACATAAGGCAGTAGATAACAGACGTTCCGTCAGCCGTTCACTGCGGCACATATATAAATACAGCCCGAAAGGCAGGAAGAAGGACTTCCAACGTCGGAGGGTGGCACGTAACATAAAAGTTCAACCACCACACCTTCAACGTTCTACGCTCGGCTGTTATTCAGCCGTTGCTTTGAGTCTCCTCTCACTTGTCCACCGAGACAGTTGGACCGGATCTGAACCGGTGACGCTGTCAAAGACGGACTGTGACAAATCGCGTATTTGCGGTAAAAACTGATAGTGGACTCGCAAGGGCTGTACACCGTCGTGCATCGCTTAGACTTCGCTAAAGTAACTGTTAGTGTGCAGTGCGTGATAATTACAAATCCGCGTGGCAAGTGGTGAATATTATTTCCACTTTTGTGGCGAGCATTTATTTTGAACATTTATTTGAGTATTAGTATCAGGGCGAAGGACTATTTGGTAGGAATGTACCGTAGAGGTCGCCTCTGAACTGATAGTATTGCTGTTTAAGATAAAATGATTTACTTTCAGTTGAACATAGTGACTTTCAAAGTGTTGTATGTGAGATACTTTATTCAGTATATGTATGAACTATAACTTTATACTTTCATTTATAATCATAGTCCTGATCCCGCTAAGTAGAAGGGGAATAGAAACATTTCATTCAGTGGGCTGGACCAGAATTTGGCCGTGCAGATTGGAAACTATTCTCAGTATGTTCTCCATCTCTTTCTGGCTGACCACCAAAATAGTTTCCAGGCTCGCGTGAAAAAGACGGCGAAAAAGACAACAAAACAACCATCTCTTCTTCATAATTTAAACTCGCCACCCCACAACGTGCTCATTTCAGCCATAGTTGCTGATGTCATGGTGTTAACATTGGCACATGCATGGGTCGTAAGCTGCAGAGGCCCATCGTTGGGAGTGTTCGGTGCACTCAGTGTTTAGACACGCTTTTACTCTGACCAGCACTAAAACCTGGTCCTAGTTTTGCCACAGTTCGCAGCCTGTACTGTTTTACCAATCTGCCCTGCCTACAACGTCCAACATCTGTAATGAATTGTGGCCACCCAGCCCCACGACGTCGGGATGTGGTTTCACCTTGGTTTCGTCACATGTTAGAAATACCCACCACAGCACTCCTTGAACATCCATCAAGGCGTGTAGTTTCCGAAATCCCCACGCCGAGCCTCCGGACCTTCACAATCTGCCCTCTGTATGAAGTTCACACGAATCGTGCGCCTTTCCCATTCTACACATAGACGGCACACTCAATGATACTACATTCACTGTGCATGTGTCTGAATAGCAGTCATTCCTCACCAGGTGTAGCTGCTATTGTCTGGATGGGTTTATATCGATAGCAGGTCGTTCGTCATAATGTTCCGGCTTTTTAGTGTATACTGCTGCCATAGAGTTTTTAAACATAAAATTATGCTAATAAACCAATGAATTAGGGGCACCTACCTAAAAACAAGTGATGAATATGCTGACGTATCAGGGTACTGTCTCCATGACACATCAAATGTATAGCTTCCCAATACCATCCAAAAACACTTATCTGTTACCTACAAGTCACGGAGAATAATCGCAGCTGGGTCCAAAGTGTCTGTATTTCACTTGGTGAGATTCCAGGTGCACTTAATTAGGATTACTCTTGTGAGTTCCACATAGTACTTAATGTTATGGAACGTTTTGTGAACCATTCCAAGATTGTAGAGGAATGCCGATGAGAGTACCGTCTTACTGCAATTACAAACTGACTGTGATAGCCTGCAGACAAACAAACAAATGCACATGGTTCTCTGTTCGCCAAAGTGCTTCGTGTCATGCGGTTTTCGATATATTCGCATACTACCAGTGGCATGTACCATATTGTGACTGACGAGTCCAGACACATTTTCCCATACTTCAAGTTACAAACTGCAATGTCTCTGCACTCATGCTAATATCTGTACCTTGTGACTTACTGTTAACCGAATACAGCATGTAGGACGCTGACTTTTGCATCCCATAGAAAGGAGAAAGTTCTCAGTCGTATGCCTGCACACCTGTAGTTAGTCATTGATCTGACCACGGGCATAACTAGCCTGGGACAGCCAGAGCAATATCCCAGACCCCTGAAACAAGCGACCTCATGGTGTCCAAAACAAAGAAAGGAAAAAGCAATTAAGAAAAGGTTGAAAGGGAAAGGAGAAATAAAAAACAGGAAATCAATTTTTTAAAAAATTAAAATGTAACGTAGAAGTGGAAAAACAGAAAATACAATATGCGTTAATGGATTGTACTAAATGGAAACGAACAATGAAGAATTTGAATGGAATAAAAAAGCCATACTAGGACATCTGGACTTCTCATAATGGACTACAGGGTAATGTATGTGTAACACATCCAAGGAAAATGAAACAAGACCCTACTAACTTTACACAACTAAATTCCTGTCACTCAACAGTAAAGCATTGAAACAGTAAACCGAACATCGAATTTATGAAGAAAAGGAACTGCCATCAGTGTTAATAAGGATCATCCTCATGGCAAACAACACATAGAACAAATATGAGTAAATAGTAGATGCTCTAGAACAAAAGTTTAACATGTATGCTTAGAGCAGTTCGACAGACAGGAATGGTAAAAATATCAGTATGGATGAAAAAGCCATATATTTCAAATGAAGAATGGTCACGCAAGAAAAATATTCACAACACTGGATGCAGCATACATGTGAAAATATACGACGGCAAATTCGAAAGTACAGCATTGTGTAAAAGTCCCTAGCGACGTAATTGAGCTACTCTCCGTCCAATAAAGGTGTAGTAAACCACTAAAGCATCAAAAATTCAACAGCTCACATTCTGCATATGTAACTGTGCATATGTAACTGTAACAATGAGAAGTCTTTGCCATTAGATTCAGAACCATATGACCCACCTTACATTTCAAGGCAGTGGGTTACTCTGTACTGTTAATCAAATAAATAAAATAGATAATTATGCATATACTGATCATGTAATGATCCACAACTATTTTTCAACAAGCTTAGAGGCATACTTAATAATACTTAAACTGAGTGGTAAACTAATCCAAAAATCACTATTTAAGAAAACGAGTTATTAAATGAGGACAATACAAGGGCGGTTGTTTGGGATTTGTGTGACGCGAGACCCTTGTTCGCTTAAACAATACAGTTTAATCTGTTATCATAACCTTTACTTGGCATTCCCATTCGCTGGCTTCGCAAACTCGCAATCAAATCATCACATTTCAACCTAATGTAGCTCTCAGGATACACTATAGGTCAGTCTGTCACCACATGTAAACTAACCAATTTCAGCCGACTACCTGTGGTATGTCCTCATCTTAATGACTCATTTCAAGAAAATAGGATAATTGCAAAATGGTAACACGTTTTAAATGAACATACAACACTGTGTATCATACTAAAAGAATTATACGGAAAATATAGCAGAGACAAAAGAAAGGGAGGTGAAAGCACACACACACACACACACACACACACACACAGCTAGTAAACTAGAGATAGAAATGACAAGGAAGAGAGAGAGAGAGAGAGAGAGAGAGAGAGAGGACTCCCTGTGGCACTCAAGACATGGGATGGAAACTACGTAATAGCGACAGCAGTCATCTATGTAGTACATAATGTTTTATTAAACTTGAACCCAAAGCAGTAAAGTGCTTTTGAGAAAAGATACACATTGTTTTTGTGACTTTTGTTACGTGAGGAGAAAATCAGTAACGAGAATAACAGGAAAGAAGCCAAAGAAACGGAAACATAACCTAAAATGTAAACTTTCACGGGAATAATTAATACATTTAGTGAAACTGTACAGGCTTATATTTGTTGGTCTCACGGATTTTATAGGCACCCCGATATTTCGGCTCCATTTGTAAAGAACATTTTCACGAGGTACGTCATTTGGATATACATCTGGTTCACATGGCTCCCTACTGAAGTTGTCGTTTGCTTCGCCACAAAGACGTGAAGCCAGCTAGACAGGACCAGAATATTAAACTCATTTTTGGCTCGTGATGGAGTGCTAAGAGCATGCACTACCTCTGTCACAGGATACCGCCTCACTTTCGAACTCTCTTAAACTAAACAAATGTCTCGTGACATACGATGTCTCTCAAGGTAATAGCACAGAGAGGTAGCAAATATCAGGTTTATACTACGGTATGTATCACGTAATAAATTCGATAATATAGCTGATTTTATTACAATGAGCGTCTATCCTTGGGTAGAAAGCGCATTGATGTTCCGTTAAAAGATCTCGTCACAACGAAAAAGCGTCAGTTTAGCGCTCCAACTCTTGATCATAATCGTGGTACTTTCGCCCTCGTTTACATCTGCCCAGTGCCACGTGATTGATATCGATTTGATTGGCTGATTAATTAAACTGATCATGAGAGCACCTTTGCAGGGTAAGTGTTTTTTCCCTACACTCGGATCACACTCACCATGTAACCGTTACAGACGTTTCTGTAGGTTTCCCACACGCTAGGTAGTCCTTCCTCCGATAACAAAATGGGTGGCAACCGACGTCAAACAGCTGAAGACATCCAACGCTAATCGCGTTCAGGGGAATAAAATATAAAGTAGATGAGCTATTAGTGTGTTTAGATGGTCTCAAAAATAAGAATGAGATAGATATACTCTGTCTATCTGAACGCCATGTAACTGTGGGCATGGATAATGTCAGTATAAATGGGTATAATTTAGCATCTTACACTTGTAGATCTAGGATGGATGAAGGAGGAGTTGCCATTTTCATAAAACTAGGGTATATATGCAAAACTGTAAAAGTAAGCAAATTTTGTGTTGATCAGTACTTTGATGTTTGTGCATGTGAACTTCAGCTAGATAATGAAGCATTGATATTAGCAACACTGTACAGACCCCCATTAGGAGACTGGGAGCTGTTCATAAAAAAGTTTGACTCCCTAATTCCTGATAGGAAAAGTGACCTAGAAGTGTTATTAACAACATATAACTTAGAATCAGTGATCAATTTCCCTACACATATAGCTCAAGACAGCAGCACGCTAATAGATAATGCATTTGTACAGAAAGAGGATGTAAAACAAAGACATGCTTTCCCTGTGGTAAATGGATTGTCAGACCATGATGCACAACCAATTAACTTACAAAACCTAAGGTGGTGTACAGTTCGAAAACCATTAAGTAAAATTGTGAGATCGCTCAACCCGGTATCTATAGAGCACTTCAGAGAAAGCTTAAGAAATGTTAATTGGGGAGATGTATATAATGGGCCAGATGCTAATGACAAATGCATCATACTTCTTGATAAATTTATATCCCTTTTTGAACATTGTTTCCCAAAGAAAATTACTTAATGTAACACCACATACTTTTCAAAGAAACCTTGGATTACTGCAAGTATTAAAGTGTCTTCAGAAAGAAAAAGAAAACTGTATGAGACAGCGAGAATTAGTAAAGATCCAGAAGTAGTTTTACACTATGAAAATTATTGTAACATACTGAGAAAAGTTGTAAGGAAATAAAGAAATAAGTATGTTAGAGAAGAAATTAACAACTCCAGCAATAAAATAAAATCAATATGGAATGTTGTTAGAAGGGAGACAGGAAAAGCAACCACTGGGGCAGGTAATATTACTATTAAAGAGAACAAGACCTTCCTAACCAACACTACACAAGTAGCTAATGTATTTAACAATTATTAATTAAGTGTAGGAGAAAAAATTGGTGAGAACAGTTCAAAAGAAAAAGCCAGGCAGTACATGGAAGAGTCTGTTTTGAAAACATTTAGTCAGATAAAGTTTCACCTAACAACCTCTTGTGAAATAAGTAAAATTATCATCACTAACTCAAGGTATTTTCCCAGACAGGTTAAAATATGCCATTGTCAGGCCTCTCTACAAAAAGGGGGACACCACAGATGTCAATAATTATCGGCCAGTGTCCTTGCTTACACCATTTTCAAAAATCTTCCAGAAAGTGATGTACGCAAGAGTGGTTAGCCATCTCAACAGCCATGGGATACTTAGTAAATCACAGTTCGGATTTCAAAAATGCTGTTCCATGGAGACAGAAATATATAATTTCACTGTCCGCATAACAGAGTCTTTAAATAGTAAGATGTCACCAATAGGAATTTTGTGTGACTTGTCCAAAGCATTTGATTGTGTGAACCATGACATTATGTTACAGAAATTACAATTATATGGTATAAATGGAACAGCATATGAGTGGTTTGTCATACCTACAGAACAGGAAGCAAAAAGTTTCCTTATATGGGTCAACTAATTTAAATAAGTTTGCCACTTCATCTAACTGGGGTGAAATTACATTAAGTGTTCCACAGGGTTCAATCATGGATCCCCTTCTGTTCTTGATATATGTGAACGACCTCCCTTCCTATCTGAAACAGGAAGCTGGACTGACACTGTTTGCTGATGATACAAGCATCATTATTACTCCAGTAAAAGAAACTCCAATTGAAAATGATACAAATAAGGTCTTTGGAAAAGTCATTAATTGGTTTTCTGCAAATGGGCTTGGTCTAAACTTTGAAAAAACACAGTACCTCCAATTTTCTGCTGCAAAAAGTACAGTTCCTTCAATAAACATAACACATCAACAGAAGTCAGTAGACAGGGTAGAGCATACCAAGTTTTTGGGTGTACATATAGATGAGAATCTTAATTGGAAAATTCATATTTTGGATCTTCAAGAGGGGTTAGGTTCAGCAACTTTTGCAATCAGAATAATTGCCAATTTTGAGGATATAGAAATTAGTAAGCTAACATAATTTGCATACTTTCCCTCTCTGATGTCATACCGAATAATATTATGGGGTAACTCAACATTTAGACAAAAAGCATTCACTGCTCAAAAGAAAGTGGTTAGAATAACGTGTGGGGTTAATAATCGCACATCTTGTAGACATCTTTTTAAAAGATTGGGAATTCTTACAACAGCCTCACAGTACATTTACTCACTAATGAAATTTGTTCTCAACAACATGGTCCAGTTCAAAAACAACAGTGACATTCATGATTATAATACCAGAAAAAATAAACACTTAAACTATTCTTTACTCAACCTATCTTTGGCACAGAAAGGGGTAAAATATGCTACTATAAAAATTTTTGGCAAGTTACCAGATGAAATAAATGTCTGACAGACAGCAGTAACAGCTTCACAAAAAATTGAAATCATGTCCTCTTGACAACTCCTTCTATACCATAGATGAATTCTTGAGTAGGAATAAATAAATATATAAATACAGTATACACATTTTGTGCCATTTAAGGGAATGGGGTAAATAACAGAAATATTAATCTTTAACTCTGTATTGTAATATCTATACATTAAAAAATGTAGTTTCGTATGTGCATTTCTTGTGCGCTTCACGTGTTCCACACCATAACGGCAACTGTACCGTGCGACTGATCAATGGAATACGCAACCAAATAACTAACTAACTAGCTAACTAGCGTTCTGTTTCTCAGTTGCCTTGTCTTGCTGGTGGAAGTCAGTCACTTAGAATGCCGCTCCCGAACTAATCCTGGTGAGACCTGTCAGTCTATGTGAGATTGTGGGATACCTAACTCTCCAATCCAACCCCCCGGCCAGATTGCATGTGAACAGCCACTGCCATCACCAGGTCGCGAATTTCTGCCTCGCTTGAAGGCGGTACCGTTCCCGACAGACAACCACCACCAGCAGAGCTATAAAGCTGTTAAAACAGACGGATTGGGCACTTAAATGTCGCTGTGGTAAATACCAGGGTGTTGAACAATAGCACCCTCCCAACCCTTTCGCAAACCGAAACGTTCTTAGATGTGTTTTCGAAATATCCTGGAATAGCCGACGCAGTGAGCAATAACAAAATACCTGTCTACTGACCGCCACATCCCAACATGAACGAGTCTGCAGACCTAAGTTTAACTCTTACCTCAGAATACAGCCCTATCGAACCGTTCCTATTGGCTCCCGCCAAATTAGTGGGCAGACACTTTGAAAACTCAAATGGGAATCCCTGGAGGGAAGACAATGTCCTTTCCGATTAACACTATTCAGAACCGGCATTTGAAGCTGACCGCAGAAGGATTCTACTGCTGCTAACGTACATTTCGCATAAGGACCACGAAGATAAGGTACGAGAAATTAGCGCTCATTCGGAGATATATACATAGTCTTTTTCCTCCGCTGTATTTGCTAGTGGAATAGGAACGAGAATGACTATTAGTGGTAGAGGATACAGTCCACACTGTATGATGGCTTGTGAAGTAAGCA
Organism: Schistocerca serialis cubense; assembly: GCF_023864345.2. Classification (NCBI taxonomy): domain Eukaryota; kingdom Metazoa; phylum Arthropoda; class Insecta; order Orthoptera; family Acrididae; genus Schistocerca; species Schistocerca serialis. The sequence goes on from NC_064640.1 coordinate 391,187,606, forward strand.
TATAGATTTAGTCTACCTATTGAGATGATAATCCATCCATTTATAGGCGCACAAAACTCGCGGAAGAGTGTTATCTCTTATTTATCGACAAAACAAAAGACGAAACTTCTGCTGCTGATTGTCTCTCTTTGTATTAGCCCGTAACTTTCTCACTGCAGTCACTTCGTGACACGTATGTGAGAAGTCGAAATATGTTTCCCCACAGGGCTTAGAAGAAACAGCATAGAGCTCACCTCTCAACTCTCCTTTCACCAGAGTATCACTTACCTGTTGTATTCTCACGTATCTTCCAGTCTTCGATACATAGCATTTAAATCCACCTCCTGATTTCGACTGGTAAGAGACGTCCTCGGCCAAGTTACAAATCCATGCTAATTCTCTCGAAATCCCACCATGTTCCAACAGTACTGTTCCATTAGCTAGAAGGTTGACAGGTAGACAGCTAGCGTGACGAGAAAAATTTCACACAAACATACAAGAGGAAACACACAACCAAACTGAGTGTATGTAGACTGCACGAAGAAATTCAGATGCATAACAACTACAATTCATTGATATCGAATGACGGTCTATGAATATCACGCTGCGCACGTCCTAATCTCCTTTACCATGTTCCTATGATTACCACGCCAGAGATACGACTGTGTAATGGGTACTGAGTCTTTGTTGACAGCACAGTGTCTCTCTCTCCCATCGTTATTTTTTGTGACATCCAGTGGAGTAAAACTATGAGCTATAAAAACTTTTGCTAACGTTGCTGGTAGACAACTCAATAAGATTTTACCATGAGCTCTTCTGATATATTGGTGAAACAAATATCATCTGCGTGTTGACATCAACCATTGTGGTGATCCATTAAATATACATCTATTGGTCCACTGGAACAGGCAAGCAGTGATCGAAGTCGCTTCCACAGACCTATGTAAAGTTTTGTCACTTGTACTGGAGGAATGCCATAGCAGCTACCAGTCACAAAGGGAAAGTTTTTCTATTGTTGTTTGATAGATTGCTTTTTGCTGTAACACAAATAAGCAGTGTGTGACTACAGCTGTGTACACAACCACACATTTTGTTTTTCTATGATGACTTCGAGGTCTGTGTCAGATGCTAAACGCACATTAACATGTTTTGATCCAATGGCTTTCACAGAAAGCTGGACATCGCATGATGTAAATTATGCTGCTCTCACAACACACAACATGTTTGAAGTAAAAGACAAAGAGGCTGTTTCTTATTGACAAGAATGGGGAGGACATCTCAGCATATGGAAAATAGAAGAGTTTGTGGCATTGTGGAGCATTAGCAAAGAGCTGACCGAAGGTGATGACCTCTACATTTATCTCATCTTCCACAGTGATGACTGATGAGGTAGCAGATATCTCAGTGTTCGATTTCAAAGAGACCAATAGCATTGTAGTCCCTCATTGATGCCACGTACAGGATCAATTTTTCAGTGTTGGCTACCCCTGGAAAGTATTGTTTCCACCAAGACTCTATTATTGTACCGTGACTTCTCTATGCAAGAGGAAGGTTACCAGGGGTGGTGGCAAACTGCGATAGGACTGTCTGGCTACTGATTGTGATATTTATTTCCTTGTAAAATGCCACTGTTTCTCCATATGCATTTTCGTCTGCCTACAATCATTTCATAGGACAGTTGTGAACATATCATAATTTCTGAACCGTGATCGGGCTCGAACTTTGTAAACAGCATGTGTCGTAAACCTCTGTGTTTTTGTTAGAATGAATTGCTGTTTTCTTTGACGTGCAAGGTAGTTGTTTCATCAGTCAACGACCTTGCTGCAGTGGTACCTCCGGTTCCCGTCATATCGCCGAAGTTAAGCGCTGTGGAGCTGGGCTAGCACTTGGATGGGTGACCATCCGGTCTGCCGAGCACTATCGGCAAGTGGGGTGCACTCTGCCCTTGTAAGACAAACTGAGGAGCTACATGATTGAGAAGTAGCGACTCTGTTTCGTAATCCTTCTCTAAGTCACAGGTTTGTGCGGTACTGCAAACCCTGTGTGTGCACGTTTGCTTGTCAGTTGTCCTGTTTACAGAGTTAGTGTAGCATGGTGTGTATTTTCACATGTCAAACACTGCTGCTATGTATTTCTCTGTTTGCTCATAAGATGCATTTTCCATTGCTGGCGATCATTTTATAGGACTGATGCGAAAATGCCATAATTTATGAACTGTAATCGGATTTAAGCTCTTGGAACTATACACCTCCAGAATATATATTGTGCATGTATCACAAAGAATCTATGTTTTTCTCTGGTGTAAAAGGAAATAGTTTTATCATCTTGGAGTTTGTCACCATAGTGAATGGGATAGAAAACTACGAGGGTGAATGTATGTCAGATGTTGGACATATATATTCTGCATTAGAGTATTAAGAGCCTTGCACTTTGCATAACTAATATTTCGTAAATCACATGGCTTAATCATTAAAGCATGTTTAAGTACAGAACCATGTAGCCATGTGTGTGTTTATGCACAGTTATTTCTCTCTTGCCGTTACTTTCTTGGAATTGATTCCAGGCACTGGAATAATACTCCAGAATTGATAGCACAGTTGATTTACATAAAATGTTTGAAACTCTATCTGTATGGAGCTCCGTCATGCATAAACCACACGTTTGTTCTTAACCATCTATTGTATCACGACAACACTCCCGTACTACTATACACTGATAAATATGGCAAACCTCCATGACATACACGCATCTAGAGAGATCTTGTGCATTTGGATGGATTCCGTGAGTAATATTGGTGTGGAACAATCTTCGCTGAACAGCAGTTGCAAACTCAGCTCACTCTGTTCCTTCCTGAGGAGTACGTCTGGCCAGATGCAAATTAAATCGATGACAGTGTTGTAGGGAGGGTTTGTCAAAGACAATGCAAGGAGATCTTTCAATATCCAACTTTAACCTCTGAATGTGAGAATACTCTATGAAATTACAATGAAATGAATACCCTTAGCTGCATACAGGCATTGATATAAGTCAACGGGGACAGTTGAAAATATGTGCCCCAACTGGGACTCGAACCTGGTATCTCCTGCTTACATGGCAGACGCTCTATCCGTCTGAGCCACCGAGGAGACAGAGGATAGTGCGACTGCAGGAACTTATCTCTGACATGCCTCCCGTGAGACCCACACTGACAACGTATTGTCCCGCACTATATTCATAGTGCTCCTACCCATTATACTCATTACTCATGGCTTTACTGCAGATCCCCGTAAGAGTTCCGGCACTGTTTGTGCATCTGCACAGAATAAGATGGTCAAATGGACGGTGAGATATATGAAGCGCTTATTCGAATAGTGGTACAAGTCCATTATCTCCACTTCTCTGTCTGTTATGGTTCTGAGATTAATGAGCCAAACAAACAGAAAGAAAGGTTCATCTCTAGCAAGAAGCCATATGCTTGAATATTTCTGGTATCTCAACTGCAGATTTTTCAGCGCTCATTTAACTTTAGGACTCTGTATCTCAATATGATCAAAAATGGACTTGTACCACTACTGAAATAAGCCCTTCATATATAGAACACTCTATGGCTCCCAATCACATAACCGAGCGAGGTGGCGCAGTGGTTAGACACTGGACTCGCATTCGGAAGGACGACGGTTCAATCCCGCGTCCGGCCATCCTGATTTAGGTTTTCCGTGATTTCCCTAAATCACTCCAGGCAAATGCCGAGATGGTTCCTCTGAAAGGGCACGGCCGACTTCCTTCCCCATCCTTCCCTAATCCGATGAGACCGATGACCAAGCTGTCTGGTCTCCTTCCCCAAACCAACCAACCAACCAATCACATAGGAAAAGATGGCCAATGGTAGTCATGAATTCCGCACTATTATCAAAGTGTTAGAAATATGTAGATAATCTAACTAGATTGGTATAGGTTCCTATCTGGCATACTTTGGTGTATATGTTCGAGAATTAACAATGAAAGGATATACTGCATAGTCATGTATCTAAATTTGTACTCTAGTATAAGGTACTTACAAAGTCGTGGAGGGGTGGTTTGGTGATGATACAGAAACTGAGATGTATGCAGCTGTGTCATTGGTCGGCATTGATATTACAGAAAATTGCTAAAATTGATTGTACTATCAACTGTCGTACTTATTACAATACATTGCCCCATATCTGCAGTGCCTTTTCCGTCTCAACAGTCCACTGGTACACTGGTGATTTCCACAGAATGATTGACTGACACCACTTGTTTTAGATAGAGGGAGTCTTGGTGGGAACAACACCTTCCAGGAATGACCAGCACATCATCCGCGTAGTGCCTCCCACGGATTGCGTCCTTCATTGGGCCAAACATATGGAAATCCGACTGTGCGTGATCGGGGCTGTAGGGTGCATGAGGAAGAACAGTCCACTGAAGTTTTGTGAGCTCCTCTCGGGTGCGAAGACTTGTGTGAGGTCTTGCGTTGTCATGAAGAAGGAGAAGTTCGTTCAGATTTTTGTGCCTACAAACACGCTGAAGTCGTTTCTTCAATTTCTGAAGAGTAGCACAATACACTTCAGAGTTGATCGTTTGACCATGGGGAAGGACATCGAACAGAATAACCCCTTCAGCGTCCCAGAAGACTGTAACCATGACTTTACCGGCTGAGGGTATGGCTTTAAACTTTTTCTTGGTAGGGGAGTGGGTGTGGCGCCACTCCATTGATTGCCGTTTTGTTTCAGGTTCGAAGTGATGAACCCATGTTTCATCGCCTGTAACAATCTTTGACAAGAAATTGTCACCCTCAGCCACATGACGAGCAAGCAATTCCGCACAGATGGTTCTCCTTTGCTCTTTATGGTGTTCGGCTAGACAACGAGGGACCCAGCGGGAACAAACCTTTGAATATCCCAACTGGTGAACAATTGTGACAGCACTACCAACAGAGATGTCAAGTTGAGCACTGAGTTGTTTGATGGTGATCCGTCGATCATCTCGAACGAGTGTGTTCGCACGCTCCGCCATTGCAGGAGTCACAGCGGTGCACGGCCGGCCCGCACGCGGGAGATCAGACAGTCTTGCTTGACCTTGCGGCGATGATGACACACGCTTTGGCCAACGACTCACCGTGCTTTTGTCCACTGCCAGATCACCGCAGCCATTCTGCAAGCGCCTATGAATATCTGAGATGTCCTGGTTTTCCGCCAAAAGAAACTCGATCATTGCCCGTTGTTTGCAACGCACATCCGTTACACACGCCATTTTAACAGCTCTGTACAGCGCTGCCACCTGTCGGAAGTCGATGAAACTATACGAGACGAAGCGGGAATGTTTGAAAATATTCCACAAGAAATTTCCGGTTTTTTCAACCAAAATTGGCCGAGAAAAAAAAAATGTGTTGCATTACTTATTGAACTGCCCTCGTATAATGGGATCGCCATATATGGACGAAGTCAACACGCAGTTGGTATTTGTTTCGCCAATATATCAGAAGAGCTCATGGTAAAATCTTATTGTGTTCTCTACCAGTAACATTAGCGAAGTTTTTATAGCTCATAGTTCTACCATGTTGGATGTTACAAAAATAACGATGGGAGAGAGAGACACTGTGCTGTCAACAAAGACTCAGTACCCATTACACAGTCGTATTTCTGGTGTGGTAATCATAGGAACGTGGTAAGGAGATTAGAACGTGCGCAGAGTGATATTCATAGACTGTCATTCGATATCGATGAATCGTAGTTATGCATCTGAATTTCAAACTGCAAAGACTCATACACAGAAATGTTCACTGAATGGTCGTTGAGAAGGCACTGTTGGTTGCCTCTTGGTTTATCTGGGTGGTCTGTTGCTCAACAATAGCACATCTGGTCGCCAGAACACATCTCTGCAACCACCATTCACCCGCGTCATCAGTGGCCCATCGTGCACCACAGTTGCTTCAGCGCCCGTTTTGGATAGCGCCATTTTGCCACGCACATTGTACTTTAACCATGGTGGCACATGAACAGTTTACAGACGTAGTCGTTTGAGAAATGCTTCCACCCAAGACAGTGTGCGATTTGCAGGGGGGGATGGGTGGGAATTCCCCCCCTCTGCATCAGACCATCCCCTCCTCTGGTTTTAGTTTACGCATCCCAACCTGGGATGTTTATTTCCCACGCATTGGAGTAAAACTTTACATATAATTTAAATTTGTGGAGCCGAACAGTGAAAGTTTTTAATAATACTATTAATATGTTTCAGTTTTCTATCATCAGAATGAGTACAACTTTTCACAAATGTGCCTCTACTTTTTGAATTCCCCTCGTATATCTGTACCCGTATGTAGATGATTTTGTAAATAAGCTTCACCTATAATGTACTTTTAAAGATATAACAAGGGATGGCTTTTCTGGTTGGTTGGTTGGTTGTTTGGGGAAGGAGACCAGACAGCGTGGTCATTGGTCTCATCGGATTAGGGAAGGATGGGGAAGGAAGTCGGCTTTTCTGATACTGCATACGAGTCAATAGTGAGTTTCGGCATTAACATCTATTTATAAATAGCTGTTTAACCATGCGTAACGCCACGGTCCAAGCTAGTAACATATATAATTCTACTAACCCCCTAAGAGATCCCCCCCACTGGTAAAAGCACAAATCGCACCCTGACCCTAGACCAAAAGCCAATGACGGTGCTCTTTTGGATATCGAATTAATTGCTCCATTTCTGCATTATGCCAACGATTGCACTGTTTTCCGCCTTCTCCCAGTACGCTTGATTGACCTTCCAATGCTAGTGCTGCCACCTATCGTCTGCGAGTAGTTATTACACGTTGACTTTGAATATAGACAGTGCTCACATTAATGTGACTGCACTGTGTATAACGTTTAAATCAAAGCACCAGACATTCTGTTGTAAGTTAAGCTTACTTCCCCTGTACACTGTTTTTCTAAGTGCATCTTTTACCTGTATAAATCAGTGCAATGGCGAATTGTGACAGATTCTGGTCGCGCCTTGTGGCCGCGCGGTTTAAGGCGTCATGTCATGGACTGCGCGGCCCATCCCGCAGGAGGTTCGAGTCCTCCCTCGGGCATGTGTGTGTGTGTATGTGTTATTCTTAGCATAAATTATACTATTATTTAAACTAGTTGTCACTTGACAAGCAACGGGCTCCCGCCACCAATAAATCAATGGCAGCCGGCGCTGTCGGCTGCCACTACGTTACCACTTCGCTCTGCTGAGCTGACTAAGGCATTGTGCCAGCCAGTCCTCAGCGAGCCGTTGTAGACGTGCGGGTGAGAGATTTGAGTGACTTGTAGCTTCGCGTGTTTACGATGTCTGATGAATGCAGTCGCAAGAGAGGGAGGCCGAGGCTGCGCACTCCTCGGAAACCTCCAAAAAGTGGCGGACATGGCGTCGTTATACGCAGTCAGGCGCGTGAATTCGTTTGTTTCTTAAGGGAGTATTTTGAGAGAGAGAGGGATGCAGGAGGGCCTCTCGTTCCTTTGGATAAGATGGTGGAGCGAACTGCAGCTGCTCTGCAAGTTAGCGAACGATCAGTAATAAGACTCTGCAAGGAGAAATTCACGAAAGAAGGCCCAAGTGAATCATCTAAATTGGAGACACCTGGGAAAAAGAGGCGACTAGAGAAGAGGGTCACAAAACTTGACTCTTTTCAGGAAGATGCCATTCGTCGTCAAATATACGCATTTTATTCGAGGAAGGAGTATCCAACACTCAAAAAACTATATGCTACCCTTACAGCGGCTGACCTGTTTCAGGGTAGTAAATCGCCTTTGTTACGAGTCGTGAACATGTTAGGATTCCGCTATAAATCCATCTCTGGCAGAAAGTTACTAATGGAACGCCAAGATATTGCAGCCTGGCGATGCCGCTTTCTTAGCTTAGAGAAATTTTGATGATATCGTTTGGCTTGATGAAACGTGGGTGAATGCAGGACACAGTTTAAAAAAAGGTTGGACAGACGATACCATCAGCGGTAGTACGGCAGCTCCGATCGGCAGAGGGAAAAGGATAATTGTAGCACATACCGGAAATTCAAAAGGTTTCATTCCAATTTGTCTGTTGCTCTTCAGTTCAAATAAGACCTCTGACTACGACGAAGAGATGAATCACAATACATTTGTGAAATGGTTTGAAGACTGTGTGCTCCAGAACTTCACAAAAAACTCTATCATTGTTATGGATAACACTCCTTATCACTCAGTAATACAAGATAAAGCACCCACAAAGGCAACGAGGAAAAACGACATTGTTAGCTGGTTACAGAAACATAAGCTACAGTTCGACAGTAATTTGACAAGGGCAGAATTATTAGAACTTGTTTCGCAACACAAGCCAAAGAACCCGATTTGCATTGCGGATGAAGTAGCAAAAAAATACGGGCATAAAGTGCTCAGATTGCCTCCTTACCATTGCCATTTCAACGCAATAGAGCTGATTTGGGCTCAGGTTAAACGGCATATTGCTGCAGAAAATAAGAAATTCACATTGACCGAAGTGGAACACCTTTTGAAAGAGGCAGTTGAAATTGTGACATCGGAAGACTGGCAGAAGGTAGTGCATCACTTGAAAGGAGTGATACAGGACGCATGGAAAAATGAAGGTACCTTACAACAAAGTGTCGAAGACCCGTAAACATGTCGAGTTTTGTGCCTACGAACTACGATTTGCGGACAGCCTTGATTTTCTGTTATCATTTGAAGAAAACTGCCCCAGAATCGCATCGAATGCTTGTCGAAGCTTTCGGCGAACATACTGTTGGGAAAACACAATGTTTCGCATGATTCAAATATTCAAAACTGATGATTTTGACGTGAGAAACGACGACCGCAGGAAACCACCAAAAAAGTACGAAGAGAACGAATTGGAGGCTTTATTGGATGAAGATGATACTCAAACTCAACAGGAACTCGCGGAATAATTGAATGTTAAGTAGAAAGCCGTTTCTCATCGGTTAAAAGCTATGGGAAAGAGAGAAATTGAGTTCTGCATGAACTGAAAGAAAGACAGAATGAAAATCGAAAGATAACTTGTGAAATGCTGCTCGCCAGATACAAAAGAAAGTTGTTTCTCAATCGAATAGTGAGAGCTGATTAAAAATGGATTTATTTTGAGAATCGTAAGCGTCGTAAATCATGGGTGAATCCAGGCAAACCATCGACATCCACTGAAAGACCAAATCGCATTGGAAAGAAGACAATGCTCTGTGTTTGGTGGGATCAGAAGGGTGTCATCTATTATGCGCTGCCATAACCTGGTGAAACCGTTAACACTGATCGCTACCTACAGCAAATGATAGATTTTAATCGAGCATTATGTGAAAAAAGGCAACACAAAGGCATATTGCTCCATGGTAACGCCTCCTCACATACAGAAAAACGCGTCAGGAAAACGATCGAAGCGTTCAGTTGGGAAATACTAGAGCATGCGGCCTATTCTCCAGACTTGGCTCCATCCGATTATCATCTATTTGCATCATTGGGTCACGCTCTCGCTGAACAACGCTTCAATTCGTATTAAATTGTACGAAAATAGCTCGCCTACTGGTTCGCTTCAAATGAAGAACATTTTTTTTTGGGGGGGGGGGGGGGTGGCATTCATAGCCTGCCGGAGGAGAGGTGGGAGAAATGTACAAATAGCAATGAAGATTATTTTGTATAAAATATTGTTTATCAGTTTCAAACAACAGACGTGTAATTGTTGCAACCAAATTTCGGTTTCATACTTCTACACCTGGTATGGAAAAAATACTGTATGTAGGAGAAACAGTGTGCCTAATGGTTTAAAAACTCCACTATTGTAGTTAAAACTGAGTGCAGGAAAGAAAACTAAAATGTACATATTCATAGTACAGCACAATACAGTATTTTCCTGCCGGCCGGTGTGGCCGTGCGGTTCTAGGCACTTCAGTCTGGAACCGCGCGACTGCTACAGTCGCAGGTTCGAATCCTGCCACGGGTATGGATGTGTGTGGTATCCTTAGGTTAGTTAGGTTTAAGTAGCTCTAAGTTCTAAGTTCTAGGGGACTGATGACCTCACATCTTACGTCCCATAGTGCTCAGAGCCATTTGAACCATACAGTATTTTACTTCTCGCAATCTGTTTCAACAGAAAACTTGTGCAGTGTTGTTTCATGTGCCGTGTGTTCTTTGTCTGTTGCAAGCTGCGTGACTGATGCAGCTTATTGTAAGTAGCATAATGGTCTGATATTGATGTCAGGAACAAGCCGACATGATGTCTGTGTGAGCCCAAGAAAACGGATACAGTCGAGAGATAGTATGGCTATACCAAAACAACTGAGCTTACAGACATCAACCACATCACACAAAATTTAAGCCCTTTCTGGGCGTTTGTGCGATCATGGATCATTTCAGACAGACGAATTTGCAGGGAGTTGGCCGACAGTGTGTACACCAGATTTGGAGGACCAGATTCTACAGGATATTGAGACGAGCCCTAGTACAAGCTCCAGGCAAGTGGCGCTCCAATATGGTTAAGCCAAAGCTTGATTATGTGTGTCCTGCATGAAAACGGCTACCATCCCTATCCCCTGCAATGAGTTGAACATCTGTTGTGACGTGAATGTATTGCAACTCTGTACTGTGTTCCAGGAGATTAGCTGTAGTTGCACACAGACCGTCCATTTCCAGAGCTATGTCCATAGAATCTTGTTTTCTCCATTTCGATTCAGGAACCCGTCCTTATAGTTTGTCGGTTCTTCATATATATACACATTTATTAGAGAATCGCTTGAAGATCTGAATTAAACCACTCAATAACTTTTAGAGATATTTGCTAGCAATGTTTCGTCTTATTATATAGTATATACAGGGTGTGGTTGAATGTTCATTAGAGCATCATGTAAAAAATTGAAGTAAATTGGTCAAGAACTTTTCGAGAATTTTCCTAACAACGATTCCCCTTTAGGTCGTAGATATTTACATAATACATGTTTTTAAAAATATAGCCTATGTCCATTGGAACATTGTTGTAGCTAGGACATTGTTTACTTAAAGCAAGCGACGCTCTGACGTGACAAAGCTTCGTAACGTCGAACAGTGTTTTGCCGCACTCTTTCAAAGATTCCTGGCATTGCCCTGATGTGATTGGCGACATGTTGAATGCGATCCATTAATTCCTCTTCATTTCTGGGTGGTTCGCATCTGGGTGGGTGAACTAGAACCTTGAAGAATCCCCACAGGGAAAAGTCCAACGGCGTGAGGTCTGGTGATCACGGAGGCCATGTAATACGAGCACCTTTGCCAATTATCCGACGGTCGAAGAGTTAATTTAAATATCCGCTCATAGCACGACTGTTATGTGCTGGCGCCCCACCATGCTGCAACCAGATGCGTAGTCTTATGTCCACGGGAACATCTTCCAGCAGGTGCGGTATGGTTTCTTGCAAAAAGTGAAGCTAATTTGCCCCGGTAAGTCGAGGAGATAGACGGACCAGCCCAGGTAGATGGCCACCCACTATGCCTGCCGAAATGTTGAGCGAAAATCGTTCCTGGTGTCCGTGGACATACGTGACGTGAGGATTTCCCGTTGTCAGTAATGAACGTTTCAAGTGTTGTAAAGGCCATCCATATGGAAGGTGAATTCGTCACTAAACAACACTACGGTGGGGAAGTTGGGATCTCATGCAGCATGTTGCAGAAACCACCAGCAAACCCCTAGACTGTGTTCATAATTCACCCCAGGATTTAGATTGGACAGGGTGGAAACTAAATGGATGCTGGCCGTATTCTCTCTAAACCTTCCAGATTAACCAATGAGTGACCCCTATGTCGTGTCCAACTACTCAAGTACTCGTAGGTGCTTCCTCGAAGTGCTCGAGAACAGTCTCTCCAAATGCAGCATCCTGTCGTGTTCGAGGTCTTCCACCATCACCATGATATCCTGCTAACGAGCCTGTTTCGCCAAGTCGCCGGTAAATTGCTGTAAACGTTTGCGTGTATGAGTGGCATCTTGCTGGGTAGCATTCCTCACACAACCGTCGAGCTTCAGGCGCATTACTGTTTGCTAGTCCATAAGCAAAAATCATATCTCGTTGTTTTTCAAGCGAATACTGTGCCACCATGCTTACTGTATGATGAAATCACAGGTGACGTGTGTGTGCTCCAAAGTGAAGCTTATCTGTGATGCCGCTGACATGAGGTGGAGGCAAACGGCAAGACCTATTTCACACATGTGTGTATGAGGTTGGGGCAGTGATAGGGTGTTTGTATGTGTGAACCGACAACCATAGCCCTGCCTGTCTACCGACGAACGGCCAATCGGAGCGCGTGGCACCAAGTTTCTGTAGTTAAAAATGGTGCGTTGTCAACCTACACAACATTAGTAATTTTGATTCCTACTGGCATCAGCTATCCAGGGCTCAAGCCATGTATGTGTTTTTTTATTTTTTTCATAATACAACATGTATTATCACTACACCTTTTTTTCTATAGATGGCCATTGCCCACTAATACCTGATGTAGTTGGTATCATGGCAGGGTGGGTGAAACATCAAGACTTTGTAGTAAGCGACTGGTCCTGTGATGATGTCCTGATGAAGAAAAAGAAAATTGGGATACTCCTTCCTGATAACATATGAGCTATAATTGTGAATCCAATCAACTGCAGCTAAACAAATGTTCTCATGTCGCTGCTAATACATACAGATGGACGCCATTTTGAACATGTATGTGTCTTTTAAAAAACTGTGTTTCAGCTAAAATACCAACTATCACAGGAGATGTTGCAGGGGGTTGATGGTGTGATGTACATGACAGTCAGTGAAAGCACTGATATACCTCCACCAGCAAAAGTAAAGCCAAACACAATGTTCATATTGAGCGATTTCACTGTGGGAAGGAATATGAAATTCGAAGATACTTGTGTTTTGGGCGCCATATTCGTGTTGTGTATTTTATTTAAGTCTGACATATTCCAGAATCCCAAAGCAGTTGGTTAGGGAAATGCAAATGCTAGTAGTGGAACAAACTATGTTTCAACACTTTTTGTTAGTGCGGGTTGCCTACATCAGAGGCAGGTATGCACTCAGGGGCAAACCTATTGTTCTCCTTTGATTGACAGGTACTTAACCTATTGTTCTCCTTTGATTGATAGGTACTTAACCTATTGTTCTGCTAAAAGGATCCTTCCTTATGATTGACAGGCACTTTACCTATTGTTCCCCCACCCCCTCCCACTCCCCTCCCACCTCAAGAAACCTCCAACCCACCCGCTCCTCCTCGCTGCTACAGGTACACTTTCAGTTCTGAGTTGTTGGAATAGCCCCTCTCACTCTTATCAGTTTGATTGATTACTTAATTAACTTGAGCAATTAATTAACCTCTCCCCCTCTGGCAAAGCACCCTCCTCTCCCATACTCCCTCCCAGAAATTGGCGGGAAAAAGACTCAGTTGATTGGTCATTTGGAGGGAAATCGATTGCTGTGTATGGAATATTGTTTAAACAATTTAGACAATGTGTGGAATATTGTTTATTTAAACAATTTAGTGGATTCAAGGTAGTGTCGGGATATATGGAAACTGATGGCTCTTTGGTGGAGAGGATCTCATAACAAGAAATTCAAAGCTATATTGTATATTTATAAAAAATTCAGTTTGTGGGGGTTGGATTTCTCTTGCTCATCGTTCTCTGCTGTTTGGAAACATGTAGGTCTTGTAAGAAATAATTACATGGGGCAAACATGTTGCATAACCTAATGTTCGGCACTGTACTCTGGGTGTCATAAGCTAATGCTCGGCCCTTTGTTGGCTCCATTGTTTATTTTATTGTTTCTTCTGTTAAGTGGTTTTCCATGTCACCTCGATTTCCTTAAACTATTGTACCGCCTTTGATACCAAATTAAGTAATTAGTTACATCCTCTTAACATTTACTGGTACACTTTTCGAATTTCACATGCTTTTGAACGCCATTTCTGGCGCATTCTTCTTTGTCACCCACCCCCTTAAACTATTGTACTGTGTTTTACATAAAAATTATGCAAATTAACCTATTGCTCTGTGCTTAATCTGCTGTTCTGCTCCATGTCACCCACGCACACATACCCACCTCTTAAGTATTGTACCACTAACAAATTGTTCAAATGGCTCTCAGCGCTATGGGACTTAACTGCTCAGGTGATCAGTCCCCTAGAACTTAGAACTACTTAAACCTATCTAACCTAAGGACATCACACACATCCATGCCCGAGGCAGGATTCGAACCTGCGACCGTAGCGGTCGCGTGGTTCCTGACTGTAGCGCCTAGAACCGCTCGGCCACCCCGGCCGGCTGTACCGCTAACACCATGCTGATATAAAAAATTTATGCAAATTAAGTATATTGATATTCTTTACATGTATGGGGTAGTTTTTTTAATTGGCAGTATCCTATTAGTCGGTGAAATCAATGGAATATAATTTAAACAAAAGGTGGCTAGTAAAAAATACATCCTGCCACCCAATGCCTGACGTCGACTCCAAACGCCCCCAAGGGGCCGGAGTGCACTGGCAGCCCCCGTGAAGTGACGACGTGGCCGTCAACTGACAAGCGACGCACAGGTGTCCGTTCGGGTCCCATAATCATGAGGCGGTGGCATCCCTTTCATACTTGATATCTGTGAAATTCCTGTTGAAATATGTGTTCACCTAGACACCGTTGCTGGTGCGATGACGCATAGCTGTGTTGTGGGTCCAGCGCCGAGAGAGATGTTCCAATGCTTCCCAGAATAGCACAGGGTGCATTGTTCCTAGCGATCCTAACAGGACAGCCTGTTCATCACTGAGTTTACCTGTCAATCTGCTGCTGCTGCCAATGTGGGAGCATGGTCCGCCATTGTTTCCTACAGACAAAAATTTCAGTGGCAGAACTATTTTGTGCAGATCGCTAATTTGCACTGATAGTTAAACCCCACAAAAGTTGTCTACAGGCCATTAAATACGTACAAGACTCATAAGAATATTGGGAGCCAGGAACATATTTACCAGTGTAACTACAATTAAATATTAGGATTGCTGCTGCAGTCTGACACCGATCGATGTACAGGTAATGTCTCCTTTTGCCATCTGTGGTTCTGGAACAAATCTAAGTATCTATAGTGCACATAATTTTCCAAGTAAAAATCTCTCTCATACCCTTGCAGTTACTGATGTTCTGAATCTAAACATCCCTCACGATAGGAAACACACTCATTTTCTCTGGTCATGCCGCAGTAACATTACACTGCAATTTATACACATGTCACACAAACAGTGCAGTTATCTTTTATATCTGTACAGCGCCCGAAAAAATTATAGTATGTCTACATTCACACTGACTTTTTGTCTCGATTCTCCTCAGTCCTTGGAAATTATTGGACAAAGCGTACGAATCAGCGCTTCTGGAAGGTGCTGCATTCTGCCAAGGTTCTCTCAAACAAGTGTTATGAAGGACAGGCGTCTGGCACTATGCGATAATAAAAACCGCACCCGCGGACGTAATGCTTGGAAAGACATCACCAACATGGGTTGGCGTACTGTAATGAACACCACTATCGATAGAACAAAAAGGAAAATGTGAGGGTACGCTTAGGGGTGCCGATGAGGGGACGTATTGTTATAACCGTATTGCCCGTCCTGTTTGTACACTATAGTAGGTCCAGTTGAACACTTGCATTGTTATATTGTGCAGCTGTTTACGAAATGAATCTGTCACCACTTACGTCACCACTGCGTTGAAATCACAATTCGTCATGTCCAGTCTATCCTTCCATTACGAATAGACATATGTAATTTTTTTTGTTTTTAGGTGAACAGTAATCTGATTACTTCACACAAACGTATGTTGGAACATAAGCCATGTACCTTTACGTTCAAGCAGCAGCATAACATTTCTGACTATCAGTTATAGGTGTATAAAAAAATTATAATATGTCCATACTTTCACCAGCTGGGTATCGTTTTCCCACTGCAAAAAAGCCTCCCAACATCACATACTTGTCGATGAATAAAGGATGTAATTACAATTTAAAAGAGCCCTAGAGTCTTTTCAGTTCATTGATTTCACCACCTCCACAAAACCTTTTGGTATTTTCGATACTTGTAAATCCAGCCAACACACAGTGGCGTCTTTTATATATTCGGACCACCAAGTCGGGGTTTGTGTTAGTGCATTCCATGCATAGCTTCCACCACCCAGATCACACAATTTTCCCCTGACTATGAAATCATTGTGAGTGCAAAATAGACTAGAGTATGTTCATTTGGAGTTAATTTTCACGGATGGAGCAGGTGGGTGGATAAACCGCAAAACTGTTGTAGTCCAAGTGCATTTTGAAGTTCATGTTGCTAAGCACTGTACCTGTTTAACACTTTGGAGCAGGGGGAGGATCACCGCCAGACAGATCTGTTGTTTCAACTGTCGAATTGAGTTTTTTACGAAAAACTAAAGAGCCTGTTAGAGTGTCATACAAAGATTTTGTTTGTTACGTGTGTGAGAAACGGTGACTTAGTGATACAGCCCTGTTTAGATCCTACAGCGTGTGCGCGAGAGCTGAATTTTCAAAAAGGAATATCATGTTATGTAGAAACCTCCTATAGGCCTGAGTGCAAGGAATACTTTATTACAAGCGTACAATAGACTTTTGTTTGTCTCTTTCAGAACACTAGCTGTATGTAACTGAATAATCACTATGAATCCATTGTCATTCAGTTATTCAATTTCAAGTGTGTGCTGTATGTCTGTGAATAAGGTAATGCCGCAGTTTTGAGGAACGGTAGTGAGTGTACTGTGCAAAGTATGGTCATGCTTTAGTTATCGCTGTTAAAGGGGGGTAGTGACTGTGCAGCTCTGCCTATTCAACAACAGAGCTGCAGCCACACATTAGAAACAATATTCCATAGCTCTTACTTCTTTAATATGTTAGAACAATTAACCTTGAGAACTACGGGTTCAAGGGAAAATAGAATATTATAGCTTACAGCGTTTTTGAGCTGTTGAAATCAAGAAATGCATGTAATGTGCTCTTGGATATTTATATGAAACTGATAAAGATTCGTGGCCAGGTGAACGCTTTTGATTACTACATGTCCCCTACACAACTTCTACCATTACTATATGATATATATTTTATTTGCCACCTGACGCATTTCCAAAGTATGACCTACGCTTTAAGCACTATGACTCGAATGCGTGATGTCACACTGATGAGCCAACATAAATTAAAATTTATTGTATTGAGTGTACAGCTGAAAAGATCAATAATAATAATGTATGTTCTGTAGCCAAGTAATATGCTTTTACTTTTTAATGACTTATTTCTTTACTTTCTGGTTTCTATGATGATGAGCGTAGACAGATAATATTTAAAGATATGGCGTACACAGAAGCTGCAGGAATTATAGACATTCTCAGCAAACATTGTATCACTGAGGTCTTTCAAGTATGCGAAGTGTGCTAAGACATGGAAGAGTGCAGAGTGGTTAACACATTTCTACCATGGAATTCACTGGGATGATCCTGGCATACCCTATAAAGATATGGTGACTACGCTTAAATTATTTGAACACACGGATACCATCATCTATGTGAAGGGGAAGGAGAAGATCTCATGGTTGCATCGAATCTTTAAGTTTGTTGCTATTCAAGACCTAGAATTCTATGGGTGTCTTTCTCTCCATCGACTCATGAAGAAGATGTATGAAAATAGTGTTGCTGTGTCCTCTTATGAAAATGTAAAATTACTTTTAAGTTGGATAAGCACTCCGTATTCAGCCCACAAGTGGCCCATCAGGACCATCTGACCGCAGTGTCATCCTCAGATGAGGATGCTTATAGGAGGGGCGTGTGGCCAGCACACTGCTCTCCCAGTCGTTATGATGGTTTTCTTTGACCGGAGTAGCTACTATTTGGTTGAGTAGCTCCTCAATTGGCATCATGAGGCTGAGTGCACCCTGAAAAATGACAACAGTGCATGGCGGCCTGGATGGTCACCCAGCCAAGTGCCGGCCACCCCTGACAGTGCTTAACTTCGGTGAAGTGATAGGAACCAGTCTATCCACTGCGCAAAGGCTGTTGCCCAAGTTGGATAAGAAGTGAATGAATTTTTGCCTCACAACCCATGTGTTCTCTCTCTCTCTCTCTTTTTTTTTTTTTTTTTCCCAACCCTGTTCCCGCTTTGACAGTGCGCAGTTTTAACCATGTACTATGCCTGTGGTTTTCTTCAAGCACAGGAGATATGGTTTTAGACATGTCTACTATATATCTTTGGAAGCGGACACCACCACATGCCTCCTGCTCCCATAACCCAATTCGCGCTGCACGATAGGCGTGATTCCATGCAACCATTCTATATATTTTGTTATCTTCCGTCTTAAACTTCACCTCCATAATAGTACTCATCTTCAGCAAAACTGATGTCATTTGAGACATGCACAGCCTTTATATACATATACATACATAATGCAGTAGGGGATAGGGTTTTTTGTAAATAACAACATCAAAGATGTATGGTGACTAATTTTTTTCTTCATTCATTCAGTTGACACAAATACAATATAGTTCTTGAGGTACAATATAATTTTTGAGGTACAATGTACTTTTTGGGATACAATATAGTATTCTTGAGGTATAAATTGACTCTGCTATTCCAATGCAGAAATACTTTTAACTTTCTTGCTACAACAGTAACACTGGTAGGAATTTGGTTTTTATAAATCTACGCTAAAAACTAATGGGGAGATACTTTCTTCACTGCAACTAAATTCCACAGCCCCAGTAGCATAGCCTTTACAATAATTCTGATGGACTGTGCATGCTTAGAATCTAATTTCATCAGTGTCCAATAGCAAAGGTTTTTACAATAACAATTCTGATGGACTGTGAGCTATATAGATACAAATACACTTGAAAACTATTCTGACTTGGATGGCTAGCAGCAGGTGAAAAACTTGAAAGCTATTCTATTTAATTGGAAATTGGTGGTATGGTCTTACGGGACCAAACTGCTTAGGTCATTGGTCCCTAAGCCGACACACTACTTAATCTAACTTACGCTATGGACAACACACACACCCATGCTCAAGGGAGGACTTGAACCTCCCAACTGGGGGGAGCCTCATAGACCATGACAAGGCGCCTTCCTATAAAGTTTTGCATTACACTAGTTCATTTTACATTGAAGAGCCAAAGAAACTGGTACACCTACCTAATATCATGTAAAATCCCCACGAGCATGCAGAAGTGCTGCAACACGGCGTGGTACGGACTCGACTAATGTCTGAAGTAGTGCTGTACGGAATTGATACCATGAATCCTGCAGGACTGTTCACATATCCACAAGAGTACAAGGATGTGTAGATCTCTTCTGAACAACATGTTGCAAGGCATCCCAGATATATTCAATAATGTTGATGTCTGGGGTGTCTGGTGGCCAGTGGTAGTATTTAAATTCAGAGGAGTGTTCAGGAGCCACTCCGTAGCAATCCTGGATGTGTGGGGTGTCACATTGTTCTGCTGGAATTGCTCAAGTCCATCGGAATGCACAATGGACATGAATGGATGCAGGTGATCAGACAGGATGTTTATGTATGTGTCACTGTCAGAGTATGTAGACGTATCAGGGGTCCCATATCACTCCAACTGCACACATCCCACACCATTACATAACCTCCACCAACTTGAACAACCCCTGCTGACATGCAGGTTCCACACATTCATGAGGTTGTCTCCATGCCCAATACACGTCCATTTGCTTGATAAAATTTGAAATGAGACTCGTCTGATCAGGCACCGTGTTTTCAGTCATCAACAATCCAATGTCAGTGTTGATAGGCCCAGGCGAGACATAAACTGTGTGTCGTGCAGTCGTCAATGGTACATAAGTGGCCCTTCAGATCTGAAAGTTCATATCGATGATGTTTCATTGAATGGTTCGCAGCCAGACATTTGTTGATGGCCCAGCATTGAAATCTGCAGCAATTTGTGGAAAGGTTGCACTTCTGTCACACTGAATGATTCTCTTCAGTTGTTGTTGGTCCCGTTCTTGCCGAATCTTTTTCCAACCACAGTGATGTCAGAGATTTGATGTTTTACCAGATTCCTGATATTCACAGTAGACTCATGAAATGGTCATACAGGAAAATCCCCTCTTCATTGCTACCTAAGAGATTCTGTGTCCCATCGCTTGCTCACCGACTAGAATACCACGTTCAAACTCACTTAAATCTTGATAATCTGCCATTGTAGCAGTAGCAACTGATCTAACAACTGTGTCACACACTTGTTGTCTTATATAGGCATTGCCAACTGCTGTGCCATATTCTATCTATTCACATATCTCTGTATTTGAATATGCATACCTACCCAGTTTCTTTACCGAGCGGGGTGGCGCAGTGGTTAGACACTGGACTCGCATTCGGGAGGACGACGGTTCAATCCCGCGTCCGGCCATCCTGATTTAGGTTTTCCGTGATTTCCCTAAATCGCCAGGCAAATGCCGGGATGGTTCCTTTCAAAGGGCACGGCCGACTTCCTTCCCCATCCTTCCCTAATCTGATGAGACCGATGACCTCGCTGTCTGGTCTCCTTCCCCGAAATCAACCAACCAACCCAGTTTCTTTGGCGCTTCAGTATATAATTCATTTTACATATGTTTTATATTAATTTTATATCACCTTATCCATATTTTTAAGTAATTTTAGAAATAATTCTCCAGGTATTTTAGGTCATAAAAATTCAGACCCTGTGGTTACAGATCCTTTTTCTTATTCATACACTAAATGAATTTTCAAAAGGGGAAGCTGCTCCTACTGGCCCCCCCTTCATCCTTGTGGGGGCTCTTAAGTGGCAGCAGCAGCACAAGTATGGTAAATTGTTTATGTGTACTTTAGTGATGTCTTGTGTGTGTACATGGATGCATTTTGAATCATTCCTACTTGGATTTCCCACCATTATTTACAAGTCAACAATAATCTTATACTGTCAGAGTCCTATAAAGCAGTCTGATAGTGAAATAATTGTTTTTAACACACTAATAATGCAGGGACAAAGTCTTTACAGTGAAACATAGACTTGATATGTAGCAAGATCATATTTGTTGCACTATGCTAATTGTTAAACATTGAATTAGTGGGATATCATTACATTTGTTTCAATAAAGCATTGTGGCAGTAAATGTTAAACATTTAAAGTAGATTTACATAAACATAACATGGGCTACTCAGAGGGTGTGACAGCCATTTTGGCTCATAAATTATGGAATTAGGACAACAGTTATGTATTTATAGTGGGTAATAAATTATGGTCCTTAAAATTAGTTTAAAATCATTTGTCCATAAATTAGACTTGCATAAAGGTAACTACGAGCATATGTTTACAGTTTGTTTACATTAGTCTAAAAGCATCTGGTAGCCATTTTATTTACATAAAGCCCACAGCAAAGCGAGCAGTTTGTTACATTAGGGTCATTAAGCTAAAATCATTTGGCCATTAATTTGATCCTAAATAAACATTGCCAAGAGCACAAGCAAGCAATTTGTTAACATTAGGGTCATAAATTGCATAGATTTTTTTTTATTACAAAAGGAGGCTATGGCAAGTGGCTGGTTTGTTTACAGAAGCAGAACAATTTGGCCTCTGTCTCCAAACATGCACAGCTCCACTACTCATAGTGACAGCCACAGCAGTCCAGGAAGGGCAGTTTAGTGTCATTGATGAAGACCTGTGCTCCACTACCATTACAGAAAAGGGAGGGTAGGAAGCTATTGTTGAACTACCAACATGATCTGCTCTGACTGAGGTTGAACATCACCAAGTGATAGCCATTCGAGATCAATTTTTGGATGTGTTCAAATCTGAAGTGGAGAAAAGACAGACCAAGCAGCTCATGGTAAAATGCTGTTTCAACAACAAGGATCATCCACAAATTAGTCATTGCTCATATAGAGTGTCACCAGTTAAATGACAGATAATCCGTGAGGAAGTGGAGAACCTGCAACAAAATGACATCAGTAAACCTTCAGAGTGTCTTTGGTCCTCTTACTGATTGTGGTACCTATGAAGAAGAGTGACAGCATATGACGATTCTGCATCGGCTACTAATGACTGAACAAAATCATGAAGAATGATTACTATCCATTGCTGTGCATTGCTGACACCCTGGAATGCTAGAGAGGCGCAAATCATTTCTCAACTATGGACATGCAGACGGGATACTGGCAAACCGAGACTGATGATGCTGACCAGAGAAAGACTACCTTCACAACTCCTGATGGTATCTATGAGTTTAAAGTCATGCTGTTTGGACAGTCTAACACTCCCTTCACCTTTAATCATATGATGAATAATCTGCTTCAGCACTTTCAATGTAGGACATGTATTTGCAATGTGGACAACATTGTCATTTTTCAAAGACATTTGAAGAACATCTAAGTCGCCTGACAACTGTGTTGAAGTATGTTCTGGTTGCAGATCTGTACCTGAATTCAAAAATAAAAATCTTGGGCTCTACTGAATAGTGATGGCATCTGTCCTAATCCAGAGAAAATAAGAGCAGTCACAGATTTGTCCAACTCCCGAGCACACTCTTGATGTGAAAAGCGTTTTTGGAATATCCTTGTACTACTGCTGATTCATAAAGAACTTGTGTCCCAAGACAAATCTCTTGCAAGAACTTGCAAGAACAAGAAAATGCCAAATTTTCCTGGGATGAGGGACAAGTAACATCTTTCCTTGTCGTTAAGGAGGCACTAATATCCTCTCCAGTCCTAGTGTTGTATGACGAGAATGCTGATATGGAAATTCACACCAATGTTAGAGGTTATGGGATCGATGGAGTTCTAGTGTAGATTCGGGGAGGTGCTGAAAAAATGCCAGTGGCCTTCTCGCAGTGGTAACATCGGTTCCCGTGAGACTACTGAAGTTAAGCACTGTTGGGCTTGGCTAGGACTTGGATGGGTGACCATCCAGGTCTACCGAGTGCTGTTGGCAAGTGGGGTGTACTCAGCCTTTGTGATGCCAACTGAGGAGCTACTTGATTCAGAAGTAGTGACTCCAGTCATGAAAACTGACAACAACCAGGAGAATGGTGTGCTGACCACATACCCCCCATATCTGCATCGAAGGATGACATGGCACTCAGTCAGTACCAGTGGGTCTTCTGAAGCCTGTTCAGACAGTTAAATTTAGTCCAGAGCTGAAAAGATAATAGCGGATGTTTCCAGAGTATTCTCTAAGTCCGAGCTGAACTATTCTGTAACTGAGAAAGAGTGCCTTGAAGTTGTTTGGTCTATCAACAAGTTCCAGCCATATTTATTTGGCAAACCATTAACCACAGTGATGGGCTACCACTCTGTATGCTGGCTGACTAGCCTAAAGGATCTATCAGGTCTGCTTGTATGATGGGCACTAAGGCTTCAGGAATAGGACATCACTGTAGTATACAAAAGCAGATGCAGACACAAGGATGTCAACTGCCTATCAAGGAATCCCTGGGTGAAACAGCACTGTCGATGAAACCTCAGTCATTGCTGCACTAAATAACATTGGTGATGAACGGAGGGCAGATCCAGTATTACTGAAAACTGTAGAAGCCTTGAAGGAGGAGGAACCAACCAAAGGAGAATGCCACTTAATAAATGGGGGAAACTATGATCAAACGGGGCTGTAGTGGTTGCTCATCATTCCAGTGTATCTACAGCCAGGTATCCTGAAGTACTACCATGACGCTCCAACATCTAGCCACCTGAGATTTGTGAAGACTAGACAGAATCAGATGCAGGCATCACAGGCCAAATCTCTACTGTTCTGTTAGCTACTATGTGAGCCACTGTAAGGAATGCTGACAATGGAATCACACACCTCAACTACCTTTGAGGCATCTGGTACCAATCCCACGTATAGCAACGCCATTCTAGCTCATTGGGATTGACCTCTTTTGGAGGTTCTTGAAGTCAACAAATGGGAATCATTTGAACTGGATAATAGCTTGCACTGATTATCCCACCTGCTATGATGTCAATAAAGCTGTGCTGATTGCTGAAGCTCTGGAAACTGCAGAGTTCCTTGTAGAAGACATCATTCTGAAACGTGGAAAAGTTTCCAATTGAGATGTATCTGAGGTAATTTCATGTTGCGACATCACCTGCAGGATTAAAATTGCCTACTATGGCCAATGGGTGTACAAAGCACTTTAATAAGATATTGGCATATTTCTTTTGATACACATTAATACTGAACTAAGAGACTGGGATACAATACTACTCATTGTGACATGTACATACAAAGCAGCAAAGCAAGATATTACAGGCTTCACACCGTTATTTCTGTGACATGGTTGCAAGGTCAAATTGATAATAGATACATTGTTTCTTTTTCAATCAGATGAAACTCAAGATGATTACATGGAAAACCTCATCATCAGGACCAAAGAAGCAAGGAAGCTGGCTCACCCGTGAGAAAGACCAAGAGCACTATAACATCAAGCGCCAGACAGTGAGGTATAGTCCAGGAGATTTGGTAAGCACTTTTACATCTGTGCAGAAAACAGAACTATCAGAAAAGATATTAAAGCACTACTTTGCACTATATCATATCCTCTGTCACTTGTCAGAGCCAAGGATTATGACTCTTCATCATGAGGACAAAAGTGCAGAGACATCATCTATGTCCTCTGTCCGAAGCCCTACTACAGTCCAAAGGACTGTACCGGCTTTGGGTGGTTCAAGGAAACTGAAGAAGCATTTGAAGATCACAAAGCCTCAATGGGAGGGGCTACCTTCAGTACTCATCATAGCGAAAAGGATGTAACAGCACAACAAGAAATGAGGTTCCACTAACAATGTGATACAGAGAGTCATTGACAAGATCTAGAATCATTTCACTACAGTCATCTCCAATAAGAACTTCTGAAACAGCATGACACACTTTCTCCAGAAGAGAGAGTAATACCCTCAGCTGTGGTGTACTTAGTGTGGCATACTGGTTAGTGCCACTGGTTGGCGTGCTGTGAGCTGCCATTTGAAACCTGCAATTATTTGTTATTTAGTATTCATCATTTCTGGAAAAAAATGATGCACCATAAAGGGACTGTCTGAATGGGACAGAAATCGATAGATATGATGTACGTATACAGACAAATTATTACAGTTTCACAAAAATTGGATGATTTATTCAAGATAAAGAGCTTCACAGACTCAGGAAATCAATTATGTGTTGGTCCAGCTCTGTCCCTTATGCAAGCAGTTATTCGTTTTGGCATTGATCAATAAAGTTGTTTTACATCCTCCTGAGGAATACTGTGACAAATTTCGGTCAATTGGTGCATTAGATTGTCAAAAATCCCAAGATGGTTGGAGGCCCCTCCCAATAATGCTCCAAACATTATCAACTGGGGAGAGATTTGGCAACCTTGATGGTAAAGGTTGGATTTGGCAAGCATGAAAACAAGCAGTAGAAACTCTCGTCATGTGTGGGCAGGCATTATCTTGCTGAAATGTGAGCCCAGGGCAGCTTGCCATGAAGGGCAACAAAACGAGGTGTATAATATTATTGATGTGTAGCTGTGCTGTAAGGATGACACAGAAGACAACCAAAGGAGCCCTGGTATGAAAAGAAATGGCACCCCAGACCATCACTTTTGGTTGCTGTGCCGTATGGCAGGTGACAGCCAGGTTAGTATCCCACCACTGACCAGGGTATCTCCAGACACATCTTTGGTCTCGTTGACTGGAGTGGAATTGTCTTCAGGGATGAGTCGCACTTCAAATTAAGCTGTGATGATCAGCAAAGATGTATCTGGTGACACCCTGGACAGTGGTGGGATACAAACTGTCTGTCACCCGCCATATTACCTGATAACTGAGAGTGATGGTCTGGGGTGCTCGGAATCAGAAACTCGTCCACTTGCTGGAGTTGTCAGAAAACAAATGAAAACCAAGTAAAAACATAACACAAAATTGACTTTTACTCTCTTGCACCATTGCTCAGTAGTAGAACATTCAAAGGTGCTCAAAGTGGTCACCCTGGACACCGATACACTGGTGTACTTGTCGAATGAAAAAATTATTTACTGCTTCCAGTGTTGCCTGCTGAAGAGAATTACAAGCAAGCACAATACGTTCCTGCATGTCCTCTGGAGTTGTTGGAATATTGCGATAGACAATGTCTTTCATGCATCCCCGAAGAAAAAAGTCCAGAGAAATTTAAATCAGGAGACCTAGCAGGCCAAGTAACTGTTCCTCCTCAACCAATACATCTGGCAGGATACCTTCGGTTCAGAACACGACGTGCACGAAAGGCATTATGCACTGGGCATCCATTGTGTTGATATCACATAAGCATTCTGGTTCTTAGCGGCACTTCATCCACAAGAGGAGGAAGAATTCTTCTGAGGAAGGTGGCATATGCTGCACCGTTTAGACTACCATTGATGAAATAAGGGCCAATAATTGTAGTACCAAGCATCCCACACCAGATGTTAACTCTCCATTGACGCTGATGTTCCGCCTGTCTAAGCCACCGTGGGTTGTCACTGGACCAATAATGCATGTTCCTTGTATTTACCTGTCCTTTTTTTGAGAAGGAACATTCATCGGTAAATAGAACATTGTAGATGTGGTTTGGGTTGGCGAGGATTTGCTGCTGTGCCCATTGACAGAACTGTATACGATTCTGGAAATCTTTCCCATGCAATTCTCGATGTAGGTGTACATGGTAAGGATGGAACCAGTGATGCGTAAGAATATAAAAGAATATGCATAAGAATACGACTGGTGACATGTAAGAATACACTGGTTTTAGGAATGCTAATCTTGTGTTCAAGCTGTCGTGTGCTCACATGTGGATTCATAGCAATGGAAGCGAGAACAGTAACTTCAGCAGCTTTATCTGTGTGAGTGCTATGATGATTGCGTTGTCGTGGGTTGAAACTTCCCGTTTCCTGAAGCGTCGCAACAAGACAAGAAAACATCTGTCAGGAAGGTGGGCTCTTGTCAGGATATTGCTCTCTGTACAGTTCTGCTGACTGCATTTTGCCTACCCTCAACAACAACAACAACAACAACAACAACAACAACAAAAGAAACGTTATGTCGATGCAGTTTGTATTAAGGACAGCCTTTACTGTATGCCTACTCTACACAACAGTATTTAAAAGGATGAAGCTACTGTACTAAATGTAACTGTACGTAAGAAAACAGTACTGCAATTACTGTTCTGCTAACTTACATTCCTCATAGATGAGTAGAATTTCTACCTTCTCTTCGTTGGTGTACTTTGTACTCACACAGCTCTTCAACTGACGATGGTTGATGGAATGACGGGTGTGCATTCTACTTATGTTTACATTTGTCCTCTGTCAATGTCAGCACATGGATGTGTTCCATTACCCCGAGTACCTGCACTAAGTGCTGGGAGCGTCAACATCATTGTTGTGTTATGTAATTAATAACATTGTGTTTCAGTGAATGTTACACTGTGATACATTTTTGAATTGGTCTTTAGGAGAGGAAATGAATTAACGAATAAAAAATACAGGGTACCATTTTAAAAAATAATACCACTGTTCATATCTTTGTAAAAAAACAGAGCTACAATGAAGGCAGTCATGCTGATTTGTCCCCCCTTGATTTGCTTGAAAAATTTTGTAATTTCCATCTGGACAAATAGTTATTTAGGGTGGTCAAGATGAATGGGACGCCCCGTATATTCTAAAGGCAAGGTATGCAACATTCTCTGTGGTGATATTCACAGACAGTGTGTGGAAAATGGGAATACCTACATTGTAGTTTTTAGCATTAAAGTGAAATTTCCACAGACAATTACAGTGATGCCATCTCAAGCGGCATCAGAGCCGATTTACATTCCATCTCCACTTGCTGTTGTCAAAATTGTAGGGGCATCATTTTCAGTATGACAGGAACTGAAATCATATAGACAGACATGAATGTCAATGTGCAGGTTACAGTATTGAGTCTGTATCAAAGAATAAGTAAGAAGAATAGAAAAAACAAATGTTGGGTATAAAAATGCACTAGGGGCAAAAATATAATGTGTATAAAATAAACAGAAGAATGCAAAGTTTCATTTGTTATCCCGCAGCTAATTTTGAACTATGGTGCTTTCTGCACGTTAACAAAAGGAACTTCACTCATTACCTTTGTCAGTATGTAGCCAGTAATACAAACAGGCTAATACATACTTTCATGTCCCAAAACCAGGAGCTTAAGTCAAACTGGAATTATTTTGTCTGTAACCTACAGGAATTCTTTCAAGACTCCACTTTTTATGTGTTGATATGCACTTACAATCAGATTATGCTGTCACAGCTAGAATCTAAATAAATTACCAGTAGCAAATGACTGGTTCCCATTAACAGTAGAGCATTATTTAACTTCCAATTCACGAATGATATAACCCATCTGGAAACTATAAACAACCATCTGTTATTAATTAACCAATTATACTTCTTTTCATACAATGTAATTTACATACAAACAAGTGTAATCTATGGATTAGACTATACCTTGTACACACTGAGTGGATAAGTTTGTTACTGTGTCTTCATAAGATGAATGACAGAACTCATAACTGTTAGCAAGTTTGTAAATGAAATGCAGGATGAGAATATCACATTTTTGTTAATACATGCTTAGTTATTTTGTTTTCATCATTGATGGGATGATGCCATAAATAATAAAGAGCTCATATTTTATGTAGTTATTGTGAATACAGTAATTAAAAATTACTTGTTTATTCAGCTCAGACAATTAATTCATTTGATTTTAATAATTTTCTAATATACATAGATTCAAGACACTGACAAAAGCATTTCTGAAAGTATAATCTGTTCTGTGTACAGCTCTAAAAAGCAGAACACTTCAGACTGGGCATCACGCTATTCTCAATCATACTTCCATGTGTTTATTGAGGTATTTGGAAAAAACTTCAACAGTGTTTCAAAATGCAGTAGTGTGAAGTTTCAGGATGTCTTTCAGAAATTACAGAACATTCAAATAAGCCCATTTTTTATATAATTATTGTTCTTTGGGCTCCTGTGAGCTCCAGAATGAACCTTTTTTCTTTTACATATTTTTGAATTTCTTCTGGAAGACATCCCTCAAAAGTTCCATTTTCTTTTATCTGTTGCATCTTAAATGAAAAAGAACATAGTTAATAATTTGCCTTTTATGCTTATAATTACTATGTTTATATTGTTTATTCACATAGTTATTTTCCTCTATTTTTCTTCTTGGTATTTATTTACTGGTCTGACTTTCTGGTAGTTTGCATTCACAGCCAGGTTTTCAGAAATGACTGTAGAAAACAATGTCATAGTAGTTTGTTAAGCTGTGTGGAAGTAGTTATAAAAAAGGCATTGGAAAATTTCCAGCCACAGAGGACTTCAACAAAGATAGCCTCTTCCTTACTGAAAAAGGTTCCAGACTGTTGTGGCAGTCTTGAGGGAAAGCATATTTATTTGAAAAGTCCTCCTTAAACTGCTAGTATGTACTACCATTACACAAATATTTTATTTATTGTTTGCTTCCAATTAAAATTATAAATTTTGACATAAGTTTTTATGGTAAAGAGAACATTAGTATAACGCTAAATAACACTATACGTTTCAAAGAAATTGTCACTGGCAGACTGAAGTTGCCATCCAGTTCTGACACTGTTACACCATACTTTTGATGGAAATACAAAATGTTACACCATGAAGCACTAGCCCATTATTTATCAAATTCTTCATTCCATTCTGAAATGATGTTTCATATCAACAACAGTACAAGGTGTGACCCCTACTGGCAAGAATATGCTGTTGTATTTGTTGCAGCATGGAACAGACAGATAGCGATTGGAACAATAGAATGACAAAAATAGATTCAGTCTGTTAGTGGCAAATAGTCAACTCATTTGCTTGTAGTTTTATGTATAGGTTGGTCTATCCATTTGTACTTTTGAACAAAACCAGTCTGTGACAGCAACTAAATTAAAACAATCGATGCAGTCTGTCACATTCACTTCTGAATAGAAACATTTAATCATTTTACCATTGTTAAATCACCATTGTTTACCGCATTCTGTAATCATCTGTTGCATTGTTACTGTCATTCAGATATTTTCTTTTTACTGGGTGTCAATAAGCACCTTTTAGTTCACTTTTCATTCATTTTTATAAGTAGGTGTTCCCTTAATAGTGAATTTAGTGTCTGGGTCAGACACTTAGTAGGGTGGCAATGAAAGAAATCAAATGATTGGATAAAAATTGACCCTCGAGATAAATTAAATGTGACGTGCAGTATCAGCAAGAGTAATTTATATTACGAAATTATATTATGTAAAGGAATTGAAAGAAAATTAACAAATGATGACAAATATTACTTGCGAAAAACTTAATTCTGAAAAGTGATGGTGTATACTTAAAAAGCAAGTAATTAAGTCACCTAACACTTTGAAAAAAAATTGTATTTCATATGCTTTCTGTTCATGTCACCTCACCATACATTGAAATAAAATTATTGGTGATGGGGTGCAAACCAGGAGGGTGGAGGGGAGGGAGGGAGGAAGATAGGGAAGGAGGGGGGAGAGAAGGAGGTGGGAGAGGGAGAGGGGGGGGGAGAAAGAGAGAGAGAGAGAGAGAGAGAGAGAGAGAGAGAGAAAGAGAGAGAGAGAGAGAGAGAGAGAGAGAGAGAGAGATTCAATAAATTTAAATAAAAAAGTAATTGTTCATTTATTTAAATACACATTTATAATGTAGCATCAGTTATTAACTATTTAAAACCATCCAAAAGTCACTCTTTAATGCCAGAAGTCTGAGTATGAAAAATTCATACTTAAGTAAATAAATATATAACTTTTAAAATACTCTCCTTGAAATAAGATACATTATTTGTTTCTAAAAATGTTGATAGCCCTAGTCATGGTTCATGTATAACCACAAAGGCTGAAAAAATAAGTAAATGAAAATGCTCAGACCTTAAAAGTGGGTGAAAACATTCATATAGCGGACACGGTTGAAAAGACTAGTTTCATTTAATAAAAAAAGTGAATGAATGAAAAAGCGACTGACCGGTCAATCAGTTGTTAAAACCAGTCGCTTGTCCCATCACTACAAATGTCTGAAACACCTGTTTTGTCAGTCTACGAAGGCTGCTTGCTGGATGCTTGTATGAAAGTATATGTCTTCCCATTGCATCCTGGATGACAAATCAGGGGTCCAGGCGGGCCAGACAAGGATCCATACATTTCTCCATTTGTTTTTGGTGTGAGCTCCAGTGTGGTGTCTTGTATTAAGCTGCTCAAATGTGCCATTTGGTATCCTGGTCATGAAGGGTATGGAAATGGTTTACCATTCATGCCATATACAGTATGTAGACACTTGTTTATTAGTTTGGTAGCATTCGGTCAAGGTGGCAATGGTGTCACAATTTCCATTTTTGTCAACATATTTTAGGTAGATGAAGCATCTCTCTCACTACCTTCCTGATGTGGCCTTACGCATAGGGACAGTTAGTAGGGCACATAGCCAAAACATTATTCAACCAGAAATTATCTGCATCAAGAGTCTTGGCAGAATGCACAATATTAAAGGTTGACTCAAAAAGGACTTTACAAATTTGGAATGATATAGAACTTTACTGAGGTAACTAACAGGATCGGTAGATGTGTCATTTTGTAGCAAACAACATCAAGTTTGATTCATGCAGTGCATCAGTAACCCATTTCACCACCAGGAGTGCCAGCATAGTGAACAGTTAAAATGGCTGCTTTCAGTGGTGGCTGCTTTCAGTGGTGTGCAGCATGCTCGCTGTATGTTTTGGTTTCATGAAACGAACTCTGCAACAACTGTTCCAAGTAAATGTTACACCGAATATGCTAAAGAACCTCCAAGCAGGCCTACAGTTTACTCTCAGCGCAAGAACTTTGTTGCACAAGTTGTGCCCGATTTGCTGCAACAAGTGTGGGAAGAAATTGATTACCAGTGGGATGTTTGCTGCATCACAAGTGGTGGTCACATCAAACCACCAACCAAAATAACACTTGACACTTATGTGATACTTGCGGTTGTTTCCCACAAAATGACATATCTACTGATTCTGTAAGTTATCTCAATAAATTTCTATATCATCCCAAAGTTGAAAAGTCCTTTTCAACTCACCCGGTATATTAGAAAAGAATGACACCAGAAACCAGTCTGACATTTAGCAACATTGTACCATCAGCAAAAACTACTGGGCAACTAGTGTTATTTTTGCAGGAAGAGAGAAATTCTTTTCTTATTTCTGTACTAATGTATATCTATCACCCACCTGACTACCTCAAAAGCGAGTATGATTCTGTAAAGGTATGGAATGTTTGTAATAAATATAAAGAGTGTAAATAAATTCCTTTGAATGAACATATGTACTGAGAGTTCTTCAAATTTTGCTCAGTTGCCTCCCACTCCAGGTCCAACTCGAGCTGGACATGAGTGTATTTGAAGCACGAGCTGCTCTTCAGAAATCATGAATTTTGTTACTCTTGTGTACGTGTCCAATTACCACATGATGAAGAAACATGCCAGCTTGTTTCCCATCCCATTGGCTGCATGTAATGCTCACACGATCCTGTGAAGTATGCCATTTCGCTTACTGATGGGTGTTTGCATAGTAACTGTTGGAGTGCAATAGAGAGAAGGGAGAACAAACATGTTGCATTATATGAAATACTTTAGTCTGCAATCAGGTACTTCACACATCCCCTGAGGATGGCTATTAGCTCTCTATTTCATATATGTAGCCAGCATAATAGCTGTTTCAAACAGATCACATTTCATTGCTGAACCCACAGTAATGTTGATTATACACCTATTACCACAGTTTTTCAACCTGAACTTTGGTCTGGAACTCTGATGGGTTGTGTATTGTCATAAAAGGTAATTCTGGCTTTTCTTCATCAGTACTGATTTGGACTCTCATTACTTGAAGCCACAAACTGCACTTTCAACTGTGTTTTCAGCTACTGAATTAGCATCAGTCTTGGTTTCCACATGCCAGTAGGTTTGTGGCACTGACCTGCTTCATTATTGTCAAGGCACAACACTTAAGTGGCTACAAGGAACACAAACCCTTGCACATTATTTGTACAACGTAGACATGATATTTATTGAATAGTGGCAGAAACAGTGGAGGCTGCAACAGCAGCAATACAAACAAGGACAGGAAATTCAGAGACAGTTTGACATCCTACAGGAGCACTGGAGCAACATGTTGAAGTTCATAGCAAAACAGGACAATGTTGTGTCAACAGCATCAACACTACTGGTATCTATGCCAATGTTGTCAGTACCTACATTTCCAACATTTGCTTATTAAAAGGAAACTTGGAATAGATGGTGGTACATAGGTGTGAAACCACTCTTTTAAAAGAAAAACAGGTCAGTACACAGAAATTTAAAGTCAGGTAGTACCACATGTGATACTGGAGAGAGGAACACCTGTGCAGCTATGTCACCAACAGGGCAGCCAATTTGGAAACTGTTATCTTGGATGTAATTCATAATTTTCAAATGGAAAGGATTATGTTACATACCAAACAGATATACACTCCTGGAAATTGAAATAAGAACACCGTGAATTCATTGTCCCAGGAAGGGGAAACTTTATTGACACATTCCTGGGGTCAGATACATCACATGATCACACTGACAGAACCACAGGCACATAGACACAGGCAACAGAGCATGCACAATGTCGGCACTAGTACAGTGTGTATCCACCTTTTGCAGCAATGCAGGCTGCTATTCTCCCATGGAGACGATCGTAGAGATGCTGGATGTAGTCCTGTGGAACGGCTTGCCATGCCATTTCCACCTGGCGCCTCAGTTGGACCAGCATTCGTGCTGGACGTGCAGACCGCGTGAGACGACGCTTCATCCAGTCCCAAACATGCTCAATGGGGGACAGATCCGGAGATCTTGCTGGCCGGGGTAGTTGACTTACACCTTCTAGAGCGCGTTGGGTGGCACGGGATACATGCGGACGTGCATTGTCCTGTTGGAACAGCAAGTTCCCTTGCCGGTCTAGGAATGGTAGAACGATGGGTTCGATGACGGTTTGGATGTACCGTGCACTATTCAGTGTCCCCTCGACGATCACCAGTGGTGTACGGCCAGTGTAGGAGATCGCTCCCCACACCATGATGCCGGGTGTTGGCCCTGTGTGCCTCGGTCGTATGCAGTCCTGATTGTGGCGCTCACCTGCACGGCGCCAAACACGCATACGACCATCATTGGCACCAAGGCAGAAGCGACTCTCATCGTTGAAGACGACATATCTCCATTCGTCCCTCCATTTACGCCTGTCGCGACACCACTGGAGGCGGGCTGCACGATGTTGGGGCGTGAGCGGAAGACGGCCTAACGGTGTGCGGGATCGTAGCCCAGCTTCATGGAGACGGTTGCGAATGGTCCTCGCCGATACCCCAGGAGCAACAGTGTCCCTAATTTGCTGGGAAGTGGCGGTGCGGTCCCCTACGGCACTGCGTAGGATCCTACGGTCTTGGCGTGCATCCGTGCGTCGCTGCGGTCCGGTCCCAGGTCGACGGGCATGTGCACCTTCCGCCGACCACTGGCGACAACATCGATGTACTGTGGAGACCTCACGCCCCACGTGTTGAGCAATTCGGCGATACGTCCACCCGGCCTCCCGCATGCCCACTATACGCCCTCGCTCAAAGTCCGTCAACTGCACATACGGTTCACGTCCACGCTGTCGCAGCATGCTACCAGTGTTAAAGACTGCGATGGAGCTCCGTATGCCACGGCAAACTGGCTGACACTGACGGCGGCGGTGCACAAATGCTGCGCAGCTAGCGCC
This sequence comes from Schistocerca serialis cubense, assembly GCF_023864345.2. NCBI lineage: Eukaryota > Metazoa > Arthropoda > Insecta > Orthoptera > Acrididae > Schistocerca > Schistocerca serialis. Next base: position 391,222,406 of record NC_064640.1, read on the forward strand.
ATTCGACGGCCAACACCGCAGTTCCTGGTGTGTCCGCTGTGCCGTGCGTGTGATCATTGCTTGTACAGCCCTCTCGCAGTGTCCGGAGCAAGTATGGTGGGTCTGACACACCGGTGTCAATGTGTTCTTTTTTCCATTTCCAGGAGTGTAGTATTATGTGAGAAAAACATTGGTGTCTTTCATTTGAGCATAGCTTTATTCCAAACAGGAAGTTATAGCCTGGTGTTCTTCAAAGGTCTGAATGTAGTTTAATTGAGGTTCTGTACCTTGACCAGTGATCTGAAAGTGCAGCAGCAGCATACTGTGCGTTTGATGTTGACTCATCAGCTGGTGTTTACTTAGGTGTGGCCAAAGTGCATCCTAGAGAATGTCATTCCTGTAGGTCAACTGATTATAAGACAAGGTCATTTTTCTCCAGATTATGAAACACCATCACACAAAGGTGCAAGTAGGCCGATTAGGGATGCAGTTATAAATTCTCTCTCTACTCCAGCTTATGGAAAAATGGGGCGTCATGGAAAAATTATAGTTGTAGAAGTGGCAGTTATCATTGTGATAGTTCACAAAGTGTAGCAAAGACAAGTATATCCTGCACGAAGTGTTGCAGCTGACACAATTGCCCACAGCCAGATGCTAAGTGTTTTGTCACAGCTGCCCACAACCTTCACCACAGTGTGGCACTCAACTGTACAGCAACATGTGACTACCATCACCTGATACCAAAACTCCACTCAAAGTGATGATCCACAAAAACATGGGCATGGATTTTCAAGTGGATGCTGGAGTTTCTGTATCCTCCTCAGTGCTGAAACATACTGGAGTATGGCTCATCACCTTCAGAGGCAACTAAATGTAGTGTAGTCAAGTACAGTAATTACCCCGTTGCTTTGAATGGCCACGTAATAGCCAATGATGCATAAAAACAAGTATGTAAACCATAACATTTTTTGTAGTGCTTTCACCAGTAGTAACTCAAATTTTTTGTCTGACACCTTTGATTTTCAAATACAAGACTCAGTTAATGTAATCTGTAATAGTATTCCATTAAGTAATTTGGATACTTTATGTTAGGAATATTCTGATTTCTTTGAGTATAATGAAGATTGTGCAGAGTGCTTTTATGAACACACATCACTAAAACCAAATGCTAATCTCCTTTTGTTCTGGATTAGGTCCATACCCTCTGTTATGAAGGAAGTAGTTAAGGTGTAACCCAACCCATTTAGAGAAATCAGGTGTTGTGACACCAATCACATTCATCCAACAGGTGACACCTACTGTTGTAATTAAGAAAGTCGAGTGGTACAAATTGGATTTGCAAAAATTTTAAATCACCTGTCAGTGCTCAATCTAAGGTAGACGTTCACCTGATTTTGTATCTGAAAGAGTAACTTGCAAAGTTATCATCTGGGGGCAGGAGGTGTGTGTTCTGTTCTAATATAGATTTAACATTTAACTGTGTGTACCTCCAATTACCTAAGATGCATTAAGAAGCGTTTTGTAGCAATCAATATGCCTTTTGCTTATATAAGTGCAATATACTACCTATTGACATAGTGAATGCTCTCAAAATGTATTCAAAACTACTTACAGTATGTTATACTGAGGGCACCACACACTGTGAACTATCTAGCCAACATTATAATCACTGGAGCTACTTTGGAGCAAGACCTCAATCATTTAAAACAGCTATTTAATAAACTTATCATTAGTGGCACCAAATGTAAAGCAGCTAAACGTAGTTTTTACCAACCAGTTGTTCAATTCCTTGGCCATATACTGTGCAAAGACAGTCTCAGATCCACGTCAGCTCATGTCAAAGCAATCTACAATCTCCTTACACTGAAAAATTTGGATGAGCACTCCAGTCGCTCTTGGGCAAGATAAACTACTATGGCGCATTTATACCAACCACTGTACAGGTACCATACCCATTCAATCAGTTTTGGAAGAATGCAGAAAGGGTACACCTATATACAAGACTGAGAAAGTTACCTGATTTACAACTATATACTAACAACATTGATATGCTGATAACCACAAGAAGAGTCTAGCATGCAATAAAATCATTGCATAACTGATGCCAAGTCTACGAACAGCGGTCTCTCTCATTATCATAAATAAACAAACACTGTCTGGATCACAATTTTTTATTACCGACTACCAGTTTCTATCTGTGTTGTAGGTTATCTTCAGGCATAAGTTGGAAGAGTGAAGAACTACAATAAAGAACTATGAAAGTGTGAAATTACAATACTACCCTCAAAGGCTAAAATAAATAAATAAATATTAGAAGCCTACATGTATGTTGCACAGTAAAGTGCAGTTTATCAATTCTAGTGCAAAACTAATGTAAAATACAATAGATGAGGTGGGGAAAAATTTCATATAGTAACATGATGTGTTCTAGGACATTAAAACAGCATTAAAGAGATTTTTCCAAATAATTACTAAAAATTAAGAATTAAAAGAGAAATTAATGAAATACACTCCAGTATGTATGATGTGTTACACAATAAAAGACAAAATACAAATGTATTAAACAACCTCACAGTACAATGTGCATCGTATATTTTCATTCTTGTGAAAACAGGCCAAGGTTAACAAATACATGTAATTTGTATAGCTTGAGTCTTCTATCTGTTAAAATACAACTTTAAGAATTTGCCTACATTTCAATAAGTAGGAACAAAAATACACCGAGGACTCTTCCTGCGAGTCAAAAAATGAGGAGAAAAAAAAAAAAAAAAGGAATATTGTTACAAAAATAACTATGCCTTTCAGCAAACAATTACAACTTAAAAGAAGATGTTAAATTATAATATTTTGATAAAACTGTGGCCCCCAGAGTCCACCACCTTCCACCACAGACAGAGCAATGAGCAGTGCAGGAGTGTGTTTATGTATGCGTCAGGCTGCAGTCTGTGCCGACTGCTTTCCATCATGTATAACCATGAAATCAAAAGTTTTCTACAATATATAACCAAGAATCAAAATGTACCATATGCAGTGTACTGTGAGGTGGTTAGCTGAATTTGTATTTTATCTTTTATTGTGTAACACATCAGTATTGTAATGTACTTCTGTGCTTTTTAATTCTTAATTTTCATTAATTATTTTATTTTCTTTTATGATTGAAGAATCTCTTTGACACCGTTTTAATGTAACAGCCTATGACTTATGCACACATCATGTGACTATACAAAATGTTTTTCCCTACCACATTCATAGCGTTTTGTGTAATTTTACGTTACTGTGACAAACTGTAATTTTCAGTTCCAGGTATGTATGGGTTGCTAATACTTTTTTTTTTTTTTTGTTATTTGCGACAACAAAAAGGCTCAGTATCAAAATGGTTAGCTAGAAGTAGGGGGGTCTGGTATAGGGTCCACTCAGCCCTTCTGAGACCAAATGAGGAGCTGCTTGAACAAAGAAATAGCGGCATCATTGGGATTCATCTACAGCCAGTAATGGTTAGCGGAATTGGCAGTGTACTGATCACGTCCCATGACCATAGATTGCTTCTTGTACTGACTTGTAGGCAGCATGTGGTCTGTCACAACAGCCTTAAGGCCTAATCTGACAATGATGTTTAGTTTTTTACTTGTGTAATTTGCACAGCCTTTGGTGGCAATATTGTAATATCACACTTTTGAAATTCTTTACTGTAGTTGCCTTTTTTTACTGCTCCAACTTAGGCATGAAGAAGATCTGACGTGCAGACTGAAACTAGTATTAAACAATACAAAACTGTGATCCATCTAGGGTTCCTTTATTTAAATGATTGCAATTACAATGAAGTATGGTGTAAGTTTGCTTATCTTCTCATTATTTCACGTAACAGATAATTAACAACAGTCTTTTCTATTTTAACGTTGACCTTGTTTGCTAACAGAAAACTCACAGCTCCATCAACAAGAAGGAAATGATATGTGTGGATGTGTGTACATTACTCCCCCATATCATGAAACAGAAAATTAAACTGTCACACTCAGATTGTTAGTAATTCTATGAATTTTTTAACATTAGAAAAAATACATAACACCCTGTTGCTTTCAAATGTGAATGGGAGCACATACAGTGTATTCTACAACATAAATGTACGACAAAAAATTTTCATAACACTTCACTTTTTATTGTATACGTATTATGATATGAACTTTCCTTTCACACTGCACAAAATCTGTACAGGTCATAAATAATTGGTGTAAATATGGTAGATATTGCATTTTCATTTGTAAATATACATGAATTATTCATCTAACAATATTTTTCTGCTAAATGCATTTTTTCACCTCTAATGGGTGTATTTTGTTCACGGTGTCTTCCCCCTTCTTTCAAAAATTTAAAAAGACAAAAGTATATTCACATTGCTTTAGAAAATATAAATACATGTAACAGTCAATTAAAAATAAATCACACAAAATTATGTGTACAGTCAATGCTTGTGCAATTGTACATTTTTAACAGTTCTAAATTTTGGGATGTAACAATTTCACACATACTAAGTGCAAAATATATTACTCACAAAGCCTGTACTCATCAATAGAGTGCACTGAAATAATAATATTACATGCAGTATATTTTTGTAAATGGAATATTGCAAAAGTAGGTGCAAAACCAATAGAATTGAGGATTAAATCTCTATGTTTAAACTCAAGACACATAATTGAGCAGTCAAATAGAAAAATACACCACTGATGACAGCAGTCTGCAATATGGATCAATGAAACGTGTCATTTTTCAAAATTTACTCTGCATTTAATGTAAGAAATGCTTAAGAGAATATAAATTTTGCTGACAGTTTTGAAGGTTCTTGACCCATGCCTTAATGCAGATAACACCCACAGTGGTTGATATTAACGTTGTAAGTCTACTTGATTTTATCAACATGAAAACAATGTAATTCTAAATATCAGAGTTACAAGTAACAGACAGCAAGTGAAGCATTCAGTTTCTATTTTTGCCTTACTAGAAAATACACTTGTATTTCCCAAAATTACAAGCATACAAATAGAAATCATCTTAAACAGAACCACAAAAATTATTTTAAAAATAAAAGTTTTCTACTTTGGTTCTTCAGTGTTTACTGGAAAAAGATGTGTGTTGGCTGAAAGACTGGTGAAAATTATGACTTTTTTATCATTAAATACACAAACATTAAAAAAATTAAATACAGCTTCATTCATTAAATACACAACTATGGTAAAGTACTTTTCAGATATGCACAATCTGGTGCATGTGAACATGTAAACCATTACACCCACACACCATGGGGATTTTTACTTGTAGGAACAGCATTTTCTAGTTGTCTGGGAGAACCAATCATCTTGCGAGTGCTTCCTGGTTTATGGGGACCTAGGAAATTCGAAATGAAAATTTAATACAAAAAAAGGTAATAATCACTCAACTTCCTTATTATCCCTCACAATACAAACAGTATTTAATGTTTTAAAATTTTGAAAACATATTTATTGTTTTAATAAAGTCTTCTACCATATTCCATAAATGAATTAAGGTTTTCAATTAAACTTAACCCAAAAATTTAAGTCTTGGTAGTAGAAGCAAGTTTTCACAATGCATGTCACACACACACACACACACACACACACACACACACACACACACACACACACACTCAATTATATATATGTGTCATAATGAAACCCCCTGCCCCTTTTGTTAGAGACAAAATTTTTGCTGACAATTCCTGGCAATGCTAGGCTCCTTTTGCACTGGTTAAGCCCCAGAGAAGCAGCACCAGGGCATAAGCACTGTGAGGTGTGCATATGCCTTGTGTGTTATATATAATCCAGTCATCCACTCTACATGAAACACAGTGGCCCAGCCATATTAAAGTCCTTATCCTCTCCTAGAGTATCTTTCTCAGCTGAGAGACATTCATTCTTAAGGTTTTATTATTGAAAATCACCATCAGTATACTGGTGTAGGTAGTATGCAGCACACTTGGTTAGTATAGCCTGCTACTTCTGTAAAATTTCATCATACCAGGGCCAGAAAATACTAGAGGACACCTAGTGTGCCAGAAAACATGAGAGAACATTTTGCCTCTAATGGTTGCTCCACATGAAATTATCTATTAAGTTTGATGTAACTTTGCACATATCTGGAATTGAAGAGTAGGTATGTGCGTATGAAGGGCCATTTAAAAGGCTGTTGCTTCAACCGATATCAGAAAAAAGCCAGAATTCATTTGCCGAGCTTGTTTCTTGACAATGTTCTGCCTTTTGTATTTATCTTGTGTTATAACATCTTTAAACATGTTTCAAGTTGTTAATATTTCTGAAATCACTGAAGTGCTGTACTGAGGTACCATCACCCTACATTACCACAAAGGACAAAATGGCAGCATATTTATGAACACTAACAAATCTACTTTGGATATTTATTGCAATTGTATGCAGAGTTATGATGACAAACAGTGTTCATGGGAAAACTTAATCTGCTACACTAAATATAGTAATACCCCAGACTTACACAATAGGTAGCACAGAGCGACAACAGTATAAACTGTATTCATGTAAGTCGGGGTCCTATTTTGATTACTTACACACACACACACACACACACACACACACACACACACACAAACAAATGATATTCATTTTGGAGCAGAAACTAAAGAAAGTAATGAAATTTAGAAGAAAAATGTTTAATAAAATGTTAAACAATGCAAAAAATTATGTAACAACACATTATTATGCATTATAACAATGTAAACCAAAGCTTTTGTGATGTAGAAGGCATTGTAAAATCTAACAATACTGTCTGGCACATCAAACTTTTTCCTTCTCACACAAAATTTGCTCACAGCATGCTTGTACATTTTTTATTCCTTGTTTTGTAGCAGAAACACGCATTTCACTGGGGCCTGCAATTGAGCGTAGATCCCTCAGAGCAGTTGCTGGGCCATGTCATCCATAAACAGCCCTTTTCAATCTATCCCAGGCATGTTTGGAGAACATGCTGGGGCCGCTCTAGTCAAGCGATGTCATTATCCTGCAGGAAGTCATTCACAAGATGTGCACGATGGGGACACAAATTGTTGTCCATGAAGACGAATGCCTCGCCAATAAGCTATGCATTGCACTATCGGTTGGAGAATGGCATTCACGTATCATACAGCCCTTCCATGACTACCAGTGGCATATGTTGGCCCCACATAATGCCACCCCAAAACAGCAGGGAACCTCCACCTTGCTGCACTCGCTGGACTGTGTGTCTAAGGTGTTCAGCCTGACTGGGTAGCCTCTAAACACGCCTCCGACGATTGTCTGGTTGAAGTGTTATGCGACACTCATTGGTGAAGAGAACGTGATGCCAACTGCCAATCCTGAGTGGCCCATTCGGAATGTTAGGCCTATCTGTACCGCACTGCATGGCGTCGTGGTTGCAAAGATTGACCTTACCATCGACATTGGGAGTGAAGTTGCACATCATGCAGCCTATTGCGCATAGTTCGAGTCATAACACGATGTCCTGTAGCTGCATAAAAAGCATTATTCAACATGGTCATGTTGCTGTCAGGGTTCCTCTGAGCCATAATCCGTAGGTAGTGGTCACCCAATGCAGTAGTAGCCCTTGGGCGGCCTGAGCAAGGCACGTCATCAACAATTCCTGTCGATCTGTATCTCCTCCATGTCCGAACAACATCGCTTTGGTTCACTCCGAGATGTCTACACACTTCCATTGTTGAGAGACCTTCCTGGCACAAAGTAACAATGTGGACACGATCGAAGCGCAGTACTGTCCGTTTACGCATTGTCGAACTACAGACAACATGAGCTGTGTAACTCCTTCTTGGTGGAATGACTGGAGCTGATTGACTGTTGGACCCTCTCCGTATAACAGGCAGTGCTCATATGGTTGTTTACATCTTTGGACTGGTTTAGTGACATCTCTGAACAGTCAAAGGGACTGTGTCTGTGGTACAGTATCCACAGTCAATTTCTATTTTCAGGAGTTCTGGGAACTGGGTGATGCAAAACTTTTTTGATGTGTGTATAACAAAAATTTCTGTGAAATAAAAATAAAACTATAACAAAAATGAAGCCAGCCTGTTCCAATCCACATATCAGTGGGATCAAAATCTGCAGCTGGATAACATTCAGTATCATAATAATATGCTCTTGGATCCTCCTTGTCACGTTATCCAAAAGGTGGTCAAGTTGCTTCTGTTCAGGCCTGTCCCAACTTTCGACAGCAGCCCTAGTGAGGTCACTCAGTGTGAGGAGGCTTTCTGTAACAATGCATTGCAAGTTATAACTGGTCCCAGGCATGTTCAATCGGGTTCACAACAGCAGCAGACCATTCCATTAGGTCAATTCCTGCCTCCTGGATGAAGGTTTATACAAAGTGGGTGGAGTGGGGTGGGGCGTGGTATGCTAGTGCTTTTTCATATGGAATGAAAACCCCATTCCTGTAATGCTGACTGTAGGGCTGGGCGAAAGCCTGGAGCATCCAGTCTTCATGCTTCACAGCCCTCAAATTATCTGCAAGAGAAATGAGAGGTGTCCGACATCAGTACACTGTAACGGCCTGAACCATGACTGACTCACATCTCTAATGAACATGAGGGACTGGTGGTGGTGGTGGTGGTGGTGGTGGTGGTTAGTGTTTAACGTCCCGTCGACAACGAGGTCATTAGAGACGGAGCGCAAGCTCGGGTTAGGGAAGGAAATCGGCCGTGCCCTTTCAAAGGAACCATCTCGGCATTCGCCTGAAACGATTTAGGGAAATCACGGAAAACCTAAATCAGGATGGCCGGAGACGGGATTGAACCGTCGTCCTCCCGAATGCGAGTCCAGTGTGCTAACCACTGCGCCACCTCACTCGGTCATGAGGGACTGCATGCCTCAAATGTGCATTAGAACCTGGCAACCTCCATACTCCTCTATGACAATCAGACATCAGATAAATCCTGCACTTGTCAGTGAAGATAACTCAGTGTCACTGATCCAGGTTTTGTTCCAGGTATTGACTAGCCCATCTCATTTTCACACCATGGTGCTGCTAGGGGGTTGGGATGCGTGTGTGCGTGTGGCGCAGGGATGGTGGTGGTGATGGGGGAGCAGCATAGAATTTTTGCGCTTGTTTGTAGCACATGAATAGAGGCCAAATTTATCATGTGGAGACTGTCACTACCATCTGGTTCAATGCAACCATTTTAGTTGCTTATAAAAGGCAGCCATCAGTATTGTTGCATTCTTCTCATGGTAACTACAAGCCATAATTTGTGGGTAGATCATTAGCTAAATTGCCGATTGAAGGCAACCATTACAAGGCAGATCTTTGTCATTTTGTTTGGATGACGGCAATTCAGTGTACTACTTAGCATGTTGACAACCCTTCCGGCTGAAATGTGTCATTATGGACACTGTCTAAGCTTCAATTTTAAATGCTTCAAGGCATATTGAAAAACTGAATTACATACATGAACTGCAGTGCCCTATTCATGATTGGAGAGACACAGCTTTACACTGAATTCCACTGATGATGTAGGTTTACCTGTTCTTCCATTTTTCTGATTGCCACATAGTTATTTCCATTTTCTTAGTAAATTCCATATTTTTGTCACATCTAAGTAGAGTTTTATTTCCTTTAGAATCCCATTGGTCTGAATTTATGCCAAGGGCAACTGCACTTCTGTATCTTGCACTAAATGTTTTAAAATGATGTTTAGGTAGCTTTCAATTAAGTTTTGCTATATTCTTGAATGTGATTATTTCTGGTCATGCCTGACAGTTTTAAGAGCTTACTAGCCATCATTGTTGATATCCGCAGGCCCAAAGAAATTGGACAATTAATAAATAACAACACATATGTACTGATTCTTTGATGTAGCCATTGCACAATTAGTTACATAATCTAAACCTACTAAACTGAGAGACAGTACCAATATCAAGTGCAGAATGTTTTTTTATCTCTCTGATGTGTCAACAGGCAACTACACCCTAATCTGATAATGATAATGGTACAGATCATTCACAATACACCATCTCAACAAAAATCCAGACACCTATTAATGGACATCAATATGGGATGTGTCCGCCCTTCGCCATTATGGCAGCTTGAACTCAGCTGGTGTCTGAATGGCAGTCCATTCTTCCTCAAGAGCCAAAACCTGAGGAGGTAGTGATATTGAAGGCTGCAGTCTGGAGCAAAGTTGATGTTCTAATTCGTCCCCAAGGTGTATCATTGGGTTCAGGTCGCGACTGTGGGCAGGCTAGTCCATTTCAGGAATGTTATTGTCCATAAAACTTTACCTCATAGTTACGGATTTATGGCCAACTTCATTGTCAAGATGATACAAACAATCACCACCTTGAACTGTTCCTCAGCTGTACACAATACACAATATTGTAATCTGTTTTCATATCCTTCCACATTTGGTGTTTTCTTAAGTGCAATAAAGGGATCATACACAATATCGAGAAACATCCCCATACCACAAATCACCACCTCTGTACTCCACTGTTTGCACTAAATATTATGACAGGTAACGTTCTCCAGTTACCTGACAAACTCAAACCCTTCTGTTGGACTGCCACAGGGTATAGCATGATTAATCACTTCAAATCACTCGTTTCCAGTCATCCAATCCAGTGCCATCACTCTTTATACCAACACAAGCACTGATTACAAAAATGTGTGGCTTATGAGAAGCTGCTCGACCACTGTACCCCATTCTTTTTAATTCCCTACACACAGTCATTGTGCTACCGTAATGCTTGACAATCCCTGTCAGTACATGAGGTCTCCACGGTCTTGGTTTAGCTATGGTTGTTCCTTCATATTTCCATTTCACAATCACATCAGCTTTAAAAGGGTTGAAGTGTCCCTGAGTGTTACTCACGTGACATCCAATGACTAGTCCACATTCAAAATAACTCAGTTTCTGACTGACTCATTCTGCTGTTATCGCTTCTTTACTAACACAATACCCCTTGTCTCCTTTTACACTGTTGGGTCTGCCTATCTTGACATGTAGTAGTGAATTCCGCACTACGTAGAGGTGTACAGATACTTTTGATCGGATAGTATGGCAACTGGTTTCCTTTACGTATCACTTTTTATATTCCATCCTGGGTTTTCCACTATTGTATCAATTTTTCTTGGTTTTATTTGTGCTAATTCACCTAATAATGTAATCTGGAAAATTAGAAGATATAGCACCATACACAGATAACAGTAGTTTACATAATGCAGTCTACATGACCCATACAATGATTACAAAAATGTTAAATACAATCTCTAAAAGCAGGAAGTACACTAAGTGATCAAAAGTATGTGGACACCTGCCCGAAAATGACTTACAAGTTTGTGGCGCCTCCATTGGTAATGCTGGAATTCAATATGGTATTAGCTCACCCTTAGCCTTGATGACAGCTTCCACTCTTGTATGCATACGTTCAGTCAGGAGCTGGAAGGTTTCTTGTAGAATGGCAGCCCATTCTTCACAGAGCGCTGCACTGAAGAGAGGTATTGATGTCGGTCGGTGAGGCCTGACAAGTCAGTGTTATAAAACATCTCAAAGGTGTTCTATAGGAGACTTTGTGCAGGCCAGTCTATTACAGGGATGTTATTGTCCTGTAAATACTCCGCCACAGGCCATGCATTATGAACAGGTGCTCAATCATGTTGAAAAATACAATCGCCATACCCACATTGCTCTTCAACAGTGGGAAGCAAGAAGGTGCTTAAAACATCAATGTACGCCTGTGCTGTGACAGTGCCACACAAAACAACAAGTGCCACACAAAAACATGACCACACCATAACACCACCACCTCCGAATTTTACTGTTGGCACTACATACGCTGACAGATGACGTTCATCGGTCATTCGCCACACCCACAACCTGCCGTAGGATTGACGCATTATATACGGTGATTCGTCACTCCACACAACATTTTTCCACTGTTCAATCGTCCAATATTTATGTTCCTTACACGAAGCGAGGCATCGTTTGGCATTTACTGGTGTGATGTGTGGCTTATGAGCAGCTGCTCAACCATGAAATCCATGTTTTCTCACCTCCCGCCTAACTGTCATAGTACTTGCAGTGGATCCTGATGCAGTTTGGAATTCCTGTGTGATGGTCTGGATAAATGTCTGCCTATTACACATTATGACCCTCTTCAACTGTCAGCGGTCTCTATCAGCCAACAGACAAGGTCGACCTGTACGCTTTTGTGCTGTACGTGTTCCTTCACATTTCCACTTCACTATCACATTGGAAACTGTGGACCTAAGGGTGTTTAGGAGTGTGGAAATCTTGCGTACAGACGTATGACACGAGTGACACCCAATCACCTGACAACGTACAAGGTCCGTAAGTTCCGCAAAGTGCCCCATTCTGCTCTCTCGTGAGTACCTGGCCCTAATTCACAGCACAATGCACCTAATACAAAAAACATATGTTTTTGGGGGTGTCTGGATACTTTTGATCACATAGTGCACAACAGTCACATGTCATTAACTGATGCCAGTTAAACCCTGAAATAATATAATAGCTAAATTACAACATTTATTTAAGATATAAATACCTTCTAACAAGTGTTTTATTTCATCTGCAGGAGCTATAGCAAGGCTTTGCAAATTAGCTTCTTTCATTTCTGTGACAAGATGCTCCACCTGACGTTTCTTGTCAGCAATTGCAGATTCAAGGGCTGAGACCTTTAACAAAATATTTTATAAAACTTAATATTTGTCCCTCATCAGTGACAGGGAAATGTAGAGACTATGATGTATTATTACACAGTACCTAATCACCTTTTAAAAAACATAAATGAACGAATTAAAAATCATGTTCATTCTGCGTTAAGCAAACATGAAACTCCACAAAACAATTTAAGTTTAATGTCATGTTGTTATTAGTCAAAATTTTCTTTAATATATGTGAGTTGCAGCTTGTACTTACATTACACGCACACGTAAAAAGAATACAGTCAAGCTGTTTATATGATACTTACATTACATGCACACGTAAAAAGAATACAGTCAAACTGTTTATATGATGCAATCAAAATGCTCTCTCTCTCTCTCTCTCTCTCTCTCTCACACACACACACACACACACACACACACACACACTGTGCTGTAATGATCGCTTCTAGTAATACACACCTAAGCAGGCCTTTGTTTATCTGAATCGCCAATTTATAGTTTCACAGCAAAAGCCTACTTACGATGCCAGCCAGGTAAAATTCTTTAACAAAACAATGGGACTTAATGTAGGTCTTCCGGCTACAGGTTAGAATTTAATTTGTCCATCATGATGACAGTTGGAGTGAATTAAACTACATGAAGATGCAACAAGCTGCCACTTTTATGTAACTTATTTATGTCAAGACATGTTTCAGATCTTCACTCATTTTCAACTGGTGTATAACACACATACTTCATCAATACTACTCTTTGTTGACTGCATCTGCCTCTTTTCTATAGCTTGTAGCTCCATGGTTTGCATTTCTATACATAGCACACACACACTTTTAAATTTACAGATGTGTTGATGCAGCACTGCACATGTAACGTGGCCAACTGACTTGCAATTAAAAAAAATTAAATAAATAAATACACTCCTGGAAATTGAAATAAGAACACGGTGAATTCATTGTCCCAGGAAGGGGAAACTTTATTGACACATTCCTGGGGTCAGATACATCACATGATCACACTGACAGAACCACAGGCACATAGACACAGGCAACAGAGCATGCACAATGTCGGCACTAGTACAGTGTATATCCACCTTTCGCAGCAATGCAGGCTGCTATTCTCCCATGGAGACGATCGTAGAGATGCTGGATGTAGTCCTGTGGAATGGCTTGCCATGCCATTTCCACCTGGCGCCTCAGTTGGACCAGCGTTCGTGCTGGACGTGCAGACCACGTGAGACGACGCTTCATCCAGTCCCAAACATGCTCAATGGGGGACAGATCCGGAGATCTTGCTGGCCAGGGTAGTTGACTTACACCTTCTAGAGCACGTTGGGTGGCACGGGATACATGCGGACGTGCATTGTCCTGTTGGAACAGCAAGTTCCCTTGCCGGTCTAGGAATGGTAGAACGATGGGTTCGATGACGGTTTGGATGTACCGTGCACTATTCAGTGTCCCCTCGACGATCACCAGTGGTGTACGGCCAGTGTAGGAGATCGCTCCCCACACCATGATGCCGGGTGTTGGCCCTGTGTGCCTCGGTCGTATGCAGTCCTGATTGTGGCGCTCACCTGCACGGCACCAAACACGCATACGACCATCATTGGCACCAAGGCAGAAGCGACTCTCATCGCTGAAGACGACACGTCTCCATTCGTCCCTCCATTCACGCCTGTCGCGACACCACTGGAGGCGGGCTGCACGATGTTGGGGCGTGAGCGGAAGACGGCCTAACGGTGTGCGGGACCGTAGCCCAGCTTCATGGAGACGGTTGCGAATGGTCCTCGCCGATACCCCAGGAGCAACAGTGTCCCTAATTTGCTGGGAAGTGGCGGTGCGGTCCCCTACGGCACTGCGTAGGATCCTACGGTCTTGGCGTGCATCCGTGCGTCGCTGCGGTCCGGTCCCAGGTCGACGGGCACGTGCATCTTCCGCCGTCCACTGGCGACAACATCGATGTACTGTGGAGACCTCACGCCCCACGTGTTGAGCAATTCGGCGGTACGTCCACCCGGCCTCCCGCATGCCCACTATACGCCCTCGCTCAAAGTCCGTCAACTGCACATACGGTTAACGTCCACGCTGTCGCGGCATGCTACCAGTGTTAAAGACTGCGATGGAGCTCCGTATGCCACGGCAAACTGGCTGACACTGACGGCGGCGGTGCACAAATGCTGCGCAGCTAGCGCCATTCGACGGCCAACACCGCGGTTCCTGGTGTGTCCGCTGTGCCGTGCGTGTGATCATTGCTTGTACAGCCCTCTCGCAGTGTCCGGAGCAAGTATGGTTGGTCTGACACACCGGTGTCAATGTGTTCTTTTTTCCATATCCAGGAGTGTATAAAAAAACACGGTACTGATGAAGATATAAATGTATTATGCAAACAAGATGGGTGGAAACCAAAACGCATGTTGCCATTAATAAAGCTATATGAAAGTGGCAAGCTACTTCAAGTAATTCAGGTAAATGTTTGGTACAAGTAATATGCGCACTGATGTTAATAATCTTCCACAGAGCATTCCAACCATGCAAGAAGAAGATGCAGTATGCTCCAAATAATACCCATGACAACTATGAACAACAATATAAATGTGTGTGTAATTTCAAGGAGATTTAACTTCAATAAAGTGAACTGAACATGATGTATCTACTGAAGCCTTCATTTGTGTATAAAAAGGAAAATTCATTTGAAAAATATATAGAATTATGAGGGAGAATTGCTGGCCAGACCCCTCATCCACATAACAGGTGGGCCCCTTCTCATCCTGGAAACTGAATGGCCTACCCCTTTCTTTTTAACTTTCCCCTACCTATCCATTTTCTTCATAGAGAATGATATAGCAGTTCTGAAAGTCATGATAGTCTATGCACTTTTACATAAGTCTATCTGCAGTACTGCAGTATCTACCAGTGTCATTCAGACAGTAACATTACACCATCCACCACAGCCACTCACTCACTGCCCATTTTTCCACATATTTACTGATTTGTTTAATCTTGTGATGCTGGCAATAGATGTTTGTACAGTTTTTGTTTATGTCTCTTTCATTTTGAATGGCTTCAATGTAAGGTTGCAGGAAGTGGAAATATCCTTCACTGGTACCAGTTGTAACCCGGAATGATTATCTACTCCCTCATTGCAGCAGTAGGAGTTATTTTCAAAAGGGAGTTCTCTGCCCATGTGGATACAAATGGTTCAAATGGCTCTGAGCACTATGCGACTTAACTTCTGAGGTCATCAGTCGCCTAGAACTTAGAACTAATTAAACCTAACTAACCTAAGGACATCACACACATCCATGCCCGAGGCAGGATTCGAACCTGCGACCGTAGCGGTCACTCGGCTCCAGACTGTAGCACCTAGAACCACACGGCCATGTGGATACACGTCTAATGGCACCACATCTCAGCTATAGGATGACTGGTCAATAATGGTTCAGTGAAGGTGCACATTATTGTGCTACAGAAACACTTGTACTGAAATCTTCCTGAGGCAAATTCAGTTGGAACTGTCACTGACCTCTTCCTGTGTGGTGAAATGTACCTGTAAATTAATAATTGCACCTCTTAGCACTGCATTCACAGTTAAGATCCAAAGACGATAACAATGTCTTGTCCTGCAGAGAGAGCTTCCTTGAATTTCTTGTTTCTGGATGATTGTGTATTGTGTCCCACCACGTAAGAGATTGACGTTTTGTCTCTATCTTCAAATAGTGAACCAATGTTTCATTGCCTAGAGTGAAACAATGGGGCCATATACCGGGGGCCCCGGGAGGTCAAGCCAATATTTCAGAGTGTGGAAGGGGGCAGAGGAAGGAAGGCGAAGGGCAATTATTAAGAAAGTTTCCAAGATAATACATGTCATCCTTTTTCCTTCTCTAGTGGCATGATATTTTTAATCTTCTCCACTTCTCTCCTGTAACCACCTGTGCTTCAAATATTTTCACAATCATATAACCCACACTGTTAGATTCATGGCTGTCATTTTTTGGAACTATATGAGTGTTAGTGATCAGTTGGTTGGTTGGTTGGTTCATACAGTAATGGGACTTAACTGCATGGTCATCAGCCACTTTTCCCTTAGTCACACAGGTCTCAGATTAAAACCACACCCCAAAAGAATACTATTGCCTGAAATCTGGGGAAGGAGCAAAATACGGAAAACTAAGTATAACCACACTTAAGGAGAAAACAAAAGTAGCATGCCAAAATTGAAAACATTAACTAAAAGGAAAAAAAGCAAGAGAAGGTGTTAAAACAATAGAGCAGATGGCCTGGGCTAACTAATCGCAAGAATAAAAAAGGATGAGCCAGCCACTCTGCAACACACTAAAATCTCCAGCCTAAAAACACAAGGTAAGAGAAACACAGACAGTGGAAAGATGAACACCAAGTTGAATAGACAGCACCAGAGGCAGTGAGGAAGAGTTAAAATGCAGGTAGGATGAAGGCCTAGGATAGAAAGCCAGACACCCACCCTTAGAATGAGTGATAAAAAACCCCTCTCGGATAAAACTTAAAACTAGATCAGCCATAGAGGCACTGTAGTGCATCAGGAAGGTTAACCGTCTGCCCCAGGGTGGCTAAAATGGACAGTCCAACGAGATGTGGACCACTGTCAAGCTTGAACCACAGCAACACTGAAGTGGATCCTTGCAACATAGGAGATGACCGTGAGTCAGCCAAGTACATCCAATGCGGAGCCAGCAAAGGACAACTGATTCCTTGTGAGGGGCTCGCATGGCAGACTGGCACACATTCATTGTCTGCTTTACTAAACGTAACTTATTCGGCAAAGTCAGGGAGCAACATTCTGTATTCCAGAGCCCAAAAACCTTGTGGTGGAATATCGATCACAGATCAGTGTCTAGTATTCCAATCTCTTTACTTGGTTTATGAATAGCCTCTTTGGCTACCTTGTTGGCAAGTTCATTTCCTGGAATTATTATGTGTCCTGGGGTACATAAGAAGACCACTGAGCGTCAATGTCGTCCGAGGATGTAAATGGACTCTTTGATGGCCACCACCAAAGGATGGTGAGGAT
Source organism: Schistocerca serialis cubense (assembly GCF_023864345.2). Lineage (NCBI taxonomy): Eukaryota > Metazoa > Arthropoda > Insecta > Orthoptera > Acrididae > Schistocerca > Schistocerca serialis. The sequence goes on from NC_064640.1 coordinate 391,240,136, forward strand.
AGCACTTGTTGAGAGCTTGTAAGGTGCTCAAGGAGTTGCTACAAATGAAGGACGACTCCCTGATGCAGGAATGGATATTCTCAAGAGTGTGAGAGATGGGTACCAGTTCTGCAGTGAAATTACTGCAGCCATCTGGCAAGGAGTGCTTTCCAGTATGTCCTACAGGAGCATAAGCAAACCCAACATGACACTCATCCATCAAGCCATTGTTGTAAGCTACCTCTGAACCCTGGGAAATGTCAAGAATAGAAACATGTGACAGAGAGATTCAGGGTGAACTGAGTCTTTTGGCACTTGTGAGATGTCTAGATGAAACTACGGTTGAGGTATACACTCCTGGAAATTGAAATAAGAACACCGTGAATTCATTGCCCCAAGAAGGGGAAACTTTATTGACACATTCCTGGGGTCAGATACATCACATGATCACACTGACAGAACCACAGGCACATAGACACAGGCAACAGAGCATGCACAATGTCGGCACTAGTACAGTGTATATCCACCTTTCGCAGCAATGCAGGCTGCTATTCTCCCATGGAGACGATCGTAGAGATGCTGGACGTAGTCCTGTGGAACGGCTTGCCATGCCATTTCCACCTGGCGCCTCAGTTGGACCAGCGTTCGTGCTGGACGTGCAGACCGCGTGAGACGACGCTTCATCCAGTCCCAAACATGCTCAATGGGGGACAGATCCGGAGATCTTGCTGGCCAGGGTAGTTGACTTACACCTTCTAGAGCACGTTGGGTGGCACGGGATACATGCGGACGTGCATTGTCCTGTTGGAACAGCAAGTTCCCTTGCCGGTCTAGGAATGGTAGAACGATGGGTTCGATGACGGTTTGGATTTACCGTGCACTATTCAGTGTCCCCTCGACGATCACCAGTGGTGTACGGCCAGTGTAGGAGATCGCTCCCCACACCATGATTCCGGGTGTTGGCCCTGTGTGCCTCGGTCCTATGCAGTCCTGATTGTGGCGCTCACCTGCACGGCGCCAAACACGCATACGACCATCATTGGCACCAAGGCAGAAGCGACTCTCATCGCTGAAGACGACACGTCTCCATTCGTCCCTCCATTCACGCCTGTCGCGACACCACTGGAGGCGGGCTGCACGATGTTGGGGCGTGAGCGGAAGACGGCCTGACGGTGTGCGGGACCGTAGCCCAGCTTCATGGAGACGGTTGCGAATGGTCCTCGCCGATACCCCAGGAGCAACAGTGTCCCTAATTTGCTGGGAAGTGGCGGTGCGGTCCCCTACGGCACTGCGTAGGATCCTACGGTGTTGGCGTGCATTCGTGCGTCGCTGCGGTCCGGTCCCAGGTCGACGGGCACGTGCATCTTCCGCCGTCCACTGGCGACAACATCGATGTACTGTGGAGACCTCACGCCCCACGTGTTGAGCAATTCGGCGGTACGTCCACCCGGCCTCCCGCATGCCCACTATACGCCCTCGCTCAAAGTCCGTCAACTGCACATACGGTTCACGTCCACGCTGTCGCGGCATGCTACCAGTGTTAAAGACTGCGATGGAGCTCCGTATGCCACGGCAAACTGGCTGACACTGACGGCGGCGGTGCACAAATGCTGCGCAGCTAGCGCCATTCGACGGCCAACACCGCGGTTCCTGGTGTGTCCTCTGTGCCGTGCGTGTGATCATTGCTTGTACAGCCCTCTCGCAGTGTCCGGAGCAAGTATGGTTGGTCTGACACACCGGTGTCAATGTGTTCTTTTTTCCATTTCCAGGAGTGTACATCATGGAGATGTACGTGAGTGGACTCGGAGGAGAGGTGGTAAAGGGAAGACTCGAGTTCAGTGAGAAGGGACCAGACACAGACTGCAATTGTAATGCCCGATCTGGGCTGTCGTTGTAGGAGATGGCTCACCACCTTAGGGAAAAGGAGACAGTAATTTGGATGTTTAGGCAAGCTGCGAATGTGCGTAGTGAACTGAGTCTTTTGGCACTTGTGAGATGTCTAGATGAAACTACGGTTGAGGTATACATCATGGAGATGTACGTGAATGGACTCGGAGGAGAGGTGGTAAGGTAAAGGGAAGACTCAAGTTCAGTGAGAAGGGACCAGACACAGACTGCAATTGTACTGCCCAATCTGGGCTGCCGTTGTAGGAGATGGCTCACCATCTTAGGGAAAAGGAGACAGTAATTTGGATGATTAGGCAAGCTACGAATGTGCGTAGTATAATTTGCATGCAGTTGTTGCCGCCTGATGTGATGGAAAAACCTCAGCTTTGTGAGTGGGCTGTTCACAGGGCTTGTTTGGAAAGCTCCCGTCATAAGTCAAACTTCACAGTGATGTATAAGGGTCCACCACCTGCAATGCTGGGAAGCATCAAAGAATGTTATTGTGCTGCCAGCACTTTTGCTTAAGTTGGGGAAGATGGGGAATCGAAGTTAAGCGGGCACTGAAAACCAGCCCTAAAAAGCAACAATAGTCCACTATATTAAGCAGATGGTCATCAAGGTGAAGTTGTTGGTGTGGGTGAACTGTATGTCAGTGACAGATGTGCATGATCCAAGTCTTGGTGGCTGAAAACTGAAAGCCATGCGTGAGTGCCCATGACCGCACCTTTCGTAGAGTTCCCTGCAGTCAATGTTCAGCCACACCAATAGCAGATGAACAAAAGGGCACACAGAAGTCACCAGTATATAAGAAGGATGATACTGAGCACCCCACAACTGCTGCGAGACAATTCATTGGCACAAAAAAAGAGTGGGACACTCAGTACAGAGCCCTGCAAGACCCCATTCTCTTGGATATGCGGGGGAACTGTGTGCAGCACTGACTCAAACTCTGAAAGTGCAGAGTAACAAAAAGTTCTGTATAAAAATTGGGAGTGAGTCCCAGAGATTCCACTTGTGCAATGTAGCGAGAACATGGTGTTGCCAAGTACTTTCATAGGCTTTCGTCAAAAAAAAAAAAAAGGGGGGGGGGGCAATAAGGTGATGACGGCGGAGAAAGGCTGTTCGGATGGCAGACTCCAGGGATGGAGCCAACACAATTGCCGGCTCACCATATGATCGAGCAGTTTGCACAGAATATTACTGAGGCTAATATGACAATAGCCATCCATATCTAGCAGTTTGTTACCAGGTTTTAGCACTGCAACAACAATACTTTCTTGCCACTGCAATGAAAATTCCCCATTGCTCCAGATGTGGTTGAAGATGGCAAGGAGATCATAATCCACTGACAGGTGTTTAAACGTTTGGTGATAGCTGCTGTCAGGGCCAGAGGTTGTGTAAGGATAATGTGCAAGGGCACTGAGACATTCCCACTCACTAAATGGAACATTCATTGTATGGCTCAGGATGACATGTAGTAAAAGATAAGTCTTGTTGTTCCACCCGCTGTTTTAGGGTACAAAACGAGGGGTGGTAATTCTCAGATGCAGAGGTTCGAGCATACTGCTTGGCAAAATGCTCTGTAATTGCGTCTGGGTCGGTACATACAACTACATGTGTGGAAATCCCAGGTATACCTGCAGCGGTCTGACATCTGTAAAGGAGTCTGAGGTTAGTCCAAACCTGGGAAGGAGAGGTTCGTCTTCCAATGGTAGAGACGTACCATTCCCAGCACTCCTTCTTCCATCTTTTGATTAGTTGAAGGACCCGGACTTGGAGCCATTTGAAGGCAATTAGGTGTCCCACTGATGGGTGCTGCTTATGGCATTGTAAGGTCCACCTACGGTCCCTAATAGCCACAGCGATTTCCGGTGATGACCAAGGCACTGTCTTCCGCCAGGGGCAACCTGAGGAACAAGGGATTGCCAATTCAGCTGCAGAAACAATGGTTGTAGTAACATTCTGGATCACAACATCGATGTTAGCAAGCAATGGAGATCCAACAGTGATAGCAGAGGTAAAAGTGTCCCACTCAGACTCGGTAAGAGACCATCTGGGCAAGCATCTAGGTGATGCTGGGGGAGGGTCAGGAAGAGTGGGAAGTGGTCACTACCACACAAGTTGTCGTGAGCTCTCCAGTGGATAGACGGTAGACGGCCAGGACTGCCAACTGCGAGATCAATGGCCGAGCATGTGGCTGAAATGAGTGGGGGCAAGGATGCAAAGGTTGAGTTGAGTCAGTAGAGTCTCCACGTCTTTATCACGGTCAGTAATCTTGGTTCTACTCCACAAAGGGCTATGGGCATTGAAATCACCCAGATATAGAAAAGGTGTGGGGGAGTTGAGAAGTTAGTGCAGTGGTACTTCACTGTCTGGAGCAAGGTAGATGTTGCAGCTGGTAATTTCCTGCATTGTCCTCACCCTGACAGCCACAGCTTCTAAAGGTGTTTGAACCCGCCACTAAGGGCTGGGGTCTCCATTGCTCGGGGGGAGGGGCAATTGCTCGAAACCAAGTTTACTGAAGGGCAATGCAAAAAGCAAGTGTAGCACTTAAGAGCTGTCATAGCTCAGCCAGGTGGGAGAAAAACTGATGCAACTCCACTAGAGAATGACACTTTCTGTAGTCTGGGAACGCATGAAGGGGCCAAGGAGGGAGTTTAGGCCTTAGGGTCACTTACTGCCACTGGCCGAGTGCTTGTAGCCATTATCGTTACTTCTGAGGTGTCGGAGAGAGCGAGGTCCTCATGGGATGCTAAAATCTCCACCTTTTCCTCAGAAGCAGAACTTTTAAGGAGTGGTGGTGTGAGGCCACCGAAGTCGCTCATTTCTTGACTGTCTTCTTCTTACTCTGTTTGTCCTCTCGCTGCTCTTTAGGGGCTTGCTGAGAGGGCTTCTCTGAAACAGTTTCAGGTACTGAGGATGACCATGAAGCCCTTTGACCAGCAGCTTGTGACTCCTTTAGCCACTGGGTGGTGTCCACTTTTGCAGAGGTAGAGTCCCAAGGGACCCCTTCCATGCGAGAGGAGCTGGAGGAAGCTGTTGCTTCTCCAGCTGAGGGGAGGACCGATGTGCCGGCATTTGGGGGGGGGGGGGGAGGGCCTTTTTCCTCCCGAAGTAGATGTTTTGCGACCGATGTGCCCCTAACTACCAACGGGTGGGGGACGGAAGGGGAAGGGTGGGGTGGGGGTGATAGCAGGCTTCAGTCATTCTGGAAAAATCCTTATGACACATTATTATAGATTAAATTCTGGATCATCACATTTTTCCACAATTTTTAACATTGTAGCAGCCCCAGAGGGTTTTTGGTTATTCTGTGGAAGCTAGTAGTAAAGCACAGCAGACGCCAGAGACAGCCAGCAGGCACAGTACATTGGCATGCTGTTTGCAGCAACAAGGTCATTTATTCATTCAGAGATAGGCCAAGCTTGGCACCCCATTCTTGTTGAAACAGAGGATATTTGTCTCAGCAGGCTGAGACAGGCAATTATTTCACCTTCGGGGCATGAAATTGTTGTCCTGTGTGTGTCCCCAAGCAGTACACCACCATAAAAACTGAGCTACTGACTTGTATATAAACTCTCCGATTTCAGTTAAGGTCAAAGCAGTCCACCAGCAGCTATTGGGACAGCTGGGTGATAAGTGGACATGTACCAGCCAGCAGCCACCATCAGCTGGGGCCTTCGCCACTGCAGAGTCATCTACTGGTACTGATCTCTCTCCTGGGACTTAGTAACGTACCACTGAGGGGGTGTGTGGCATGGGGAGGGGGGCTGTTCCTGGCCCACTGCAGCAGCAGCAGCTGACTCCTGCCCAACAGGCCAGTGGGTCGATTCCAGGACAGTGTCACTGCCCACTTGTCTTCATTTGTATGGGGGCTGTGGCTCCATGCACTGCCGTTTGTCGAAGCAAAGCTTCTCGCTAAGAAACTGGCTTCCCCTGGAAGCATTCCAGCTGCTTGCAGCACCACTGATGCTGACAGTTTGCCACACGGCCAGTCATACTGGGTCACACGTTGCTAAGCTTTACATTCGTGTCAGTAATCCTGGGCACCCGTCACAGCCGCAGGCTGTGCAACCAGTGTCAACACACTGAGCACAGTGACTGACCACATGCTGAGAGGGGGGCTTGGCCGCTGCACTGCAGCGACCATCTGCAGTTACATGAGTCATAATAAAGAACTTGTTTTGTTGCAATTGTTTCACTGAAGCCTCTGTCTAACACCATTGGCTCAACCCGCAGCTGCCAACTATCCCAATAAAAGTAGTGCACCGACACCCCAGGATCTACTTCAGCTGGTGTCCTCTCCAGTAGATGTCAGAAGATCCAACCTGCACGCAGCACGATGTCGCAACTGCAGCAGGCAGTACTATCACAATGTGGTGAGTGAGAAAACTTTTGTTCTACTTCTGGATGTAGAAGAGGTGGGGTCTAGACAAGTAGTACATCGTAATCTGAGAATACTTTGTTCAGGACAATAGAACCTGCAAATGTACCGCAGTTTTTTGGTAACTGTAAGGAGAATTATTTACATGCTGTTAGATGTACACAGTGTAACTTGCTATGGCGTAGTGCACTATGTACCGAATCTATATCAGTAGTATGTCGTATGTGCCACCGCTATGGGCATACAGCCAGGCAGTGTACAGGGTCTACATGGTCGATAATAAGGCATGAATTATAAATAGGTTATAATTATTAGTGTATGAATGGTTGTGAATGTGGATAGGATGCAGAGACAAAGGTGTGTCCAAATCTGAGGCAGTGAGGATGTTACTAAGCAAAATAGTTTAACAACAGATAAGTCAGAGTTAGAGACAAGTTGAAGTTAGGGATGAACATTTAGCATTTGCTCAGCTATCTGTACCTGAAGCAGATCCAGCCTTTGCTGCAGTGATCACTCCCTTTTCTGGTAAGGCAACTGTTGATATGGTGTCTTTTTTTGGAGAACCTGAAGACATCAGTAGAGATGGGTAGTTGGTTGGATAAACTGTGATGGGCTGGTGAGGCAAAAACAATTTTTAGATGTATGGAAGCGCAAAAAAAGGTTTAACAATTGAGGCACGGTCTCTTGTAACGGTACAGGAAGAGAAATAATGAAAGGTTCCTTCAGGAGCAACTGAGTATGTTTATGAAAAAACACCACAGTGAAATGATAGAGAAGTTTGTGGACAGAATATGTGACGTCAATGTACAGACATATGAGTTGGGGAGATCAATGAAATGAATAAGGCAATAAATACTGCAATATGCTCAGCATGGAGCACTTGACGATTTCCTGAGGGGCCTTCACTTGACATGTCGAGACAAGTGCGGACACGTATCCAAGAAGATCTATATTCTGTAGTTAGATTAGCAACAGAACTCAAAGAAAGTAATACAGCAGCCCATGTATGCAATAACCGTGGGGGTATTCTCCGATAATTTGAAATGCTACAAGTGAGGTTGATCGACACACATTCAGATGCAGTGTCAACAACCTCACTGGGTAGGAAGGATGGTTATCAGCGGTGGAATAATAAAAATGGCCATAGAGGTAGACGATGGTTGGTTGGTTGATTCGGGGGAGGGTACCAAACAGTGAGGTCGTCGGTCGAATCGAGTGACGGAAGGATGGGGAAGGGAGTCGGCTACGGCCTTTCAAAGGAACCATCCTGGAATTTGCCTGAAATGATTTAAGGAAATCACAGAAACCCTAAAGCAGGATAGTCGGACATGGGTATGAATCGTTGTCCTCCCAAATGCATGCCAACTCCCTTGGTGCAGGAGAGGTAGACACAGAGATAATAGGCAAGTGTTAAACACCAAAGGTAGCCCCAAGTCCACCAAGTGGTGTTCCCAGTAAATTTTGATGCAGCAAACATGTAAGCAGAGGTGGAGTGTGTTATAATAGTGGATGTGAAGGGCATAAAATATAGGGTTTTGTTGGGGTGACCATGTCAGTAGCTAGTATAGACCTTGTGAGTCAAAAACAATTGAACCCACCACACTACAGGCTGTGTGGGTAAGAGACACTGATATAAAATTAATTGGATTCATTCGATTAAGTTTTTAAATTTGGGCAGTTCAGTACAAACAATGTGGGACGTGGTGCCTCATGTAAGTAACTGTTGTGCCCTGTTGGGATGGTATTGGGTTCTATGGCAGGAACATGGACATGTACATACAAATATAGACACAGACACTGGCGAAAGTTTAATATAATTCGATACTTCATATGGTACAATGATTCCACTGAATATCCTGATATGAATCCAGATAGTAGCCGGAAGTATATACGGGTATTGCTCCTAACAAGTCCTACTTGAAATTTAATCACTGACTTGAGTCTGTTACACTTGTACTCACAACTCTATCTCAGCTAAGCTGACTTCGGACATAGACCAAAGACTGAAGACTCTGGAGGCTCAAACACTGCAGCCAGAATGCTGGAGCCCGAACATTAGAGACTAGAGGATCACTGCAGTGGCCTCTTATCAGCGAGATGCACGACGCTGATGGCACCGATCCAAGGGAGCGTGTCCCCAGGCAGCCAGCTGTTGGAGGAAGGGATTGCTCAAGGCTGCCTCTCGTAGTAACCTGCATAAATATTATGGTCAACTTCATATAGTGGAATAATACCCCCTGAATGGTATCAATTGCTGATGATTACACAGTAACAGTTACTGCATAATCCTAGGGTTGGACTTTTTGAATGAGCATGATGCTAAAACTGACTTATGATGACACTTCATGAGACAACATTTCACCTAGGGGAAACTGTTGCCAATGGAATGTTGTTGCAAAGTGGTGTCTGTCTTAAAGGACATGCCATCCAAGTTGCATACAAGACCACTAAGGCTTGATTTGCACGATATTGTGCCTGAAGGAGCTGGAAAGTCGCTTTGGGTAAGTGTGGAGCCAGACTTATCAGTTGGTATATTGTGTGTGGTAGAGTCATTGAAAAAGAGTAATATATTTGATATGTCATGGCATTTTGTTAGGAGGAATATTGTACTCATGCAAGAGGGAGATAGCGGGAGAATAGTAAGTGTGAATCTCAATAATTATAGTGCCTAGGAAATAAAGTTGGTGAAGAGAATGATTATTGTTGTGGGTTGGCAGGAGAGCCAACACCGTATTATTAGAGGAAGCCGAAAGGCACGCGTTTTAGCTCATGCAGGCTGGCGTGAGGTCTGGAACAGGACAAGGAAATTAGACTTTAGAAAAACGGATGTAGCTGGTGGAATACTTAACTTTAATCCATAAATGATGAGTGTCGCTCTTGACTGTACATGACTTAGTATCAATAGTAACTGGTAATGGCGCCTTGCTAGGTCGTAGCAAATGACGTAGCTGAAGGTTATGCTAACTATCGTCTCGGCAAATGGGCGTATTTTGTCAGTGAACCATCACTAGCAAAGTTGGTTGTGCAACTGGGGCGAGTGCTAGGAAGTCTCTCTAGACCTGCCGTGTGGCGGCGCTCGGTCAGCAATCACTGATAGTGGCGACACGCGGGCCCAACGTATACTAACGGACCGCGGCCGATTTAAAGGCTACCACCTAGCAAGTGTGGTGTCTGGCGGTGACACCACAATTATAGTGACTCTGGACATCCTACACTATGATTTGGACACAAAGAACGTGAACCATGGTCAGCCATATGCTGCTGCTAGAATTGTATTATGTAAGAAGATAAGAGTATCTGCAAGGGACCGAAACAGAAAAAAATGGAGTAATTATTACTTTAGTTTGAAGATTTTTTTTCCCCCCCTCAACAACTGTGACATAACATCGGATACCAATAGGGAAATCAAGGACCAGTACTGTAAACCATATCGGCTGTCTCATTATTGGCAGCAGCTTATGGAAGACTTTATAGACCAACAGTTAGCCAACGGGATAACAGAGGAAAGTGCTAGTCCATGGGGTGCCGCTGCTGTGGTTATGCCAAAGAAATCAACATACGGATCCAAGAAGTGTAGGTTTCACTGTGGCTACAGATGACTTAGCAGCAAGACAGTGATTGATGCATACCTCATTCCTAATATCATGGAGACCATTGACAATTTAGGACAGTGCTGGTATTTCTCCATTATGGATTTGAGAAGTGGATACCACCAGTGTGCTTTAGACTATAATCGTGGACCAGGGGACAAATTTCATGTCTGACTTGATGAAACTGTTATTTATGTTGCTACAAATTTGGAAATTAATAACTAGCCTACTACACTTGCAGACAAATGGTAGAATGGATAGGGAAGATAAGTGACTGTGTGAACCTGTAGCATTATGACTGGTACATATATCTTTCATTTACAGTGGCAACTTACAATCTGAAGGTTTACAGAAGTACAAGGCTATCCCCATACAAGGTGTTATATGGCACGAAAATGTCACTGCCACTTGACATGGTTGAAACAAAGGCCTTTAGAGACTAAGAGTCACTGCATAATTTCACAAGATCATTAAGAAACATGTGAAGACAAGAGCAGAGGGCAAATACAAAGGCTTTGGACTGACTGAAAACAATAGTGGGACACAATGGAAGGTTGCGAAGGTTACCATGTTATAGGTAGGGCAATGGGTAATATTGCCTAGCTGATACTCCTCGAAGGGTAAAACAAGAAAGTTTGTCACAAGATGCCAAGAACCATTCCAGGTGGTAGAGACCATGAATCCAGTTAATGTGAGGCTGCAGTTGTCAACAAAAACAACAACAGTACATGTTGGATGCTTACAATCTTTCTGAGACGCTCTGGATACATTAACATTAGTGTCGGGAACTACTTCTGGAAAGCAGATAAAGAAGAAGAAACAAAGGACTGAATGCAGGGATATTGAACAACCAATGCAAGAGGTACCACATGCATTGAGGTTACGGAAATGAGAGAAAAATTCAGTGTATTTTCACTTATAATAATGTGATCATATGATAAGAAGACTTTTAGGTATTGTAAGGAGTTATGGGCAGTAATGTTTTGTGTTTCATAGCAAGCAATGTGTGTAGTAATATTGTAGTATTTTGGTTAGGATTCGTTTTATGCTTGTGTGTGTACAGCACAAACCAGTAACAGAAGTAGACTTTTTTTTTTTTTTTTTTTTTTTTTCAAAGGGGGAGGGAGAGTGATTGTTGTCTATGTCCTCAGGTTGCTGTACACTATGGTTAAGTACGAATGGGATTCTAGCCATGACAGTACTACACCTCTTCGTCAGGGGCAAGGTGTGGGCACTTCTGGATCATTAACTGGAGAGCACAGTACTATTTACAAAACACGAAGATGTAGTAACCACCAGCAGTCAGTGGACACCTGGTTAGTTTTTAATGCATGGGAACTAATAAAAAGTAAGAAGGTTGGAGAAAGTGCTTTCTGGCCTAAGATGAGAAGTGAGGAGCAAAGGAGTGCTTGAAGTGTTTGGGGCATATGATAACCACATGGGCCTTATGGACAACAGAGGGATCAAATGTAGCTAGCAACAGACATGGTGCTGTGAACTGCAAGGCTGCTACCCATTTCCAGATTGCTGCTACTCATTTCCAGACCATAGTTTCACATGCAGAAATTGCCAGTACTGAGTGTGTCTTTTTCCAAGGGATATTTGTGCAGAGGTTTACTGTGTCAATGGAAGCGAAAGTTCCCATGTCTGGCACAGTTAGAGCCTTACTGTTGCTTATTAATTCAACACTGATATTCATACTCCTGCATAAATTATATTCTCTTAGTCATGTAACAACTGTGGCATTCTTTAACTCATTCACTCTTTAATTACATAGCAAATATTTCACTCTCTTCGTCATGTAACAACTGTAGCATTCTGTAACTTATTCTCTCTTTAATTCTCAGCCACCTATCTGTAAACCTTTTGCGTAACTTGTAATCAACATCACATTAATACTGCGAATATAAGAACACATCTGCAGCTAGCAAGATCCACTTAAAATACATTATATGTACTTGTAAACATTTATTCTGTAATACAATCAGGGTGTATACGTGGGCAAGGAAAAAAATTCCCGAATTTTTCCTGGATTTCCCGGTTAAAAATACACTTTCTCCCAGGTGAAAAGACGCTTTTTCCACGTTAAGTGACAGTATATTTTCCCTTATCAATCCTTTGAATGGTTAGGTTTTATACATGGACGTAGAAATTCTCAGCACTTTAGAAAATGAAAATCAGGGAAAAAGACACATTTTGGAAATATCTTTGATGTGCAGCAACATGTACGCTGTGTATTTTTGTATTACGAAAGTATACATTGGAATTCCACCAAACACCGCATGTTACTTTCCTAATCATTGAAATCGAGATTGTGATGTGCTTTTGTAGGCCAGCCATAGCTCATGTCACGTGATCTCGCCAGCTGATGACAACGGATATTCAGAGCATAGGACACGTGATGTAGTAAGCCAACAGCAACATCACCATTAAGAAGCACGAACACACAAGCAGGGAAAGTTAATAGTTTAAATTAATATACGTAGTGTTGCTACAAGAAAAGCAAAGCTTTCACATATAATATTGGTCTCTAAGGTTAATAAGATGCAAGAGAAGCTAAGCTTTTGCATATAATGTTGATCTTTTTTGCGCGTGTTACACTTTAAGATATATCATACAAATGTGCCAGTAAAATTTTTAATAATGACATAAATGTCTGATTTTCAGGGTTCAAAATTCTTCCAAATGGCTCCAAATGGCTCAAAGAGTTGATTTTTATATGAGAGTCAAATGTTCTGTGATTTAATAAATTCATGGTACATTCTCACACATAGTTCAACTTACATAAAAGGATATTTACTTTGAAAGTAACGCTTTTCAAACCACCATTCGCAATATTTTCCCGCGACCTGTTAGAAATAGGTTCGTTTCAGCAGTTGCTGCACTTGCGCAGCTGTCATGACGTAGGAAGACCGTATGTACGTATGTGTAAAACATTGAAAGATCATACATTATGTCATAAAAGAAACAAGATACCAGAGGATACTCCAAGAGCATCGGAATTTCGTCAACCGTACTAAAATGTGCACATTTAAAGTGCATACTTAAAGTGCACATTCGTATGTCCAGATTCCCAATGAAGTAGATCTTAACCTGATATTAAGCTTTTCAGTGTAGTTTTTGGAATGTAAATTTTCTTGGAGCACGAGTACTGTATTATATCATGTTTGGTTCTTTATTATGGCATAATGCCATACATGCTAGAAGATGAAAACGTCCACTTAAAATGCAGCGAATCTCACAATTAATAGCAGATGGGATTAATTGTAATCAGGAGAACAAGAACTCTTTAGAAAATTTGGACTCTTTATTGCCTATTAGCTAATAACTTGCTGTTTTGCGTGACATAAAATTAAATATAGGATACATAAAACCAATAAAGACAAGAGATAAGCAAGAAAGTACACATTTCTTCAATCCTCAGCTCCTAGCATTTTTTCCCTCTAATCTTGCTACAGCATTACATGGTGTGCTTTCCTTTCTGTGAAAGAATCTATTACCTCATCAAAGTTCGTCAAATGTTTTGCTACATGAAAAATCGAAATATCGCTATCTATTACTGAAAAAGCTGTTAACAGGAATAATACCCAAGACTAGTGTGGTTTCTCGATCTGATTACGTCTATTTTGTCACTGTCTGCTAGATAAAACAAAATAGGCTTTTCTAATACTGCAGCAATTTTGTAACACACACAAAATAAATGAGACTGTTTTGGCACAAATGATTATTTTTATAACACGACAGAATATAATTCATGAAGTACCAATATCAAATGCCTATTAGGCCTACTACAAGCAAAAAGCGTAATGTTAGGAAATAGTTCCACATTTCATTCATACGCACCAGTTTCTCAAGCATGAGATCAAAAAGTAGTATTACGAAATTTTTATATAAATTTGAAATCATTTTATTCCTCCATAATTTGTGTGATGTCCCCATTTGTTCTCCTTCCTCGTTCTTACAAACGATCTTGTCATCACTAATTCTGTAGCTATTCCTGCCACTGTCAAAATTTGTTTGCTGATTCCTGCCAGAGTCACAGGTTCAGTTATCCCGCAATTATTTTCGGTTAGGCATTATTACGTGTTTGTACAACACGTTTTCAGTGTTACTTCCAGAATAGAACTTAAGCGGCTGTTAGCCGAAGACTGTACAACTGGTCCTTACTAATGTAGCGATCTGGCCAAAAATTTTCTGTCAAAATTTCATTTTCTTGGATATACCGAGAAGATAATATGTAATCTTTCTCACCTGTTATTACCGTAAGTCATTGATTTCCAGTCTGGTAGTTTGAATCTATGGATTTCGCTTGTAATTATAACAACGCTGATCATTCGCAAACCCAGTCAACCACATAATCAGACAGCGATTGGCATTCATCTGTTCGGCTTTACTCCGCTCAGTTCATATAGCCCCATCCCCTTTTGTCTGCGGAAAGTTTATTTCTAGATATGACGAGGATTCTCTTGACAGACACATCACGTACACTATGCACGCATTCAAAAATCAACTTATGATTCATTCAGAAACCAACTTAAAATGTGTTCAAAAATGTTCAAAAACCAACAGGGAAGCATTTCAAAATCGTATGAATAATCGATAGACAGACATGCACTCGATGCTAGGCACTTTGTGAAACAAGTTTTTTTTCCTCAAGAATATGAATTTGGTGCCCTGTTTTCCCGGTAGCATCTAGCTGCTTGCTGCGACTGCTTGCACAGCCAACAGCCACGTTCCTGTAGCCGGAAGTGGGAGAATCTACTACTCAAATGCAACTCAACTGTGCATGCGGAGGAGCCTGTTCGTAACTGCAAAAATGAGTCTAATGTAAACAGTTGTGACTTCACACTCATCGGAGGCAATTTATTGTTATGAAGTATTGCATAGTCTTCCTAAAGCCCTTGACACACTTCGCTGTTGGCAGACGCTTGCATGAGCACTGTGTGTCGTTGTATATGGTGCATTTCCTTTACAATTTAAGTTATTTTCATTTTTTTCTCTCGTTTATGTTTTATTGTTGAAGTATTATTCTGCAGTAGCGGGATACAGTAACATCCTCTGTTAGAGTATCGGTTCTTACCAGTCAAAATCACAAAAATTTAACTGAAAACTAAAATAATGAAAAATTCCCAGGTTTTTCCCGGTTTTCTCCCAGATGAAAAAATTCCCGGGTTTTTCCCGGATCTCCCGGTTGTCCTGGGTCGTACACACCCTGTACAATACATCTCAGGTCAAAGATCATGAAGTGGCAAAATGTGATCTCTACCATACTCATAGTCTGTGTAATTAAATCCAGTGATTACCTCCTGTGAATAAGTGTAAAACCAAGTGCCGTTCACTACTGCGATATCTATGTGTATTGCCTGATAATGTACATTATGGGAATGGATTTCTTACGGATATCACAATGCAGTGCACTGTAAGTACCTAAAACATAAACTTTCCACTTGTCAAATGTTTCGTTGTCATTTTTGCCTGCACCATCATTGCAGTGTCTAGCTATGGGTGGTCCATCTGATGATGAGCCTGCGGTGACTCCAAAACTAGTTAATGGTACAATAAACCATATTAAAAAAACAAAAAAGGGACTGGTTGCATATTTATACACAAATAAATCACCAATTTGGTTCACAAAATGTTTGAGAGTCTTGAGATGGGAACATCATTGTACTTATTTTCACACAATAGTATTGAAACTCATGGAGAAATGCCAGTGAGTGGGTCCAAACTTGATCAAAAAGTTTTAAGAATAATACTTTCAGACTTTTATTTTGGTGCATATTGAAGTTTTTAGAGCTCTATTGGGTTGTTTAACTGTTCCAAATTCCATAGTTTGGGAAGTACATGAAAGTAAAACAGCAAGTTTAGGGCCACAACCGTGTTTTCATGTTTGGCTCTATGATCAGTGCCTGTATCAAGACATTAATTTGATAAACTTTTCTCAAGCTGCTAAAGGAGGAGGGAATATGGCTACAAAACTTTCTGAGCTTTGCCATAATCAATGTTAATCATAATTTTAAATTTTTTAATTTATATTTCTTCAAAGTGTGAATTATTATTCTGCTGTTAGGAATAATCTAAGTTGGGATGTCCAGCAGTTATCACAACTTTATAGTATTATTCAAATCATTACTTCCAATTTATATCATGGTCAAAATTCTCAAAAATAGAACTTTATAACTTAAAAAAGTAATTTATTTAGTTTTGTCCAGAGTTCGTGGTTTACTATAATTTTATCTCTTAAGTAAGTAATGTTCTTTTCTTTTGCACCTATCAAAAGTCTAGATTTGGGGGTGGGGACAAGAGTTTAACACCCACTGCTGGTGTGGACATCAGATGGAACACTGGATCAGTTAGACAAAAACTGAGTAGGCAAATGGCCATAGACTATTCAAGACAACCCTGTGATCACTCATCTGTGGTGAGGAAAACATAAATTTGGATGCTCTCATGGGAAACTGAAAGTAGCTCCTGTTGAACATCAGCAGCACTGCAGCTCTTGTTATTAAATTCCAACTGTGGTATTTGGTACAACTGCACTCCTCTTATCACGAACTCCCAATCTGTTTGCTCATCTTATACACTTTAAGTGTATCTTGATCTGCTTACCCTGTTTTTTCTTCAGACCAAATTCTCTGGCCATTTGCTTCAACTAAATTCGTATTTCCTGTTTCTTTCACTTTTCAAAATATTTTACCAACAACAAATGATGGTTTGTTTATATTCCCCTATATTCCTTCTTTACTCTTAAATTTTGGCATGAAATTTATATTTCTACATGTTTCCCAAATAATACAGACTGAAGAAAAAACTGCAGCACTTGAAGGTCAACATGTGATTCCTCATCCAGATTCAAGACAAAAGTTTACCTAGCAAAATCAGATTTGGTGCATTCTGAACACACATGTATGAAAACGAGGAGCTGGTGACACTGTCACACTGTGCAGTGCATCGTAATGAACAGAGAAATGTGTATCACCCTGCACTACTGTACCAGCTGTCATAGCTCACTAAGTAGACTGCTGAGAAATCAAGCCCACATCCATCACTGAGCTATGGTTCGAATCCTTGTCAGATTCCTTTTTTATTTTTTAGACATCCATTCCCTAATTCTCATTGTTTAAGAGCAGGACATCATTTTGTAACAGGACAATTGCCCATCACTTGACAGTGGGGTCCACTACACTGCCTGCGTCTACTAACCACGCAGTGTACAATCATAACTGGTCCTGTGAAGAATATGTAGGGTAGCAATGAATACATTGATATGCTTTTGGTGCTGTGTGCATCGGATTACCAAGCTACTGCTGCTGCATGTGTATATGATGCACAGTGCCCTGAATGGTGGCATCCTGATAAGAATGTCAACTGAAGCAATGCCTTTGGGAAACCGGTAATCTTCATCCACAAGTAATGGACAGATGTTGTCCAAGGACTAGACGTACTCCACAGAGGACATAATTCTTGAAACCATTCACCTATCACCTCAGCAAAGTACCCATGATATAGCAAGGCAGTTCCAGATACCTCACAGACTGGTTGTTTAAGTGTTGCATGATGATGAATTGCATCGGTATCGTTACACGTTAACTCAACACCAGTGGCCAGAAGAATGCATTCGATGAGTACAGTTTTGTGAATGGCTTTTGCACCAAGTGGAAGATAACAAAAATTTTATGAAGAACATAATACAGACTGACGTATCTAGTTTCACTTGTGATGGTATTTTCAACCCCCACAACAGCCATTATTGATCGGAACACAACCCGCACATAACCCATGAACATGACTTTCAGGCACACTTTGGCATAAACCTGTAGGATGGAATTGTGGGAGGAGTGATTTTGGGCCCTTGCCTATTTCCAAACAAGTTTAATGTGTCACTGATCATACATTTATCCATGATTATTTTGTATTGGCTTTATTTGTGTCATGGGCAAAACAAAGTGGTCGTTTACATATGCAAGAAGTTTATGTTACATCTTAATGTTTAAATAAAGGTAACAGTAATAGAAAGAAACACACAAGATACTGTACTATGGAGGTGTAAAATGGATACAATTTGATGCTTTAACTGCAAGGTTTGGCGTAAAACTGACTGTAACACTGATGAGTCTGCATTTCTATTCCCCATTGCATTGCCTCATGCTAATGGAACAGCTCCAGCACAGCACAGAGTTCATGCTACCTGTTCTTGGCCATGCTGCAAGCAGTTACAGCATTGCCAGAGCCTCGTTTCTTAATTTGCATTTATATTAAACCCATTGGGAGGACTATGTTTTCCAAGACACACTTTTGTTTTGAACTGGAATGAGGAATTGAATGCTGACCAAGTATGGCAATTTTTTTTACATTGTATATCTGTCTCAAAAGTCTACAAATCTCAGTATAACAGAATTTATGACTTACAATTAATAATACCAAACTGTTCATAACATAATTTATAGCTCTAAGATTTAACACAAAAAGGATAAAAGCAGTCATAATACCAGTTAATACCTCTCTCTTCAAATTCTCAGCACAAAGAGCAGACATCTCAGCATTCTGACGTGCTTGTTCCACCTCCCGTTGCAAACGTTCCATCTCTCCCAACAATGATCGCTCCAGAGACTGTCTATCTTCATATTCCCGCAGCACGTATCTTTGCTCCAATTGCAATTCCTCTAGCAACAGCCTGGATAGGCACACAAATATTATTTTTAAATGATATTAAAATAATTTATTAACTATATTTATTGCACTGAAATATAGTGCCACTATTGAAAACAAGCTGAAACTTTTTAAAATGGTACTGGCTCATCCATACAAGAGCCTAACAGATTTTAATTTATGAGAGATGGTTACACATGATATGCCTATCCGGGGAACACACACACACACACACACACACACACACACACACACACACACACACACACACAAAATTGGGGGGGGGGGGGGCTACTAAGTTGAAATGAAGGGCTATTCAATGCACACGAGGCCTGTTTATAACCCAAACTGAGATCAATAGAAGAATATATACCATGTAAACCACAGGTGGCAATTCAGGAATGCTTCTAATTAAACTCACATTCTGTGAAGTGCTCAAAAAAGTGATAACTTAAAAATGTAAAATATAGATGAATGTAATGAACCAAAATAAACAAAATTAAATAGATGTCTTATGACACAAAGTAGTTTTTTGTTTTGGTTTCTTGACAGACAAATCTAATGTTGTCACCTGGAATCAAACCTCGGTTCTCTGCATCAGTTGCCGGTGAGTTACTATTAGACCATGGAGGTGGTCAGACAAAACAACGTAAGGGCCTGAAGTATTGGTGTTGGTGGTTACTGTTGCTGTGTTTTAGAGTGTATGACATCAAGGTCAGCAGTACCCGCGTCAGAAGTGAATTTAGTAATCAAGTCCGTTTACAACATTTTTGGGATTAGTGCATATGGAATTCAAGAAAACATTTTCTTGGTCAATAAAGAATTTATCTTTAACAATTTCACTACTCCTACGTAAAATCATCAGATTATAACTGTAGCATGAGACAGCTACATAGCATGTGGTTTCTGCTACTTCAATACCACAAGTGCAAGTACAAAGTAACATTTTAAAAACCAATTCATGTGTTATTTACCTTATTTTGTTTTTGCACTGAAGCAATTCAGTCTCACAGTTTGCAAGTTTTGAACGTAACAATGTGAGTTCAGATTTCAAAGTCTTCTCTTGCTGACGTACAATCTCACTCTCTTCTTCTACATTCACCAACTGCCGTAACTGGAATTATGAGGACAATCTATCAATATTTAAGCTACAAGTGAGTCTCATGAGGAAGAAATACCTTGCTATATGTGTATGTAATATGGGATACATGTTTTGCATAATTATACTTAAGTAAGGAATACACAAGTAGTAAAACTGTTGGTGCTGGATTAACTAGGGGCATGAAAAGACCAAAAGGAAGGTAATTTTAATATCCTGTTGACTTATTTCATTAGAAACAAGGAAAAGTTTAGTTTATGACTATGAGAGGTACTGTTGGTGACGCAACGTATCTTTTATAATCACTATTAATGCTTCAAGTATGTTGTACATTATGGTTTGTTCCAATTCAACAGAACAATAAACTAATGTTGATGACACATAGTGTAAATGAATGTAATATCTGATATCTGCATGTGTAAATCAAGATTTTAAAACCAGGTTCAATAAGAATTTGTGATGTGTAAGCTATCAGTTACTCTGCTTGTTTCAGAGGTTGAATAGGAATGTCAATAAAAGTAGCAGGCATTTCCTCTTAAGAAATACTGACTTTAAACAGCAAACACAGTGAATACATAAATAAGTGTTAAAGAAGCTGACCAAAAAGTTATGCAATTTGGTGGCAACAAAATGCTATTTGTGGTGGTTTGAGGACAATACACGGTATTGTAGGCCTCATTTCAGGATTTGACTTTTAAAACTTTTACACATCATGGGAGTATTAACAGATAGATTTCAAGGTATAACAGAAATATATGATTATAGATACTCATCTATGTAATTGTTGAGAAGATTCACTAGTTTTGTGTGTGGATGAGATGGCCAAGAAAATTGCTCGTGTATGAAGATGACAAAGTAACTCAAAGAGTTGTTGCATTGATGAGGTTGGTTTTGAATTCACATAACAAATCAACTTCTGTAGGAAAGGGCACGTTTCACATGGAAAGGTGGCAACAATAAGAAGTACTGTTTGTTCATGTGTTTAATTATATGAGTTGGGCATCAAAAAGGTGGGAATTAGTGACAAGGAAGCTGATTTCATGAGCAGATGAACTACTACTGTGTACATGAGGTATACAAATGAGCCTGTTCCAGAAATATCAACAGTTCAGCTTTAACATGGATCCATACAGTCAAAATATTGGCAATGGCACAGTAACAGTAATCTGTCCACTATCACACTCCAAAATATACATTAAAACATGCACTAAATACCGTGTGTACATAATTATTTCACTGTCTCAGCTAGATAACTTACAACCTTTAGTTTAGTAACTAGGTGTAGAGTGTTGACATCATCTTCATTTTCATGAAACTGTGAAGAATCCATTGTAAGAACTCTTCACTCAAATCAAACCTGTTTAAGAATACTCTTACTTTATTAGAAACAAACTGTTCAATCCCATTAGTCATAATTTTTGGGATTTGGTAGATTCCTCAGTGAATTCTTATATACTTTTATCCACTGGTTTTCTTTCACGATTCAGTGTAGTGGCCGTTTTCATTTTTGATTCAGGAGATTAAGACAGTATAACGCAGGACAGGGATCATAAATGATTTTTCAGTTTTTTGTAAAGCTATACTATAGGTATACTACTGTCAACATAATATACACACAGAAAGTTTTGAAAGAATTCTGAAACCTAATTACATTGGTTTGCCTTCGGAAGTGGCACAGTATACATACTGGTAAGGAAAACAGTAATAAAACAAACTGCAGTCTCTTCTTGTGGCCATAATTCAACTTTATCAGGGAACATAAAACTTTTTCAATACGTAAACGGCACTTGCCATCCACCCTGCATGATGGATCCCCTAGGACAGGGCTTCACAACATACGTGCTTGCGGAGCAAGCTGTGAGCAGCAAGGCGCGAGCACGGAGCAGCGCGAGCACGCTACCCCCACTACCAGACCAAAGGGGAGAGTGGGGAGAGTCACGTGGGACACACAAAAGCTGCCGCCAGTCAATGTAAATCCGAGGCCACCTGCAGGGATATCACTCACGAATTATTACTGCGACAAATGAAACAAATAAAGGAGAATGTACACGTGCCACATAATTTTATTAGCTAGGTGTATGCCTCTACATTCGTATTAATTTGTGAACTGTTACACAATAAAAGGTGTCACTGAAGTGTGGGACTCTCGGTTATCTTGTACTTTTTGCCCTTTACAATTGCGTCTATGTTTGGAGTAATTGTTCTTGTGCATTGTAGGCGCAGTGTGCAGTTTAAATTTCCATCAGAAAATGCGTTTCTCAGGCGCGTCTTGTTACATTTCATTGCAGAGAACAGTTGTTCACAAACATACGTGGAACCGAACATTGATATTGTGCAAACGAGGAAATCTATCCTGAGGGAAGTGTCTGTACAATCCAAAATGTTTTCCTTGTTCTCAAATTTGTCTCTGTATTCTCTGTCACACTGCAGGTCAATAATTTCTAGTTGCAGCTCAGGACGAATCTCTTCAATATTCGCTGAATATGGAGAGGAGAACATATCAAAATCACTGTCTAGTGCTGTCAGATCTTGAAAGCGTTGATCAAATTCTTCCTTAAGGGCAACTAAACTATGTGAATAACATTGACAGTCTTTGTGAACATCATGATAATTTAGGAAAATGAGCTATATTTCCTGTTTCCAGCTGACTCACCCAAAGTGTCAATTTCATTTTAAAAGCTCATATTCGATCTATGAAATGAGTAATTAGCAGATCATTACCTTGTAGTGAAATGTTCAAAGCATTCAGACGGCTAGTTAAATCTGCTAAGAACGCGAGATCACATTTCCATGAAGGCTCTTTCAATTCAGGAACACACATGTTATTTATTTCCATGAACATATTTATCTCATCTAATAGGCAAAAAAATCAATTTAATAATTCGCCACGACTAAGCCAGCGGACCTTGCTGTAATAAGGCAGGCTACCATACTGGCTTTCTACATCCTCAAGAAAGCTTTTAAATTGCCTGTGTTGTAGCCCATGCTTCCTTATATAATTGGTTCTACGAACAACAACAATCATCACATTTTTTAGAGTGATACTCTTTGCCCATAAGTTTTCCTGGTGGATCACACAGTGAACGCCCCTTATTTCATTCGGCACGGTCAATTTTTGCATTTTCTCCTTCAACAGCGCAACTAAACCTGATTTTTTCCCTGTCATCGCTGGTGCACCGTCTGTAGACACTGAAACTAAAGAATTCCATGACAGTCCTATATTTTCAACACTTTCTTCAACACTACATAAAATATCACCTCCGGTTGTAGTGTTCTTCATGGCTACTACATCGAGGAGCTCCTCCCTCACCTGAAGATCTCTATTAACACCTCTAATAAATATGACAAGCTGCGCTGTTCCAGTGATATCAACACTTTCGTCCAGAGCTAGAGAATACGCCATAAAATCTTTACAGATATTTGCAAGCTGGCTCTGGAAGTCATCCGCCATGCCCTGTATGCGACGCATAATGGTCATGTTAGATAATGGTACAATCCGAAACTGTTCAACATGAGATGGACACAAATGTTCCGCTGCAACTACCAAACATTCTTTTATTAAATCGCCATCAGTGAAGGGCCGCAGGGATTTTGCTAAAAGGAAAGCAATTTTGTAACTCACTCTGAGAGCTGCCTCAGTTGATTTTTCTTCGTCATCCAGATCTTCTTCGAATAGCTTCCTTTTAAGTTTAATAACTTCCTGTGCACGATCTGGCCCATCACATTTTCCACTTCCGTAGTCTTTCGCATGGTACGACATATAATGTTGCTGCAAATTAAATTTCCTAAAAGAATTCAGCGTTTAGTGACATACTAAACATTTTGCAACACCAACTTTTTCTGTAAACAGATACAATTCCTCCCAATGGGGGTTGAACTGCGAAAGCATGGTTGGGGTTACACAACGGCGACTTGACATGATTCTTAACCAGCGAAGTGACTGTTAGAGCTGATCGTAGTATTTTAATCGTTACACAGTCCGCGCGAATTCAATAGGCACATTGCGGCCCTATTCAAACGTGCGCGTGCATTTCCCCGCCCTCCCTACTCCGGGACCTTGCACCTGCTTGCGAGCACGTGCCTGAGCAGACGCGAGTACTCGCGCTCAAAACCGGCTAGTTATTAAGCCCTGCCCTAGGAGCATGGAAAGATAATGTACGAGATGGTTCTAAGAGAAGAGTCTTCGCAGTTAATTCAAAATTTATCAATATAATCCCTTCATATCTCTTATGCCTTCAAGATAAATACAAGAGATCTTTTACCAAAATGCCTTCAATCAAAACACACCCACTCATCGAAAAGTTGTGGTATTTTAAGCTGTTGTGACAAACACTAATGATTTAACTAAACCGCCATTCAGTGCGAGTCTCATGGACAATTTTTTCATGCCTTTTTCTGCAGTAATTTACACAATATAAATATGCCTAAAATTATCAGCATTGAGCAAGTAGTGAACTTTTCATTTCAAATAAATTTGGACACAAAATTTATATTTTACATACATTAATACGTTATTTAGTGAACTGTTGAATTTCATATTCGTTTTAGTCTTGTCTGTTAATGGCTGCCTGTGCTCGCTCAGGAATTCTCTTTCTCAAATAATTGATGAGTGATTCCAAACATGAACCTTGGAGACCCTTTCAGCTGACTGCTGATCAAAAACTGGTTGTCTTTTTTCCAACTGTAAGGATATTCAAAGCAATGATGTGGGCTATGTTGCCAAGGTCTTCAATAAGAAAAAGTTTTTTTTAATTTATTTATTTTACTTATGAAGTTCCGCCATCTCCCAGCATATTTATGTAACTGCCCCCTGTTGCTAATACAGAGCTTCTGTTTTAGTATACAGATTCAACTCCTGTCTCTGAAGTCATGATTTTTCCCAGTAAATCTTTACTTCCCACATAGATACTATGACACTTTGATGTGTAGTTAATTTACTCGCCAGCTCATTGTACAAGAAAACTGTAGTCTAATGTTGGTTTGACAGATGACAGTTTACTTCTGATTATTTCATTTTAGTAATGCCCACAGAAGTAAATATTATTTTCTATAAACAATGTGAAAATGAAGACACTGTACTTTCTATTATTACAAACACCCATCAAAAGTTAATAATGATTAGGGTTGTATGCACTGGGTTGTAAGCATGTTCTGTAATCTGTACTGTTCAGACTGCTCTAGCCTCTCTCTACTTGGCTTGTATATCACTGGTCCATCACATCAAGTGACTAATCCATTTGGCTATAGAAATTGAAGTATACAACATGTTTACATAAGCTAATCAATGAATTTCTGTGCGTACCTGATTTTTTCTGGAAATTTATCTAAAATCCATGTAGCATCCACAATTGGATAAAAAAAAAAAAAAAGGAATGGTGAACGAGTGAATGAATTTGCCCGTCTCTAGTCTGGAGGAGTGACCATAATAGACAGCGAGTCAGATATGGCCACATCTGGGGCTCGTTTAAGGTAGCAAACATGGAGGAAAAGCTCCAAAAGAATCTTCTACACCAGTATCGACATGCCATGTACCATGAACTTAATCATATACCAAGAACAGTTCTAGAGATAAAATTACCAAAAAGGGGGCCCAGATAACTACTGAATGTATGGCTTAGGATCCTACAGAATTACTCGAAAACAAGGGGAATGCATTGTGAAATGACGCGAATATGATCATAATAGTGTAACAAGATTGGAAGGGATGACCCAAAGAGACATGAGAAATATGGCATGGAAGAAGAAGAAGAAGAAGAAGAAGAAGAAGAGGAGATATAATTCAAGGAATGTAAGAGTTCATTTACCACAAAATTCATATGGAATCTGTTCAAGTAGCTGTACTTCAAAGCAGCAATCTGTGCTAACAATGCATCACTGAACAAAATTTAGCTGTGAGGAAGTTGTATTTCAAACAAATTTTATAGTGTTGCCAATATTTCAAACAGCAACAGTTATTGTGAAGCACTTTTTTATTACAGAACTTGAAGAGTAATCCAGTAAGACAATGGTTTGATGTACTAAACACTGACCAATAAAATTCAATATCACAATTCCCCAACAGTTGTGTGTTCAGATTTTTTCCTCCTTAAGAAGTTATTTGAGAAACCAATCTAAAAGGCAATCAACTAATACTGAATGTACAACTAAATATTTCCCATCCTATTTTTTCTGTTCTATGCTAATAAGTTGCTCATCAACATCAATTCTGTTTGCAGATATACATTTGTTTTAACTGAAAACTGTGAAGCAGAAAATGTCTGACTGCAATATTAATACATTCAATAGATTAGAAATGTGGCTCCAGCTATTGTTTCAAAGATGCATGTGGTACTGACAGTGTTATGTCAATCACAGGTGGCATGCCACCCGCAGCTCCACAGAACACACATAATTTAAGCTTGCCAGCAGGCACCACCATGAAACAATTATGTACAGGGCTTGCTATAACCTTATGGATGGCACTACAGATGCAACCAGAGTATGCCGTCTTTGCTTCTATGCACTACATGGGAATGTAACCACCCACGCATCTTTTTAAGACCCTGTACACCGAGCTATACCACCCAGATATCGAAAGACTCACCGTGAGACTACTATGACCACTGTAAAATGTTAATATTCAATGAACATGCAGAAATATTTCCTACACAATGTGAAACACAAACAATCAGTAATACAAAAGATACACATAATTTTACTATGCTGTACATATTGTAAATAAATGTGTTGATGTTTTATTCATTTATTAAATGTTTGGAGTATTCAAGATTTGTCCAACCACTTCATACAAACTACGGACACAACAAACATTTCTGATGAATACGAAGGGACATGATTAAACATCATCTGTCAACAAAAATCAATTACCTCTTCCAGGAGTGTCGAAAAATAATCAATTGTTTTTTTCTCTCTATGTCTTAAAGTGTACTTAAGTTTCATAGAAAACGGCAACCACTGGAGAGCCATCACTCACTGCACTTATTCAGTTTCAGAGCCAACAAATACAAACATTATTGTTGAGCACAACAAGCCCAGCAGCCAATTACTACTGAAGAACAGAAATCCAGCTGACAGGTACTGCCTCCTCCCTTCCATTCCTTTGATGCAAAACAGGAGGTATGGACAGAATACAAAATTCAACTGGAGCAGCACTTTACAGTCTACAAAATCTCAGGCAACTCATAATATCCTTTCTTCTTTTTGTGGGTGGGAGTACAAATTGTGTGATGGTGTCAAAAAGTGTTCCCTCTAGTAGAATATCAATCCCTATCTTACAAGGAACTCATAAGAGAAAACAGATAAATTTGAGTCAAAGATCCACGTAGCTGCTGCTCATTTAAAATTTTTGCATAACCGTTGACAGAGTAATCAGTCTTATAAGTAATGGACACTGAACTCATGGGTATCACTAAGAATTTTAAATTTAACGGTGCTTGTGGAGCTTCATTTCAAGATGAAAAGTTTCACAATGTAATGAAAAGTTTTACAATGTAATTAATCAGAACCTTGCTGACAAAAGGATACAGGCAGCAATTTTAAAGCATCAAAAGCAGTGGAATAATCAGTGCATGAGATGCCGAGCCAGATTTCTTGTAAGTTCACGTGCTTCGAAGTATTGGTTAAGTGTTATTTAACGCTTGACTGCAGACACTGCTTTTTCTGCCACACGGAATACCAACTCTGCTCCCCCCCCCCAACACACACACACACACACACACACACACACACACACACACACACACACACACACAGAGATCTGAACCCTTACCCTCTCATCCTAGCAATACTCATTGGAACCACAGATACAAGTTCCAGAATCACAAAGCTACATGTACAGTGCAAAATTTTGCCCTCAACTCAGAACTGACAATCACATTCAGCATAATAAATGCAACCGATTCATTTATCTCTTCATAGATTTGGAATCAAACTCTCCAGCAAAATGAACCTGTACAGAAATGGCACATTGTGTAACGTCACATTCCCTGCAAGCCTCCTTGGCAGCTTTGCTTGTTCATTTCCCCAAGTTCCCAAATGCCCTTGTACTCAGTGGAATAAGATCTGCCTCTCTCACCACTGTAGGACGTACAGTTGGTCATGGGTTTACTGGGAAATTTTCTCTGCTGGGAGTACTGCTGCAGCAGTTGTAGGGCACTACGAGAATTGAAGCAGATGGGAAAATGTTTGCCCCGAAGACACCTCATCTGCTCCAGTGTCTTCAAGGTCGCAAAATGTTCAGTAGTAAATACAGTAAGAGAATAATTACAGGGAAGGCAAATCTTAAAGACACCATTGGGAAATACTACTGAACAACCAAGAGAGTCCCCTTGTTTGGAGCTGTCAGTGTACACAACTTTAAAACTGTGATGCCTATCTAAAATGTCAAAAAACAGAGATTGAAACATAAAATCTGGAATGCAATCTTTCTTAAAATGCATCATGTCTAAAATAATTTTGCTCTTCAGTAGGAGCTAAGGTGGAGATCTGCTCTGACCTTGGTGTAAAACACTAAAACCAGCCACACCCATCTCTAAAAGGCAATCCTTCACATGAATCCCATAGGGACTCATTGCTCAGTGTAGAGTATGAAAGAGCCTTTCCATTGGTGGCCAAGCAAAGGTATGATACACAGATGTGTATTGAATAGACAGCTTCTTACAGGTCCGTTACACCATGAGAAGCCATCACCTAATGTGAAGCGGCAGCTCACTCTATCCTCAGCACAAATGCTCATAATGGGGGTGGTCTGAAAGGCTGCAGTGGGCTGCTGAGTTCCTGCATGCCCATGCACAGTGCACCTGTAATCAAGCAGAGATCACACTGAAGGCCCTATAAAACAATTGCTGCAGTACTATATTCAGATGGGTTGGCCTTGAAATCCAAAATCAATTTCAGATGCATTAGTGCTAAAATATCATGCTCAATGGAACAAAGTTTCTCTTCAAAATGGTGTGATTTTACTTCATACTTCTAATGAACAAACTCTATTCATGATTCCCGCAACATTACAGCAAAATGTTTTCCGATTTTTACAAAGACGACATGAGGGAATCACTAAGCTTTGTATGTTGCACTGTCTTGATACGATGAATGAATAGATTACTGCCACTGCATAGACAACCAAGCAGTGCCGCATCAAACATTTTACAATTAACCCCATTAGATGGTCCTTGGCGAAACATTCGTATTGGTTTTACCAGTCTTTTATGGAACACATTACGAGTACATTGTCAATGCATCCAGTAGATACCTATTTGTCATTCCAACAAACTTGAGGACTAGTGCTAGCACAATCAAAGGTACTTGTTTCTGTCTTTTGTTTAGAAGGCTTGCCACAAACTATTGATTCGGAAAATGGTTTGCACTTTTCCTTATTGGAATTTCAACAAATTTTGCTGGTAAAATAGGATTCAACATGTCTGAACAGCTCCAGTCTCTCCTCAATAGGATGGTGAAGCTGAACATTTTATTCGCACTTTCAAGGCTGAAACATCCAAACTTCATGATTTACACTCAAGAGAAAATGCTTTTTTAATGTTTCTTAGTACCTTTCGCACTCTGTCTTTTCATGATGCCTCAGCAGAAAAATTGTTAAAATGTCACCATCACCGTAATTTTGTTGCATGTATTCCAACCTAGACACCTTGTTTCAAATGCTAACTTTCCAATGAAGTTCAACATGAAGGACAAAGTTTTGAGCTCACTATACTGTTCACAGCAAAACAGGCACCCATCAATGGCATGAAAACCAACTTTGTTTTGTGATTATTGTGGCACAGAGCTCCTAACATCGTCACCTGCACCCACACTATGTGAAGACGGTGTCTTTTTTTTTTTTTTTTTTTTTAATTGGGGAAGGGGTGCTCAAGAGGGAGGGAGGAGGAATGTAGTATTGATGGTGTCTATGTCAATTGCAGATGGCACACAACGTGACAACCACATCTCCTTAGAAGACATGTCAGATGTCATTTAAACACACTGTCAGCATGTGCCACCACAAGCCCTGCTATCTGCAGAGCTCGCCATATTCTTATGGAGGGCACTATGAATGCCACCATAGTATGGAGTCTTTGCTTCCACTCAATGCGCGCAAATGCACACATCACTGCTCCCACTCGTTATATGCAAATGCATCTAACTGCACTACTTTTTAAGACGCGGTCCAGATCTTGGAACACTTACAGTGAGGCAATTATGAAAATACAATGATGTTATTAAATATTTCCTGGGCAGTGTGGAACAGAAGCAAGCAGTTATACAAAAGACATGTACAATTTTATTACGCTGTACACACTGTAAATACGTGTGTTGATGTTTTATTCTTTTATTGTATGTTTGGCATGTTCATGGTTGGCCCAACCACCTTGTACAAATTATAGACATGATAATGCATACGGTACAGTTTAGGACACAACAGTCAAAATGCCAGGAAATTAAAATAAATCTTAAAAATGACATAGCAGAAGCCGAATGTGGCAAATTTCTAGAACTAAATGAAGGTACAATTTAGAACTAGAATACTGAGTACCTTTCAAGCAAATTATGTAGCTTTGCATTTGCAAAGCAAATATTGTCCAGTGCACAGAAAATTGCATATCACACTTATTTTGAATCAGTAATTAGGCATGGCATTGTTTTTTGGGGAAGCTCTAGTTATATATAAAGTATACTGAAGAGACAGAAAAAAGTCATCAGAAATGTGCATACTGCGGATCCAAGGAAACCATGTCACCCATTATTTAAAAATGTTAAGTTTAACAGTCCCAACCTCACACATCTATGAGATGACAAACTTCTAAAACAGGTAACTAGAATTATTTCTGGAAAATTATTTACATCATTTATATAGTACAATAAATTAAGATAATTTCATGTGTTTGCTCACCGATTGGAATTATATACTTAGAGATTGCTAAATAGATAGAACTGAAAAATCTTCAAGAGGCTAAAAGATAAAACATTCCGAACACAAAGTTAGGTCTACCGAAAAATATAAAAGCTGCACGATTCATTCCCACAGAAATGTTCCTATTTGGTGGAAGGGTTCTTGAATGATGAACTGATAATCTAAGCAGGATGACACTGATCATTATTATGTAACTACAACTGTTCATTCTCAGGGGAAAAAATTGTTAACTTTAGACTGCTGTACCATCTCAGCAGATATAATTTTATATCAGTGAATTATATTATTAATTTTGGCGAGGCTCCTATATCTTTATTACATGACTAACAAGCGTATTTTATGAGAAGAATAAATCACTATTGACTAATATTCAAATTAAAATAAGTAACCCACAAATTCCACCATTTGAAGATAACAATATTCAGTTCATTACTCACTTGTTCTTCACTTACGCGAGCTGCTGCTTCATATCTTGCTATTTCCTGTGAAAGGAACTCCATCTGTTGTTGGTGTTCTCGTGTTTTACCTTCCCAAAATGATATTTCAGCATCATACTAAATGTAAGAAAGAAAAAAAAAATGAAAATAAGTTACCCAAGAGCCTTACACAAAAAACATGAATAAGGTAAATATGTAAATATTCATGCAGTGAATTCATCTCAAGAGTTGCTTGTCCACCTTTCAAGCAGATCAATCAATCAAGACTGCAAATGACACAATCTAATCAAGCAATACTTGAGTCATACAATGAAACTTTTACTAACTGCTACAAGGAATCAAAATGTACGAGTAATTTATAAAGGTTGTGATGTGTTATGATTTTCAGTCTGAAGACTGATTTGATGCAGTTCTCCACACTAGTCTATCTTGTGCAAGCTCCATCACCTCTGCAGATTACTGTAACCTACATCGATTTGAACCTGCTTATTGTATTTAAGCATTGGTCTTCCTCACAGCTTTTACCCTCCACACTTCCTACCATTAATAAATTGACGATTTCTTGATGCCTCAGGATGTGTCCTGCCAACCACACCATTGTTTTAGTCATTTTGTGCATGCAGTTTCATTTTCTGCTAATTCAATTCAGAATTACCTCATTAGTTATTCAATTTACCCATCTACTCTTCAACATTCTTCTGTTGCACCACATTTTAAAAGTTTTTATCCCCACCCTGTCTGCAGTGTTTTATTATAAATGTTTCAATTCTGTACAGGGTTACGGTCAGCAAAGACCTCCTAATACTTAAATTTATATCCAGTGTTAACAAATTTCTCTTTTTCAGAAATGTTTTCTTGCTAATGCTAGTCTGCATTTTACATCCTCTCTACCTCAGCCATCATCAGTTACTGCACAAATAGTTAAACACATTTACTATTTTTAATGTCTCATTTCTTAATCTATTTCTTATGACATCACCCATTTTAATTCAGCACCACTCCACTACCATTCTCTTACTTTTATTGATGTTCATCGTATAACCTCTTTTCAAGACACTATCAATTTATTTCAACAGTTATTCTGAGTCCTTTGTCATATCTGACTATTACAATTCAGCAGCAAACCTCGGAGTTTTTATTTCTTTTCTCTGAACTTCAAATCATTTTCCAAATTTTTCCTTAGTTTCCTTTACTGCTTGTTCAATATACACATCAAATAACATTGGTGCTAGGTTACAGCCCCGCCTCACTCCCTTCTCAACTAGTGGTTCCCTTTTCATGTTCTTCGACTTTTATAACTACTGTCTGGTTTAACTATATATGACGGTAGTATCTGTTCCCGAAAGAACAGTTACTGTGGATGACCATGCAGCTTTGCTAGAAATGAAATGATAATTAAATGGACACCCTAGCTGCAAACAGGCGTTGATGTACTTCATTGGGAACATGTTGAAAATGTGTGCCCCGAACGGGACTCGAACCCGGGATCTCCTACTTACATGGCCTTTTATACAGATACTACAGTCATATATGGCTTTCCGGTCATTGACCTTCTTGTGTGAACGCACACGCTATCCCCGAACTCGTACGGGACTTGGTAGATTAATCTGCCACGAGTAATGAGTATGATGGGCAAACATCTATTAGGCACACTACGAATGTAGTGGTGTGGACATGTTGGGAATGTGGATCTCACGGGGAGCGTGCAAGGGATAAGTCTCTGCAGACGCACTATCCTCTGCGCCCGCGGTGGCTCAGATGGATAGAGCGTCTGCCATGTAAGTAGGAGATCCTGGGTTCAAGTCCCGTTCGGGGCACACATTTTCAACATGTTCCCAATGAAGTACATCAACGCCTGTTTGCAGCTAGGGTGTCCATTTAATTATCATTTCATTACTGTCTGGTTTCCATACAAGTTGTAGATAAGGGTCATTCCATGTTAAAGAGACTTTGTGACAAAAAAATTAAAATGACAATATTACAAATATAACCTTAAAAATGCCCAAGTTAAAAGTACATTTGTTCATTGCAAAATAATCATGAATATGAAAAAAATAAATTTCTACCTTCACTAAGTGTTTAAAGTGCACTACTCTATGGCACCACAGAGAGGTATGTTTTATGCTATTTCCAGATGAGTATTAGTTGTGTTATCTATGGCTGATTGTTCTATTGTTGCAAAGAATATTGAAGTCAACATTGTTATAGCTCATAATAATTCGTTTTGTTGAAGTAAGCTAATTGCATTTCTTTATTTTGTTAGTTTTATAATATATATGCAGCTTGTAACACCCGTAACAAAAAAGATACAAAAGTTTAATTTGTAATCTAGTAAATTTGTTCTGTACAATACCTTTCTGTAAAAGTGAGGTTATGCACATGTTTTACAATATCATACCATTACATGGCATTTTGAAATCTTATTTAACACTCTTAGAGCTGTTACGGGTGTTACTAATTTTTGTTTCGGGTGTTACTTAACACATGCGTAACACCCGTAACTTGAATTGGAAGGTTTACTGCCGCCTTCATCTTTAGTAGGCCTAGGCCCTACATTTAAATTATAACCAAAGGGTATTATTATGAATGAAAAAAGTTTTTTAACTATGTTTATTACATATGAAAACAGTTTTAAGCATGAAAACTAAAATTTTTATTCCTCTGCATACATTTTTTTAAGCACTACACCTACATTATAAAAGTTAATTAGAGCATTAACCTGACTCAACTGATGTTCTCCTAAAAAGTTAATTAAGCCCAAAATTCTTTACATATAGTTTATGTTTTCCATTCTAACTTTTCCAAGAACAACAATATTTATAACCTCAGTTTTAAATTTTATATAGGTCCAGTAAACTGCTTATTGAGGCAAATTCTAGTCATTCATAAGAGTCTATGTTTAACAATGTACTGTGCTGGGCAGTTCAAAAATAAATATACGTTGTCCAATCTACGTTACTTTGAGAGATACTTTGGATTGACAGTTGAGTGGAATTTTTTTGCCAGTTCACATGGCAAAGGAGCCATGGATGGCATTGGAGGTGCACTGAAGAGGAGCATGTGGACCTGCTGTTAGATCTAGGAAAATTATTATTAACAACACAATTGACTTTTATGACTAAACTCTGAAGAATTTTTCTAAATTCAAGGTACTATGGGTTGATAAGATAACAGTGGAGCATAACATTCCTATTTTGGATGAAAGATGGAAAAATTTACAAGCGATTCCTCAAATCCAGGGCTGACATAACTTTTGGCCTTATAACACAACTGATTTGCTGGTTTCAAAAACAGCAGAGTCATTAATGACAAGGGTGTCAGTATTTATTACTGACGAGGCCAAAGTTAAAACATTACATGCAAAAAGATGCATAAACTTCTATGAAGTGTGCAGTTCTGATGATTCTGATCAGGAGACTGCTTCACTATCTGAATCACAAGACAAGATTGGAAGTGCTTGTGAGTTAAGCCTAACTAATAAAATTGAAAAGTCTGATTTAAAATTTGGGTTATTTGTCTTGGTTGACATTGCAAGTGATAAAAAGAAGCCAACCCTATCGAAATTCAATACCATTACTTGGGAATCTGCCAGAGTGAAGTTGATGAAGAGGAGGATGTGAAAATAATGTTTCTGAAGTCAGTAGGAAAAAGAAACACTTTTTAAACTAGATGAAACTGATGTTTGTTTTGTGAAATTCAGTCAAGTACTATCTAAGGTAACACCAGAAATCAAACAACAAGGTAACTGTTCGTACTATGATTTCAATTTTGAGTTGGATGTTGCTGAAAAAGATTATTAAATGAAGTTTTTAAATCTATCAATAATAAGAAAACATTTTTGTCATAAATTTATTAGGCCTACAAAATTAGGTAAATGTAAGTAATGATATCTTGGCCTAGTTGTACTATAAAATTGTAACAAAATTTTTTGTGTGATAAATAGCTTTATCCTTCAAATATGTTTTCTTAAGCACATACTTTTATTCCAAATAAACTACAATACTTCTTTTATTTTGATGCAATTGTAAGAGGTAGATTTATTCCTTCAAGAATCAAATCTGATGCATCTATGTAACACCCGTAACATTTAATGTAACACCTGTAACAGCAAAAAATATATATATACTGAGTTATGATGTCCAAAAAAATAAAAATTTATATTTCAAAATAAAATTTGGGGCAATACCTCTTAACAGTTGTTTTACAAGAATAAAAGCTTCATCAAGTTTGCAGAAATTAGAGAATTCCCTAACTCATAACAGGGGCCAGGTCTACTTTTGGTAACACCCGTAACACTACTTTTTTGATTAATAACCAGGAGAATAATAAAACAACTCCAGTATCAACATTTGTCACATGAAATATAATGTAAGCCTTAAAAGTTTTCAATATTAAATTCAATAAATATTTTTCCTTACATTATTTTTCCTGATTTTAAGGTGTGTACATGTAACACCCGTAACTATGGAATTGCCCATAACTTTTTGCTTCCTGTATTTTATCCCTGGTACCTTCAGAATTTCATAAAGTGTATTCCAGTCGAAACTGCCATATGCTTTTGCTAAATCTACAAATATTATAAATGTAGGTTTAATTTCTTCAATATATTTTCTAACATACGTTCAGGGTCAGTATTGCCTAGAGTTTTCCTGCATTTCTTTGGAACTCAAACTGATCTTCCCTGAAGTCTGCAGATTTTCCACTTTTCTGTAGATAATTTGAGTCAGTATTTTGTAAACAGACTTAGTAAACTTATAGTTTGGTAATATTCACACCTGTCAGTACCTGCCTTTTTTTGGAATTGGGATGATTACATTCTTGAAATTTCAGATTATTTCACCCGTCTCACATATTTTACACACCAGGTGGAACAGTTTCTTGGTTGTAGACCATCTTCAGACCAGAAGGTGACACCCCTGGTGACCCATATACATGATGAGCAGAGCTGTGGTATACACCGGGAGGCACTAGTCATCAGCAGTTGACGACTGGTAGATGATGAGCAGAGCTGTAGTATACTCTGGGAGGCACCAGCCATCAGCTGGCAACTGGTGCCTCCCGGCATATACTACAGCTCTGCTTATCGTCTACGTGGGTCACCAATTGTGTCATCCTCTGGTCTGAAGATGTCTACTAAGACTGAAATTGGTCACTGGTAATGAAATAAATCATTAATTGTGATAATTTTCATTAAAATAAGATACAGATTGCTGTTGTTCCTAACGTACTTTTGAAAGTTTTATCACAGTTGACTCTCCCAAGGATATCAGTCCGCAGATAATGGTCTCGCGGTCTTGTTCTTGCTTCCCGAGCACGGGGTCCCAGGTTCAATTCCCGGTGGGGTTAGGGATTTTCACCTGCCTCAAGATGACTAGGTGTTTGTGTTGTCCACATCATTTCATCATCATTCATGAAACTGACGAGATTGGACTGAGCAAAGGTTGGGAATTTGTAAGGGTGCTGATAACCACACAGTTGAGGGCCCCACAAACCGAGCATCATCATCATCATAATGCAGAAATTCATTCATATACCATTCAGAATTACTAAGCTACACTACTCTCATTGTTTACTGTGTCCAATTTCAGAACGAAAATAGTTGGATATGCGTACAAAAGATGAGAAGAACACTGTAGTAAATTTCTGCAGGTAAGATGTTTTTGTTAAACATGTATTTAAAAAATAATAAATGCCCAAATATGAGAATCATTCATTACTTTAAACAATGCAGAACTGGGAGGCAATGTTCACCTCACCTCAGGATTTAGAGCGCATGACAGGACGTTGAGTCTATAGCAGGTGTTATCACACTGTGTTCCATGGGAAGTGAATATGTCCTCCACAAAAAACTATTAAAACGGCATTTCTTCTTATTAAAAAAAAATACTGTAATTTCTGTGTTACAGTAATGAGTTAAATTTAAGTAATCACTGGATAAAACAAGTTTTTTTCTCATTTTTAAAAGTTTATAATTTTGTTAACCTTCATAATAAGCAAGGTGTTCCATCAAAGTGCCAGGATTCTCAAAGTGTTTCATCTGAGGAAAGGTTTGGGAACCATGGCCTACAGCGAAAACAGGCAGGAGACACGACAGGTGGAGAGCACGGCAAAAGAAAACCTACACGCAACTGTAGACCACAATACATTTTCAGTAGGTTGTTTGACTGTATTAGCATACAACATGAATTATCATGGGTTTAATTTATGGAAACCATAGTGCAAGATGGATACCTGAAAATTAGACTGATTAGTGACAGTGCCCAATGTAGTAAAATTTCTTTCAGTATGTGTGAAGAATGGACAATATGTGTGTAACATGATAGTTTGTAAACACACTGTAACATTGATTTCCACCTTAGAATTGCTCGTCGCCATTCTCGAGATGGTGGAGATTGATTGTTAGTGAGCCACGTGTGAGCTTTTGCATTGTCTAGGCGAACCGGGTCATAAAAGAAAAAGATGCCAGAGCTCTTGTGAATTGTGTAGTCCAGAAGCATATCATGGAATGAAATTTCAATTTATTTGACAAGTGTTACTCCACTGCAATTTAGTGATATTCACTGAAGGATGGTTATCAGCTACAGTTGCAATATTTTGTTTTAATGGGCTTGACTGGCTCAAATCTTAAGGCCATTACAGAGTGCAAATAATAGGCTTCATCACTAACAAGACTAATGCTTATGATTGATGGATGTCTGTTTCACTATGTGCATCTTGTATTTAGGCTTATGAAATAGGCCTAGATGTATATTACGTCCAGTAAAACAAATCATTGCAATTGGACATGTTTCCTTCTTTCGAACATTTAAAGCAGCAAACAGTGTGATTAGAGCCAAGATTATAAATTATTTTCAATGGGATAATCTGCTCATGGCACACATATTTATTTCATGGATAACAGTGACTGAATGGCAGGGTGCAACAGTGACACAAATGCTTCTGTAAAGTAGTGGGAACTGATAACGGCATCTCGATGCAGTTGCTTAATTAAGTGCACAAGTATAGTAGGTCAATATCACAGTATTTCTGATTTTTTAATTCCTGAAACAAGACCTTTTAATTTTACTCTTGTAAAAGGAAAAAAATGGTATTGTAAGCAACTGAACTAAAGGGGATAGATAATCTATGGTACATCTGTGGTATCTAACCGCTAACTATGCTACTGTATAACACCGAACATTGTTTGCTTTTCGAGCTGAATAGCTGGGAAGAATAACCAGACTAGAAGGGAAAATGCATTTATATGTATTGGAACAAAATCTACTGAACAATATGAATTTCAAACTAGATTGGACAATTAGAGACGATAAACTTTGCCAGTAATATGGAAAGAAAATTATGTAGAACTGTTTCTCTTATTTTAAACTAAGTGATGTACAGGGAGTAAACATATAACCAACTATAGCATCGTCCCTGGGAGTCACCAGTTCACAACACAGATGTATATTGTGAGCTGCTGCTGCCCCTCAAGGCCACTGACGATACCCCACAGAGATGCTGTGTAAACAGTACAACCTCAAGCATAAGCACACCATGTCTGTTATCGACCGCATCTCTCACAGCTGCCATGGTAATTCGTGGTACAGCTCCACCACTAGAGGCACCACAATTAATGCTGCCATTGCAGGCACCGATTATCCTTTCAGTGATCATATGCCTGCCTCTCTCACAGAAGTATTCTTCCGCCATGTAGCCTTAAAGGTCTAAAGATCCAAATGTCCTGCTATTACTTCATTCAGAAATCACCAACAGAGCTGAATAGGTGAAGGTGGATCAGGATACTTTAACTCATTTACAACAGAAAATTTCTACACATACCAATAATATAGAACCTCTCTGATAATGTTCTGATAAAACACATTTTTAGCGACTGGTGACATCTAATAGGCATAGAAATTTTTCCATATCTTCCTACTGGTCATTTTTCACTTCAGCAATGTTTTGCAGTGTTCTAACTCAAGTCAGCTGATTTTCTAATTATTTCTTTGCTGTTTAGATTACATTGTCACAACATGTAGAAAACATTTTTCAAGTAAGTTTTATTTTACGCGCTGTACTTCTGGGAACTGCAGATGAGAAACATCCAATGATGATATAGCATTTGTGAGAACGTTACAGATTATTAAAAGGGTAAGATTTGTATTAAAATTAATGTGTTATGCTTTAGATGTTTTTACATCTCCCATACTATTGTGCATCAAATCCCAAGGCTGCACTTCTTATACCTGTTACAGAACTAATGAAATTATCATCAATCCAAATTTTTTTAGTTACAGTTGTCAACAAATCCAACAAACATGTGTAAATCTAGTGTTTAAAATATAAGATCATTGTAGACAGATTACAAATTTGGTTGAATAAGGATGGGAGATACAACTGGCAATGTTGTCGTTTAGGGGACCAATGCTGCCACAAAAACCTAAATAGAAATCGTTGGTAGGGAAATGTGCTTCTAGCCTAAAAGCAATAATTTCACTATGAACATAAGAAGACATATTTAAGCAATACCAATATTTTAAAGGCTGAAATACTATAAATTCCAATGAACTGCATACCTTTGCAATTTCTGCCTGCTGGGCAGCAAGTTTTTCTCTCTGGTAATTGACAAGCCTCATCAGATCTCTGTACTGGGCATTGTAAAGAACAGACTCTTGATGGCAATCGCCATTCCCCTCCACAGACTGCTGAAAATCCTACAAATACATTTACACATCACTACGAAATAAATAAAAATGTATCACAATTTTACACTAAATACAAAGCCTGACATCGTATTTATGTACAATTCAAACCATTATGTAACTTAATTATAACCAAAGAATCAGGCCTTAAGGGAAGGTTTAGTTGCGATGTACCTGAGCTAGGAAATTACATTCATCTGATCACATTGAAACCTTTATTAGAGCAAATACAAGACTGAAATACAATTACAATGATGCCAGGTTCACAAGAAAGAATAGATACCAATCAATATAATTATCTACTTTGGAGAAGTAGAGAAAAATAACACCTTAAAATTGTATGACATAACTGAAATGTAATTACAGTGAACTTTAACAATAACAACTGACATGAACATTAGTTTACAGAACAGGCAACCAGAAGTACAAGAAGCAAAATCACTTTTAGTAAGGGTGGTAATGGAGGAAACAATTAGAAACAAGTTATTGCAAACAGAATTGACACAAATCAGAGAATGAAAGGAATCATACAACTGGAAAAATTGATTTCACAGTGAAAAAGTAGAAAAGATGGTAGAACTCTTGATAAATGGAAATTGAGATACAAGGCAGACAACTGCTCACATGTACTAGTTGGCAACA
Organism: Schistocerca serialis cubense; assembly: GCF_023864345.2. NCBI lineage: Eukaryota > Metazoa > Arthropoda > Insecta > Orthoptera > Acrididae > Schistocerca > Schistocerca serialis. The sequence continues at coordinate 391,280,390 of NC_064640.1, forward strand.
ATAAAATAAGACAAATTATCATTCTAATAAGTGCAGATTATCACCTGAATGGTTTACTGTACATGTCAAAAAACTAGTAAATGATGTCAAAAGTCCAGTAAGTGAATGAAAAAGATGAAACAAGACCTAGCAGAACTATGAAACAGAATGAACTTAATTTTTAGGGAATAATCTGGCTGCAGTACAAATAAAACAAATGCTCAAGTACTGAGAGTAATGAAGTATTAAACAAAAACTTGATAATTATACTGTAGCAGCAAAGATTAAATTCTCTTTGGGTAACAAAATTACATAGAGTGGTCAAAACAAAACTTACATTTACATAAAATATGCACTGGGTGTACCAGGAAAGTGTACAGGGTGACAATTATTCAACTATATGAAATAAAATTACTTCTGAATGGTTTGAGTTCAGATGTTCAAACTGTATGATTGGCTGTGGGGTATGATGGGAATTAGTATGCACATGGTACGGTTTGGTTTAGCAATGAAGCCCGCTTTCATTTGGATGGGTTTGTCAATAAGCGAAATTGGCACGTCTGGGGGACTGAGTATCAGCATTTCGCAATTGAGAAGTCTCTTCACCCTCAGTGGGTGACTGTGTGATGTGCACTGTCCTGTCACAGAATAATCGGTGTGATGTTCCTTGATGGCACGGTGACTACTGAATGGTACGTGAAGGCTCTGGGAGATGATTTCACCCCCATTATCCAAAGTGACCCTGATTTCGACAAGATGTGGCTCACGCAAAATGGAGCTTGATCCCATCAAAGCAGAAGAGTGATGTTCTGGAGGAGTACTTTGGGGGACCGCATTCTGGCTCTGGGGTACCCAGAGGCCACTGGCACGAGCCTCCATTGACCGCCATAATATCCGGATCTGAACACACGCAACTCCATTGGGATATATTAAAGACAATGTGTGCAGCAATAACCGCAAAACCATTGCTGACCTGAAAACAGCCATTCGAGAGGTCATTGATGTCATCAATGTTCCTACACTTCAGCTGGTCATGCAGAATTTCGCTATTCGTTTGCATCACATTGTTGTCAATGAAGGCAGGCACATCGAACATGTCATAACCTAAATTCAATTATCTGTAATGACATTTATATGTTGAATAATATGTGTACATGGCTTAGTTTGTAACTAACTTACATTTATATAGTTCAATAATTGTCACACTGTATATATCTAGTGGTATCAAATAAATGTCAGAGTCCTACTACGAAGTTTACAAAATCGTGAAATTTTTATATACAAGAATTTGTAAACAACATGAAGAGCTGCACAACAAACAATTATTATTTTTAATATGTTCTTTATGTCTACATCCATATTCTGCAAACCATTGTAAAGTCCATGGCAGAGGGTACTTCCCACAGCACCACATATTAGGTATTCTTCTCATTTCACTTGTGTAAGGAGTGTGGGAAGACTGACTGCTTAAATTTCTCTGCGTATGCAATCTTGTTTTTGTGGTCCCTTCAGGAACAATACATAGAGGGTTGTAGTATGTTTCTAGATTGTAAGTAGGCCTTCAATGCATAGTTGGCATCTATCTTCAAGCATCTACCAGTTCAGTTTTATCAGCATTTCTGTAATGGTCTACCATGGCTCAATATATCCCTTATTAGTCCTATCTAGTACTGGTCCCATACACTGGAGCAATATTCTTAGATGGGATGCACAAGTAATTTGTAAGCAGTATCCTTTTTAGACTGACTGTATTCTCTCAATATCCTGACCCCGACAATGAACCAAAGTCTGCCACCTGCCTTACCTATGAGTCTACATGACTGCATCATCTGCAAAAAGTTTAAGTTTAGTATTGATATTGTCTGCAAAGTCACTAATATACAAGATAAACAGCAAGTGCCTGAAAACACTTTCCAGGCGCACTAACCATTTTATAATCCTACAAATTGTTATACCCAAGTATTTGTACAAACTGACTTACTCTAATTGCGAATAACTGATATTGTATCAAAAGTCAACATGTTTAACAGCATCATCTGCAAAAACTTTTAAGGTTAATATTGATATTGTCTGCAAGGTCACTAATATACGAGATAAACAGTAAGTGTTTGAACACACTTTCCTGGGGCACTCACGACGTTGACACGATGTTACTTCTACATCCGTTGCTGACTCTCCACCTAAGACTGCAAGGCTGCACCCTCCGCACTGACGACTCCTCAACCCAGTCACAAATGTCTCTTGATACCCCACATGATCATATTTTCTTAGTAAGTGCTGGTATGGTAGTGAGTCAAACGTTTAACACAACCAATAGATTGCTTCTACCTGACTGTCTTGATCCAAGGCTTTCAGGATGTCAAGTGAGAAAAGCAAAAGTTAGGTTTAGCACAGCTGATGTTTTCAGAACACATGCTGGATAGAATAGAAGGGGTTATCTTATTTGGAATACCTCACTACATTTGGTTGCAGAATATGTTCTAAGATGTCAATAATAATGGATGCTAGTTTTGTGGATTACTTTCATTACCCTTCCTGTAGATGGCTGTGATGTTTGTTTTCTTCCAACAACTGTGCACAGCTTTTCTATTTGAGGCTCTATGTTATATTATGGTTAAAAGAGGAGTTAACTTAGCTGCAAATTCGATATACAATTTGATAAGGATTCCACCAGGCCCTGGGGCTTTCTTAAATTTCAGCGATTCTGAAAATTTGTTAAGATTAAAATGTACACAACACTGGCAAAAGTAAAGCAACCACCAGTAACATGTACCACAGTTGAGCCCCCGTCCCCTCCCCAAAGAAAATGGTGATAGAAAGAATAGCAAACTGTGTGTACCTACAAAAATATGAGATCTCAAAATAAAAACAGATGAAAAAATACATATGAAATTGCTACAGAAAACAAAAAATGTATTTACAGAGTAAATGAAACTGTTAAAATTACACTTTCCAACTTCTGACTTGTTCTCAAATCTGAAAATATTTTCTTGTATTAAGGGACCAAATTGTGCATCATTGATATTTGCTTATGTAACCTACCTTGAGCAGATTCTTCTTTGGTTTACTACGGCTAGCTGATGGCGGAGGTGAAACTGCTGTCTCTCGGCTCGGTGAAGGCCCATTTCGTGGAGTATGTACCGGAGGAGGTGGGTCACGATATGGCGGAAGGCAGCGTTGAGGTGGAGATGAAGGTCTGGGTGGTTCTCTGTATGGTGGAGGAGGAGCGTCACGTCTTCCCTGTCCAGTACTGCGGTAACCAAAAGGTGAGGCAGTGCCATCAGAATTAGAAGAGTTCACGGTCTGACTAGGAGAACCATTGTCTAACGCCTTATTAGGCAAATCTTGGTCATCTCGTACCTCCAGTGGTTGTTTCACTTGAGGTACACCTTTAACTATACCTACATTGTCACCCCGTCTTATTTCTGTCAGCACATGTCCATGATGGCCACCACTGAATGTCAGTGATTTTCTAATGTCTTTACTCCGATCTGGCACATGTGGTGAATTTGTACGCCAGTCGGGTGATTCGTTAAGCCCCAAAGATGGTGATGTAGCTGTCGTAACTAGGCCTCGTAGGGGATCCACCGGTTTTTGACGTACTTGTTGCTGTCCACTTATTCTTGGTCCCTCCAACTTTGAACGTTCCAGAATGAATTGCACATCATTTGAATACTCTCCCCATTTTGTCAAGATCTATAGGACAAAATAGAACTGTTTGAGAATTTTTTTCATTTTACAGAATAAAAGCTTTCATAAATACTTTTGAAGAGTAACAACATTACCAACACACCTCAAGTGGATGTTCATGTGGTGCAAGAAGTCTATCAACATTTCTCCACCTTTCAATCAGAGTGAACCGACCAGTCTTCCCTGTGGCATGTGCCAGCGCATAAACAACATCCTAAAACAAAATCCAATCTAATATATTACATTCTGTAGATGTCATACCAATTCTTAGTCTAGTAATTTCTTCTTAAATAAAAGTTACTCAAAGAAACCACAGACAACCTCTAAGAAACGGAGCATATCTACATACACATTTCCACTTCCAACAAGAATGAGAGAAGCATACGAATTTATGGAGTTAATCGCATAAACTGTGCAACAAATGGCACACCCTTAATTACAGAAAACTCCTATGTACACTCAAAGATGAATACATATACTTAAAAAGTATATTTACTGTATGAGGGTCATTTGGGCTATAGGCTGGATGATGCAATTAAATCCAAACCAATTTTGTGATGTGTTTCCGAACTCCGAGACTTGGGTTTGGGCATGTATTGTTGTGCTGAAGAAAGATTTATTTTGGATTCTTGTCAGACCGAACAGGTCAGAAACAATTCTTGAATTTGTTCAGAGTCTTCACACAAGACTCTGAATTAATTATTTACCCCCTTTTGGAAACTCATCCATGAAAATGACACGACCACTATCCCAAAAGACTGTCATCACAACTTTGCCAACAATGTAAACTGCCTTGAATTTCTTCATTTTTGGTGACTGCAAGTGGTGCCACTCCAGTAACAGCCTCTTTGTTTACAGCTGTAACAATGCATGAAAGAAAGGCTTTCCCATTGGCCCCAAACTGCTCCAACAGTTCAGATGAGATGGCATCACTCTGAATCTTGTGGTCTGTTGTCAACGTTCATGGAACCCACCTTGGGCACACCTTTGAATATTTGTGAGTCTCAATAACAACACATAAATTTACAGCACTCGCCAGTAGCTGCAGAGCCAACTGTCAAGTTGTGACGCGCCAGAGTGCATGAATAATGGCATCCGTGTGATTCACCAAGTCAGGAGCACAGGATGTTCCGAACATAGATTATAGCTTGGAGCTCAGTTTCTGCACTTATTGATGCTTTAACTCTCTTTACCCATTGCTCAAGATTATCGCTATCAATCATTACCATACACTGTACACAACCATTTATGGATGTTTACAATGGTATTTTTCTGTAACAAAGAATTCAATTAAACCACACTGTTTGTAAAGTGTGCCTTGCATATATGTCATTTTGATGGTTCACTACAGCTCTGCCATCTGTGTGAACTGTTCGAAACTGCACCCGTGTGCAGAAGAAACATTGAATTTGAAGCATCTAAAGGGACATTTTCCTATTTACATTAACAGCTGTAAAAAAATTTGGGGCATCATTTACTGAATGACCATCGGACATCTGTGACAAATATCTCATAAAAATACTTCTCCCAATCCAGCTGTTTGAGACAGATTATTCAGATACATCATGTTACAGTTATCTTAGTACTGTGCACACAAACATGCAGAGGAGGACACAGGCTCATTCTATATGAAAAGAGACAAATTGCCGTTTTTAGAAAATCAGGGAAGTATGTATTTGGGCATGTGAATGCACTAATGAAATATAAACTTTAATGATTTGAAACTCATTTTTATTGTAATCAAGATATTTAGTTATGAATTGTCACCCCAAAGATTTTACATTAATGTACTCGAACACCACGAAACGTTATATTGGCTGAACTTATTTGCTTTCTGTGGAACAGATGATGCAACATTGAGCAACTTGCTATGTAACAACAGACTTCCTTGATATCCTACATTAAATGATTTTTTCCAGGTGATCTTTCCTTTGAGTTTTTCTTCTCTTTTTGAAAGTGACAGGGATTACTGTCACACCTGTGACAAAAAAGACAAAGTTGCTTCTTGTTTCAACAAGTACTTCATAATTTTTAATATTCTACGGAAGTGATGTTAAGAAAATATATTAATTGCCAAATCAAACCTATTATTTTTTGAGAATAACTGTATTTTATCCTGGAATGCTGTCACAATTGTGACAGTAATATTTTTCATGGGTGTGACAATATGCACACATTTAAAAAAATATTCCAATGTAATGAAATACCAGTATGTAAAATTTGAAACAAGCTGCTTCTGCTCATGTGAAATGTTAAACTGGTGGATACAAAACAAATACAGGTCTACTGACATTGGAAATAAATGTAAATAACGTATCTCGCATTCCTGGATAATGACTTCTTCAACAGAAAGAATAAGAAAGCTGCAGCATAAAATGAAGGAAGACCAACTGAAAAATGAAGAATACTTAAAAGGAGAGACAGAGACAGAGAGAGAGAGAGAGAGAGAGAGAGAGAGAGAGAGAGAGAGAGAATAAGAAGAATGAGGAATAGGGAGGAACTGCTGATGAACAAACACAGTCTACTAAAAAAGACAGAGACGGATGAAACTAGACAAAGGTTGTGTAGGGGCAGTAAACGTAAAAATATGTCAGAAACAAACCACGCCAGTGACTTACAGTGTTACAAATGTTCTCAAACATTATGCAAGGCTGCAAATAAGGCAATAAAGTCATTTCGAAATAGTCCAAGCAAACTGACCCCTGCTTATAGGAAACTGATTTAGGAACTGGATCTTGCTGAAATAAAAAAGTTAAGAGACCCACAAAAGGTTAAAGAAGTTTGTTAGCTGAAACAAAAAAATTAACTAATTGAGTATTTTTGTTGAGATGATGTTAGTCTAACTATTCTTGGTCTTCTGATATAAAATCTGTTAATGATCACAGTAGTGGAAAATGAGAGGAGGTTCAGAAGAAGCATATGATTATGACTTGGTGAGGCCTATGACGAATTTAAGAATACAAATCCTGATACTAAATTAGGAACATCAACATTTTATTAACTAAGGCCAAGTCACACACTCGCAGTGTCAGAAAGACCTCACAATGTGTGCACTTGTAAATACCACGTAAATTTTAAATTTACAACCGAAAGCATTTCACATGTGATTCCAGATTTTCCTAATTCTTCTAAAGAGTTGCTTCAGGAAAATTACTTGTTATGTACAAAATGAGGATTGTATGGCAGGAAAATGTACAAAGTGTAAACATGACCTCTCATTGTGGCTGACTAATGAAAATCAAGATAAAATTCTCTCATGGAAGCAGTGGACAGACTGAGATGGAGTGCCAAAGTTGATGGAACATATATCTACACCGAAACCAGTCACTGAAGAACTAGAGGACCAGATCTCAACATTTAAAAGGCATTTCTGGATAAGGAGAAAAAAGCCAAATATTTTGAATCTTGTAAGAAAGAGCTTACAAAGAATGATGTTGCCATGCAAGTTGACTTCACCAAGAACTTTTCTTTAATGTAAAAATTTACAAAAAATCATGTTTTCTGATAAATAAATTTACATTGTCATAAATCTACCACGACAAGTCATGTTTGAGAGTTGAAATTAAGTGGAATTTCTTTGCCACATGGCAAAGTGGCTGCTGATGGGATAGGGGGAACAGTGAAGAGAACCATCTGGAGAGGAAACATTAGTAAGAAAGTGGCAGTGAATAATACAAAGGAATTTTCTGAGTATGCTAATGGTAAACTGAATGACATTCAAGTACTGTTCGTTTCATGCAGTGATGTAGACAAGACAAAGAAAAGGCAGTCAAGGTTTTGGAAAGATGTCATTCCAATTCTTAAAGTGCTTTCCCACCATTATTTTAGAAACTATGGCAATCATCATATTTTATCTGCAGAAACATCTGGCAGTGAAATGATAAGATATGAAATCTTTTGGGAAATCACTAAATCTAAGAAACAGCTGAAATATTCTGACATTTATTCAGATTCTGAAGAGTCTAATATTGAAGATAATCAAGCAAAATCAGAAAATGAAGTACAGCAACCATAAGTCCAACTAAGGATATGAAAGCCAGAACTTTTCTGATCACAGAGATTCAGAACGAGAGGAGAAATGGACAGAATTTTTTCCTGTTTGCCAATCAGAGTGTGTGGCTGGTGAAATCAAGATCATGTTTTTAATACCACGTGAGAAAGAAAAGAAACTCTTTAGCACCAATGAAAATTACATTTCAGTTCTTTCTTTACAAAAGAATGTTGTTAAAATTTTGAATCCTCCTACATTTCAAATGGAAGGAAGTTGATTTTTTTTTTATTATTATTTTCATGTTGTTGTTGTTGTTGTTGTGGTCTTCAGTCCTGAGACTGGTTTGATGCAGCTCTCCATGCTACTCTATCCTGTGCAAGCTTTTTCATCTCCCAGTACCTACTGCAACCTACATCCTTCTGAATCTGCTTAGTGTATTCATCTCTTGGTCTCCCTCTACGATTTTTACCCTCCACGCTGCCCTCCAATACTAAATTGGTGATCCCTTGATGCCTCAGAACATGTCCTACCAACCGATCCCTTCTTCTGGTCAAGTTGTGCCACAAACTTCTCTTCTCCCCAATCCTATTCAATACTTCCTCATTAGTTATGTGATCTACCCATCTAATCTTCAGCATTCTTCTGTAGCACCACATTTCGAAAGCTTCTATTCTCTTCTTGTCTAAACTATTTATCGTCCATGTTTCACTTCCATACATGGCTACACTCCATACGAATACTTTCAGAAATGACTTCCTGACACTTAAATCTATACTGGATGTTAACAAATTTCTCTTCTTCAGAAACGCTTTCCTTGCCATTGCCAGCCTACATTTTATATCCTCTCTACTTCGACCATCATCAGTTATTTTGCTCCTCAAATAGCAAAACTCCTTTACTACTTTGAGTGCCTCATTTCCTAATCTAATTCCCTCAGCATCACCCGACTTAATTAGACTACATTCCATTATCCTTGTTTTGCTTTTGTTGATGTTCATCTTATATCCTCCTTTCAAGACACTGTCCATTCCATTCAACTGCTCTTCCAAGTCCTTTGCTGTCTCTGACAGAATTACAATGTCATCGGCGAACCTCAAAGTTTTTATTTCTTCTCCATGAATTTTAATACCTACTCCGAATTTTTCTTTTGTTTCCTTTACTGCTTGCTCAATATACAGATTGAACAACATCGGGGAGCGGCTACAACCCTGTCTTACTCCCTTCCCAACCACTGCTTCCCTTTCATGTCCCTCGACTCTTATAACTGCCATCTGCTTTCTGTACAAACTGTAAATAGCCTTTCGCTCCCTGTATTTTACCCCTGCCACCTTTAGAATTTGAAAGAGAGTATTCCAGTCAACATTGTCAAAAGCTTTCTCTAAGTCTACAAATGCTAGAAACGTAGGTTTGCCTTTCCTTAATCTTTCTTCTAAGATAAGTCGTAAGGTCAGTATTGCCTCACGTGTTCCAGTGTTTCTACGGAATCCAAACTGATCTTCCCCGAGGTTGGCTTCTACTAGTTTTTCCATTCGTCTGTAAAGAATTCGTGTTAGTATTTTGCAGCTGTGACTTATTAAGCTGATAGTTCGGTAATTTTCACATCTGTCAACACCTGCTTTCTTTGGGATTGGAATTATTATATTCTTCTTGAAGTCTGAGGGTATTTCGCCTGTTTCATACATCTTGCTCACCAGATGGTAGAGTTTTGTCAGGACTGGCTCTCCCACGGCCGTCAGTAGTTCCAATGGAATATTGTCTACTCCGGGGGCCTTGTTTCGACTCAGGTCTTTCAGTGCTCTGTCAAACTCTTCACGCAGTATCATATCTCCCATTTCATCTTCATCTACATCCTCTTCCATTTCCATAATATTGTCCTCAAGTACATCGCCCTTGTATAGACCCTCTATATACTCCTTCCACCTTTCTGCTTTCCCTTCTTTGCTTAGAACTGGGTTTCCATCTGAGCTCTTGATATTCATACAAGTCGTTCTCTTATCTCCAAAGGTCTCTTTAATTTTCCTGTAGGCGGTATCTATCTTACCCCTAGTGAGATAAGTCTCTACATCCTTACATTTGTCCGCTAGCCATCCCTGCTTAGCCATTTTGCACTTCCTGTCGATCTCATTTTTGAGACGTTTGTATTCCTTTTTGCCTGTTTCACTTACTGCATTTTTATATTTTCTCCTTTCATCAATTAAATTCAATATTTCTTCTGTTACCCAAGGATTTCTACTAGCCCTCGTCTTTTTACCTACTTGATCCTCTGCTGCCTTCACTACTTCATCCCTCAAAGCTACCCATTCTTCTTCTACTGTATTTATTTCCCCCATTCCTGTCAATTGCTCCCTTATGCTCTCCCTGAATCTCTGTACAACCTCTGGTTCTTTTAGTTTATCCAGGTCCCATCTCCTTAAATTCCCACCTTTTTGCAGTTTCTTCAGTTTTAATCTACAGGTCATAACCAATAGATTGTGGTCAGAGTCCACATCTGCCCCTGGAAATGTCTTACAATTTAAAACCTGGTTCCTAAATCTCTGTCTTACCATTATATAATCTATCTGATACCTTTTAGTATCTCCAGGGTTCTTCCATGTATACAACCTTCTTTCATGATTCTTAAACCAAGTGTTAGTTATGATTATGTTGTGCTCTGTGCAAAATTCGACCAGGCGGCTTCCTCTTTCATTTCTGTCCCCCAATCCATATTCACCTACTATGTTTCCTTCTCTCCCTTTTCCTACACTCGAATTCCAGTCACCCATGACTATTAAATTTTCGTCTCCCTTCACAATCTGAATAATTTCTTTTATTTCATCATACATTTCTTCAATTTCTTTGTCATCTGCAGAGCTAGTTGGCATATAAACTTGTACTACTGTAGTAGGCGTGGGCTTCGTATCTATCTTGGCCACAATAATGCGTTCACTATGCTGTTTGTAATAGCTTACCCGCATTCCTATTTTCCTATTCATTATTAAACCTACTCCTGCATTACCCCTATTTGATTTTGTGTTTATAACCCTGTAGTCACCTGACCAGAAGTCTTGTTCCTCCTGCCACCGAACTTCACTAATTCCCACTATATCTAACTTCAACCTATCCATTTCCCTTTTTAAATTTTCTAACCTACCTGCCCGATTAAGGGATCTGACATTCTGCGCTCCGATCCGTAGAACGCCAGTTTTCTTTCTCCTGATAAAGACATCCTCTTGAGTAGTCCCCGCCCGGAGATCCGAATGGGGGACTATTTTACCTCCGGAATATTTTACCCAAGAGGACGCCATCATCATGTAATCATACAGTAAAGCTGCATGCCCTCGGGAAAAATTACGGCTGTAGTTTCCCCTTGCTTTCAGCCGTTCGCAGTACCAGCACAGCAAGGCCGTTTTGGTTATTGTTACAAGGCCAGATCGGTCAATCATCCAGACTGTTGCCCTTGCAACTATTGAAAAGGCTGCTGCCCCTCTTCAGGAACCACACGTTTGTCTGGCCTCTCAACAGATACCCCTCCGTTGTGGTTGCACCTACGGTACGGCTATCTGTATCGCTGAGACACGCAAGTCTCCCCACCAACGGCAAGGTCCATGGTTCATGTGTGTATTTCTGTGTATGTTCCTTTAGTTTGTTAAGCATTCAATCCTTTATTTATCTGAACATGACAGTGCTTCATTCTCGATATTGTGTAATATGCTGAAGAACTCAAAGGACCACGTGAGGTGGCACCGTGGACTGGTGTTCGTGAGGACGATAGTTGAAGTGCGTGTCTGGCCACCCTGATTTAGGTTTTCCGTGATTTCCCTAAATCACTTCAGGCAAATGCCAAGACGGTTCCTTTGAAAGAGCATCTAATCTGATGGGAACGATGACCTCGTTGTTGGCCCCTCCCACCAAATCAACTGACCAACGAAGCAACCAACCAAGAGAGTTTTTCAGTTAAAAGGGAGATGTTCCTTAGTTTCTATTAAGGAATTGAATATTTTTATTAATTTAACAACAACACCACTTTAATTGAGCAAACTGATTTATTGTATTGCCAAAAATGTAATTTTAATCCAATTTCAACCTTCATTTCTCTGAAATATTGAGAGAAGTTTGCACTTTTCACACTTGTGACAATATTTGGTCACACCCGTGACAACGGAAATTATGTTATTATTTTGAAAATAATATTATGTTCTTTCTGATATTTTCATGGCTAATAAAGTAAGTTTTCAGTATTATACACTTATTATTTTGTTTACATATAATCAATCACTCAGTTCACAGATTTTGGCCGGTGAAGGTCAAAGTGTTATGTTGTACTCCTGAATTTTGTCACACCTGTGACACATTGTTTTTGGTTAATAACATAGGTTTTCATCAATTACAAAAAAAATTATATTCAGGCTTAAAAAAATAATCACTCTCCTTTTAAATGGTATATATTGAAAGAGAAATCTTTAGTATGGGATATTTTAAAATTATTTTATAGTTAATTTATGGAGTTCATGTATCACACCCATGATTATGAAAACACTCCACAATGAAATCACAAAGAATATTGACAATACAATAATATCCAGAGAAAATTTAAATCAATACTACTTACAGACGTGACAAGTTTATATCTTACGATTGAAAGACCATTATTTACAGAATCAACTGACTGCTAAAAAGTAAAAATAAAAACCCTAGGGCTACTACTGCTAACACCACTGATACAGTTCTATTAGAGTCAGTTTTAAACCACTAATACAAAAGTGTGGGGTTAAATTGTATGATTATTTTCTGTCACTGATTACGTCTTTCATCTTTTGTAATTACTTGTTTATATGAGAGCTGCAGAGCTTCACAGTGACTTATATTAGACTTTAAACATTAGGTTCCCTTACAGCTGGCTAGGTAAGACAGTTCAAAGATTACAGGAATGTAAGGACATATTACCTCCAGTAGACCCACGCTTAGTAAAACACTATGGTCCTCAAATCAACCTTTTGGTTGAGGACAGATTTTCCTTTTCTTTTTTACATCTTTACTGATAGCAATCAGTCAACTGTCAAAATTTGCTAATATACACCCATCATGAGTTAAAATGGAATGACTAGGTAACTCTAGTTGTGAGGAAGATGAACACCAGAATCATATTCGGTGGAATAAACCTTAGTAAGTGTAACATACACCTCAAAATAGTTGCTTACAGACTTCACACTCAACTAATTCTTCAATATTGTGATGTCTGTCACGAACACTTGAATAGTTGGATTAATTAGAAGAGGAAGAAAAGATGACAAAATGAGCTGCGTAATTCCGTCAAAGGTATATTTAGTTAATACATGAGCACCACAAAGATGCTTAACAAATTCTAACAGTAGATTTTACAAGAAATATATGTATGATGAAACAATTACTCTCAAAACACCAACAGTGTATGTTCCATTAAGAGACAAGATACTTATTACTTCCTCGCACATACATCCTATGTAAAGAACACAAAGATGACATCAGATTAATTTGGGTCCATATGGAAGTACCGTAACAGCCATTTTCCTACATAGCATATGTGAATGAGACAGAAAACAGAGAGGAGGTGGAGGGATGATACTGTTACACTATGTACACTAAGATAAATATCTAAAGTTACTAGCAGACTACATATGCAGATTCAAAAAGTCATATAAATGGGCTACAGTGAATAAGAATAGTTAACACAGTGCCATATTTTTTGCCATAAATGGCTCAACAACAAGCTCTTATATTGGGAAATTCTTTAATTAGCACTGAATTATAACTTTGTCTGTGTGTCAACCCAACAACACACTAGAAGTGCACTTACATATACAGAGTAATGATCATTGACTCAAGAAAAAGGTGTGTGCTTTCTGGATGCCTACTATTATTTATAATGATTATAAGACCAACAGAATGGGTTTGGTTCTGAACCTGTTTTGTACCGTTAAGACAAAACAGCAATCTACGGCACGAGCTCACATCAGTTCATGGCGAAAGGCTGAGAAATTCCATCAGACATTCTCTTTGAAGAAGGTTACAGTCACTGTCTATTAGGACCTTACAGAGGGGAATAGAGGCCACAAGATGACCACACGTAGTCGAGTATTGTATAGGTAACCATCTAAATGTTACAGTGATAGTAACAGAAATGGAGAGAGAGAGAGAGAGAGAGAGAGAGAGAGAGAGAGAGAGAGAGAATAGTAAGCTAGATACTATAAACTTCCTTCAGTTTTCAGAATAGGGGAAAAATTGTCACAATAATTCACATAAATATAATTTGATATGTTACAGCCCATTGTATCCAGAAAGAGGACAACAATGAATGAATGAATGAATGAACAAATAAATAAATGAACGGTGTCTATTAGGGCAGTACAGGTGCGCTGCTTGTTCTTTTTATAGAATGACATACGAAAATCAATTCTACAGTGTGCAGGAAACTAATAATAAAGCTTCAAAGAACATTACAAAACAAACACTCTGGCATACTGACATCCAGTGTACTTTTGATGCACAACAACACTAGCTCATGAGAAATTTTGTATAGGGATTGTGTAGTATGCCCACTGAATGAACCAGTAATACCCAACTGTAATTCATCAACAGGCATTAACAAGTTGTGAGCATAGAGCAACATCAGAAGTTGTTTGAACACTCACTGTACTACTTCAATTTGGTTTCCAGTAATTATGATCTCTTTTGCTAATGTGAAATCATTGCTATTGTCAGACTGTTTTACAAAAGATGAACTTCAAGATATAGTTGAATTGTGTTTAAGGTAATTCTGTTGTTAGGTAGCTCCCATGGTAGAGGTGTTGGCCAACTACTGCAGGAAAATCTAGGTCCAGAGTACCAGGTCACAAACTTTTTCAAGCCTAGTGCAGATCTGGGTCAGGTAACAGAGGGTGTAGGATCTTTATGCAAGGATTTCACAAAGGAGGATGCCACGGTTATAGTGGGTGGTCCAGGAAACAGCACTGGCGGAGACTCTGAATATTCCATAGTGTGTTACCTGGTGAAGATAACATCAGCAACGAAGCATACGAGTGTGGGGTTTGTGTCTGTGTTGAGACGCCATGATCAGCCTCATTTGAACTCTTCCGTCGGGAGGGTGAGCTTGGAGTTTGAGTGGCTGCTTAGGATATAGGGTCCCATATTGGTTTGTTTCCTGTGGATGCTATCAATAGGTGGGACTACACTAGGCATGGCCTTCACCTCAATAGGAAAGGGAAGGTAAAACTGTCTGGGTTGACTGCAGTAAACTTAAGGGGGGGACACTGTCACAAGTGGTAAAATACCAGTGGTCACAGGTGTCAGAGGGATGCCTTTTCTAGGATAGGGAAGGGAGAAAGACAACGAGTTTTAAGAGCGATTGGCAGACACACTCAGTTTGAGAAAACACATGAACAGGAGTCAGATTTTAGCATACAGCCTCCATTTAAACAATGTTTAACAGAAAATAATCAGAAACTGCCAGTTCATCTTCGCCAAAGCAGTTATAATCCCATTAGTATGCAGTATCAGTTATCTTTATTACACCAGAGCATTCCGGAACTCAGAAATAAAGTTGATGAACTACTCATTTGTATTGATGAAATGAATTCATCTAACCAGATTGACATAATCTGCCTCTCTGAACATCAAGTGACCACTGGTATAGATGTGTTAGACATTTCAGGATTTAAGCTAGCTTCCTACTTCTGCAGAGTAGATATGGATGGAGGAGGAGTTGCCACATTTATTAAAAACTGCCATAAATTCAAGAACATTGACATTAATAAATTCTGTTTAGAGCAGTATCTAGAAGCATGTGCAACAGAAGTAAAGTTCCATAACAGATCCTATATAATAGTAACTATTTACCGAGCACCTGCAGGAAATTATATTCTATTCATAAATCATCTAGAAGCTCTTTTGAGTTATTTAATAGGAAGAAACAAAGAAATTTTGATTGCTGGTGACTTTAATACAAATTTTCTAATGCAATCTTCCAGTAAACATTTACTGCAGTTAGTAATGTTGTCTTTCAATCTAACTCATACTGTAAACTTTCCAACTAGGATCACTAAATCCTCAAGGACAGCCATTGATAACATTTTTATAGACAAATCAAAGGAACAAAATCATATCATAAAACCTGTAATAAATGGACTATCAGATCATGACATGCAGCTCCTTGTTTTAGATGTAAATTCTAAGCAGATTATCAAGACTGCTAAATCTGAGTACAGGAGAGTAGCCAATCAACCAAAAATTGAGTGTTTTAGAAAACTGCTCAAAGATATGAACTAGACAGATGTTTACAGTGCTCACGACATGAATGAAAAATATAACACATTCATGAACAATGTCAGTACATGTTTGAAAACTGTTTTCCTCTAAAAGTTACTCAAATTAAACAGAAGTCTATAATAAAACCATGGATTACACTAGGAATAAAGATTTCCTGTAAGACAAAAAGGAAAATGTATCTGTCGACGAAGAATATCTCCAATGCTGATGATATAGCTAAACACAAGGAATACTGTAAAATATTATAAAATGTAATTCAGACATCTAAACAAATGTACTACGAGAAGAAGACAGCAATGTCAGGGAACAAAATAAAAACAATATGGGATATAGTGAAAGAGGAGACTGGTAGAACCAGAAAGGAACAGGAGCAAATAGCATTAAGGGTAAATGACACATTAGTAACCGATGGGCATAGTGTGGCAAATCTATTTAACAAGTACTTTATATCTGTAACTGATAAAATGGGATTGTCAGGATCAGTAAATAATGCCCTTGAATATCTGAAACTAGCCTTTACAAATAGCTTCAGGTGCATGAATATGTCACTCACTTCACCAAAAGAAATAACTTCCACAATAAAATCTTTAAAAACAAAGCATTCTAGTGGTTGCAATGAAATATCAAAAAAGTTAATTAAGGCATATTCTTGTGAGTTTAGTACAATTCAAGTTACTTGTGTAACGAGTCAATTATAACCGGGACATTTCCTGACTGGCTAAAATATGCAGATGCTACGCCTCTATTCAAGAAAGGGGATAATACCATCAAACTACAGACCAATTTCACTTTTGCCAACATTCTCAAAAATTTTAGAAAAAGTAATGTACTGGCAGCTTCTCAACCATCTAACCACAAATAACATGTTATCAAGAACACAGTTTGGATTTCTGAAGGGTTCTGATATCGAGAAGACTATTTACACCTACAGTGAAAATGTACTTAATTCATTAGACAACAAATTACAAGCAGCAGGTATTTTCTGTGATTTGTCAAAGGCATTTGATTGTGTGAACCACAACATCCTTTTAAATAAATTAGAATTCTATGGTGTCACGGGCAGTGCTGCAAAATGGTTCAAGTCATACCTCGCTAACAGGAAACAAAGGGTGTCAGTGCAAGGGACTAGTGAATTAAGTCATCAGTCATCATCAGAATGGGAAGAAATTACATTTGGTGTCCCACAAGGACACATCTTTGGGGCATTCCTTTTTCTTGTGTACATTAATGATCTCTCATCAGTTACACTGCCGGAAGCAGAGTTCGTTTTGTTTGCAGATGACACAATTATTGCAATAAATAGTATGCCGAGTGTAGTTCTAGAAAGATCTGCTAATGATATTTTCATGGATATTAATAAATGGTTTAAAGCCAACTCACTAGCATTAAACTTCGAAAAGACTCACTATATGCAATTCAGAACCTGTAAGAGGTTTCCACCCAGGATATGCATAAAATATAAAGAAGAGCAGATAGAAGAGGTTGACAGTCTTAAATTCCTGGGATTACAACTTGATAATAAATTCAGTTGGGAGGAGCACACCACATAACTGCAGAAATGCCTTAACAAATCTGTATTTGCAATTCGAGTGTTAGCTGACAAGGGCGACATAAAAATGAAAAAGCTTGCATACTTTGCCTACTTTCATTCCATAATGTCATATGGTATAATATTTTGGGGTAACTCTTCAAATCAAACAAAAGTTTTCAGAGTCCAAAAGTGTGTAATACGTATTATTTGTGGAGTAAATTCACAGACGTCCTGTAGAAACCTCTTCAAAGAACTGGGTATACTAACTACTGCCTATCAGTATATTTACTCCTTAATGAAATTTGTACTAAATAATATATCTCTTTTTCCAACAAACAGCTCAGTTCATACATACAATACCAGGAACAAAAATGATCTGCACAAGGACTTATAAGCACTTACTTTAGTTCAAAAAGGGGTCCACTAATCAGGAACACTCATCTTCAATAATTTGCCAGCAAACATAAAAAATTTATGTTACAAATAAAGATCAGTTTAAAAGGAGCCTGAAACTCCTTCTACTCCACTGACGAATTTTTTAATAGAAACAAATGATGTATTTTATATATTCATAACTATTAGTATTGCTATTTCAGCTAAAAAAAAAAAAAAAATGACATGTTCCACATCCATGATGATCTCCTCAGCATGGATCTATGGAATGAAAAACTAATCTAATCTAACAGCAGAGTTCTAGAACAAAGGTATACAGAAGCTTATCCACTACTATGAAATGTGCTTTAATTTTTAAGAAATTATGTTGGAAAGTAGGTTCAGACAGTAGCAGTAAGGTGTGTATAAGAAATAAGGGTAAAATGTATTACACTTTTCTTAATAACCACATGCAAGTTAATTGCTGAATTGATCTGTTCATGCAGCTTAACAGCAGTTGGACTATATTGTGAGGCACGGAGGTGAGCCATGCCTGAGTCAAATCTGTGGAATTGATTACTGACAGCTGGCATCTAGCCACTAAAGTTAAATAAAATTAGTTGGCCAAATAACTAAAACGGTGGACCGCACACAACATAATAAATTGTAGTAACAAGAAAGAAGTTAATTGCAATTATACTTTCATGCCAGCTTGCATGTTAGCGTGAGATTCCTTACATCCAGAGTTAGCAGAAGTGACAGCATCTACTTTAAATACGAGGGAGAACGTTAACACTATGTGACATCATCGTATTTGAGGAATGTCTGAGTGATTATTACAGCATACTCTAATTACAACAAGAAAAGAAAGTTCCTATAGTATTTTCTAAATTAGCAAAACTATTATATTAAATTAAAAATGCTACATTCTAAACTGCTGTCTGTCAGCTCAGAAGCCATTCATTGTGCTGCGTGACTGCTGACCTCTCAGGGAACTGTGACAAGTGGCCCTATAAGATGATCACGGCAATGTGAAGGTGAGGAAAGAGGACTGGTCTGACACACACAACATTGCCCTATCAACTACTGTACTACTTCTGTAACCACTCAAAATCACACAATGTGTTTAATTTTCATGCAGTGTATTTTGTGAGTTACTTAATTATCTAATTAAATATTCAATACACAAATAACTAGGGAAGACAAATGTCATGCTATTTACAACTTCATACAACCCAGGGTCTTTAACTGCTGTATTACATTTGAGGGATTTCTGGTAAATACATTTGGTACATATTGAATGTGTATTAACACTCAACACAATCAACAATTCCAGATTCACATATTCCTCTCTATTAACAGCAGCTCACAATCAGGTGCTATGCCCAATTGGCTGGTGAACCACATCGCATAAAGTTATATTATTTATGTGACTAAAACTATTAGTTAAATTATCAATAATTTGTTGTGTTGACAGGTCCAGAACATTCGCCTTCTGTGTGTTATGTCCACTGGCTGCAGTGGTTCGGCATCTGTCCTCATTTTAGTGGCAGGTTTACTGTTTTAAGTCATGTATTATGTTCGAGTATAATGATTTTTCTGGAGACTAGAAATCTACTCTGTAGTAAACAGCATGGGTTTCGAAAAAGACGGTCGTGTGAAACCCAGCTCGTGCTATTCGTCCACAAGACTCAGAGGGCCATAGACACGGGTTCCCAGGTAGATGCCGTGTTTCTTGACTTCCGCAAGGCATTCGATACAGTTTCCCGCAGTCGTTTCATGAACAAAGTAAGAGCATATGGACTATCGGACCAATTGTGCGATTGGATTGAAGAGTTCCTAGATAACAGAACACAGCATGTCATTCTCAATGGAGAGAAGTCTTCCGAAGTAAGAGTGATTTCAGGTGTGCCGCAGGGGAGTGTCATAGGACTGTTGCTATTCACAATATACATAAATGACTTTGTGGATGACATCGGAAGTTCACTGAGGCTTTTTACAGATGATGCTGTGGTGTATTAAGAGGTTGTAACAACTGAAAATTGTACTGAAATGCAGGAGGATCTGCAGCGAATTGACGCATGGTGCAGAGAATGGCAATTAAATCTCAATGTAGACAAGTGTAATGTGCTGTGAATACACAGAAAGATAGATCCTTTATCATTTAGCTACAAAATAGCAGGTCAGCAACTGGAAGCAGTTAATATCATAAATTATCTGGGAGTACGCATTAGGAGTGATTTAAAAATGGAATGATCATATAAAGTTCATCGTCGGTAAAGTAGATGCCAGACTGAGATTCATTGGAAGAATCCTAAGGAAATGCAATCTGAAAACAAAGGAAGTAGGTTACAGTACGCTTGTTCGCCCACTGCTTGAATACTGCTCAGCAGTGTGGGATCTGTACCAGATAGGGTTGATAGAAGAGATAGAGAAGATTCAATGGAGAGCAGCGTGCTTCGTTACAGGATCATTTAGTAATCGCAAAAGCATTACGGAGATGATAGATAAACTCCAGTGGAAGACTCTGCAGGAGAGATGCTCAGTAGCACGGTACGGGCTTTTGTCAAAGTTTCGAGAACATACCTTCACCGAAGAGTCAAGCAGTATATCGCTCCCTCCTACGTATATCTCACGAAGAGACCATGAGGATAAAATCAGAGAGATTAGAGCCCACACAGAAGCATACCGACAATCCTTCTTTCCACGAACAATACGAGACTGGAATAGAAGGGAGAACCGATAGAGGTACTCAGGGTACCCTCTGCCACACACCGTCAGGTGGCTTGCGGAGTATGGATATAGATGTAGATGTAGATTTCACTTTCAAAACATCATGGAAAAGTGCAATGTGACTTTAAACAGTCCATAAAAGTTATACAAAAATGAGGTCACATGCTCGACCACTGGAGCATGCATTGTACACACATGCAGAAAGTGTATGTAATTGGCATAACAAAGACCTGGATATGCAACAAACTAGCAATAAGCCAGGGAATAGTATTAGTAGCATAAATAACATTTAAATAATGTGTATGCCTCAATGCCTGACGACTAGCACTAGCGGATCAAAATATGCCGCTAACTGATATAAGATTAATAATCTTTAAAAACTTCATGACTGGTGTCGTTGATATACCTCGATGTGGACAGCTGAAAATACGTGCCCCGACCGGGACTCGAACCCGGGATCTCCTGCTTACATGGCAGTTGGGAATGTGAGTCTCACGGGAAGCGTGCAAGGGATAAGTCCCTGCAGTCGTGCTATTCATCTGTGTCCTGGGTGGCTCAGATGGATAGAGCGCCTGCCATGTAAGCAGGAGATCCCGGGTTCGAGTCCCGGTCGGGGCACGCATTTTCAACTGTCCACAACGAGGTATATCAACAACACCTGTCGGCAGCTGAGGGTTTCAGTTAGTCATCATTTATTCCAGGGAAAAGCTGCACAGTCATCAACAGCATCTGTTCTTTCGAGAACAGTTACTGTCTTCATATATATAGTTAAAGGCTACCCAGCCATTGACCTTCGTCCGTGCGAATGCGCACAGGTTGCCCACACTCTTACAGGAATCGTCAAAGCGTGCGCGAGTAATGAGTGGATGGGCAAATGTCTATAAGGTACATTACATATGTAGAATTGTGAACAGTTGGGAATGTGAGTCTCACAGGAAGCGTGCAAGGGATAAGTCCCTGCAGTCGTGGTATTCATCTGTGTCCTCGGTGGCTCAGATGGATAGAGCGTCTGCCATGTAAGCAGGAGATCCCGGGATCGAGTCCCGGTCAGGGCATGCAATTTCAGCTGTCCACATCGAGGTATATCAACAACACCTGTCGGCAGCTGAGGGTTTCAGTTAGTCATCATTTATAAGATTTAGCATGCTGGATGACAAGGTACAGAATTATCCCTTAATTAGACAGTTGGGATACTGCAGTGGTATGTATTAAGACTAGGAGAAAACTCCTCGGTCTGGGAATGAAATGGCATTGATATAAATAAAATAGTGTTTTAGCTATAATGGAACATGTTGGACAATAATTTGATTCAAGTGACAACTTGATGAGCAGAAGGGTTTTCATTGTATCACTTATGCCAACATAATTTTTTCCATACTTCTTATAGATGATAATGAGTCTGTGCCTTCATTTCCGACAGCTATGGATTGGAGTGGTTAAATTTAAAACGGGTGATATTTCTCTCAAACCATGTGGATGACACCTCAAAAATGATGGGAAAAAAAACATTAAGGAAGTACACAGTATGGTACTGGGTGGTGGGTGATTAAAGGTGAGTGAAACTGCTAATGTCACAGGTATATCAAAAGAAAGAGTATTGCACATTTTACACGAAAATTTAAGTATTGCAAAGCTTTGTGCCACATACGTGTTACATTTGGTGAATTCTGACCAAAAGAAAATTGATTTCTTAACAATGTTAGAATTCTACTAAACTGGACCCAACCTATTATATATCCCAGTTTTTTACTGTGGGTGAGACATTAGTCTACCACTTCACGACTTAGACGAATGACAATAAAGGCAGTTAGTGAAAATCTACACCCTTGCAGCAAACGAGAAGCCCATATCACCAGCCATAAAGACTAAGGCCAGTCTTTCCTGGGATTCAAAAAAGATTTTTCTTAATGATCAACTTGCAAAGAGCAAAACAATAACTAGTATTTACTAAAAATGTCCTCTGGACTAAATGGATGCAAAAGCATGTGAGAAGATGCCTGGATTGTAAAAGTGACGAAAATGATCACATCAATGCACTTGCCAACTAATGCCTTTTGGCAGTGGAAAAAACGGAAAGATTTTCAGAGTGAATTATTGGCAACCTCCATCTTCAGCCTACTCCCCAGCTAAAAGAAATTTGAGGCTAAGAAACATTTTGAAATTAATGATGAACTTCGGGCAGCCCTAGTTGAGCATTTTGCAAACTTTAGAAAATCTCATTTAACTGATGGAATTTACTAACTGGGAAAACACTGGACAGACTGGGCTGACTTGAAAGGTGACTAAGTTGAAGTCTTTTTCTGCCTGGCCATGAAATCTCTCTCTTTGCATTAATATGTTGTTTTATTAACAGCAACTGTCAATTGAGAGACCCCCACAGAACCATCATACCTTATCAAAATTGTATTTGACTCCTTTCTCAACACTGCCCTAGAGTCAACTGTAACTGAAACCATGACTTACAAGCAGGTCATTTGCATATGCTACCCAATCTTCAGGTAAATTTCTCCCACCAAAAGCATCAGGATTTACTCGTTTTTGGAAACAAAATGAAAAAACAGTTCAACTGCCCATACATTTTCCACCAACACAAACTGCAAAGAATCCACTAAGAGCCTGAAGCAGGGTATGCATTCAACCAGGATGTGAGGGACTGTCTGTAAAGCTTTGCAACAATAATATGGATGGTGTGGCTTATTATACAAGATAAAACTATGAGTTAATCTGGTATGACTGATATGGGGGGGGGGGGGGGGGGGGGGGGGAGAACATGCAATAGTGGCTTTCTTCCCGTAAGAACAGAAAGAGGAGGAACATGTAGCCATAGCCTTCTTGATAGTGTAGAGTTTATTACAGAGGATAGTAGCCCACCAAATGATGTTTCATCTCGGAGTGAGTGGGGTTTTTCTTTGCGTCAAAAGATCTGCACCTGGCATCACCCAAGCGAATGTTAGGTGAGTAATTGCATCTCTAGCCAAACTTTCAGTCAGTTTATTCTCTGAGTAACCCATATGACTTAGGACCAAAAGACCAATGAACAGGTAGCATGACTCATGTCAGAGAGCAGATATCACAGGATGACAAGAGTAACATTGATCAATAGCTAGAGATTGCCCATTTGGTCACTACAAATTAAAAAATGGTTGAGGGAGAACTGTTTAATAAAATGTAGGGTTCTGTTAATAGCCATCACTTAAGTCATAAAAATGCTGTACATCTTAGGAAGTGAGTGTTGTTACTGACCAGCTAGCAACGTAAAAAGCATATCCCATTCTGTCCACTGTTTCAGTGTCTCAGTTAATGTAAATGAAGACACACCTTGATATTCCTGAAGAACTGAGAGGAATAGACCCTGAAAGTCCATGAGGGCATCTGAAACTTTAGATTGGTCCTAATTCATGGTCTGGGTGCTAAACAAGGAAGAATGCACAGGAATCCATGAGGGAGCAGAGTCTATGGAGGGCGGGTGGAGGTGCCTGCAGAGGGTCTTGAAACACATGTCAACTGGTAAACCATCCAAGAACGTCATGTTCAAGATCCCTTGTACGAAAGAAAAGGATGTTACACTGCATGATTACAAAATTGTCATGTGATGATTGTGTGAGCAAGGGACTGAAAAGATAATATCACCACACCAGCAAGGAGCCTGTCTACAGGACTCGTCTAGAAAGTGCCTGTGGCCTGTCTTAATAATGATGTACTGGGTCCAATAATTTCAAGGATGAATAAACCTGGCAGCTATAATAAAGCTAGGATGAGACCATAGCCTGGTAAATACAGAGTAGGGTACCATGATCCAAACCCAAAGAGGCATGGACAAGGAAGCAAATAGTGTTAAGCTTTCGAATTCGGATAACCTTAAACTCACAAACATGGGTCAACCATGTTAGTTTTTAATGAAAGAGGAGTCCTAAAGTTCAAGGCTGTGGGACATTGTCCAAGCAACAGCTGTCCAAACACAGTTCTGGGTCAGGTACATGACTACAGAAATGTGCAACTCACATTTCCACAGGAGAACATTGGAAGCCATGGGAAAGGGTTAAAAAGCATAATCCCTATGAATAGCTCCCTAAAGTTGGAGTTCAGGCAAAGTTACAAACTTGGAGCTTTACAAAATGCAAAAGTAGTCAACATGCAGCGCAGTGATAACTACTGTTCTGAAAGAGGTCGCTAACCCATTGATAGTAATGAGGAAGAGAGTAACAATCAGCACAGAATGCTGAGGGGTGCTTTTCTCTTGGATTTGTGGGGAGCTAAGCAATGTAGCAACTCAGATCTGAAACAAATGTGGGGATAAAAACTAATGATAAAAAATCAGTTGTGAGCCTTGAAAGTCCCAGTCACAGAGGGTAAGCAAAACGAGATGACACCAAGTGGTGTCACACCCCATACGAGTGTTTTTTTTTTAACTGCACTGTGATGCTAATGTATATGCTGTTCTTCAGAAACAAAATTTACAAAGATCCCTCTGTGCCGAGAACCCAACATAATCACCAGATTCGCACCCTTTCAAGTAATGTGCATAGCACATTAATGATGCTAACTGGTCAATAGCTATCGACTGACATTGGATTTGTTCCCGGTTTAAGGATTAGGATAATTACACTGCCTCTCCACTGTGAAGGAAAACATCTTCTGGTCAAATATGATTGAAGGCTCTGAGTAGATAGAGTCTATCAATCACATTCAGAGGTTTGACTAGCCAATTATGAATCAGATCCAGGCCTGGGGTCCTAACATGAGTCAAGAGCCTCAAGCAGTTCCCAGTCAGCGAAAATTTCATTATATAATTCAGACTTGGGAGGGCTTAAGGATAAGAGGATATCTTCAACTTGTCTTTTATGCAGTTGAAAGGTGGAGAGATAAGAAGAGGACGGCAAAATTGATGCAACATATTCAGCAAGAACTGACACACCTGTACAAATAGCACCACACAGGAGAAGACCCGGAACAGTTGCTGATCTTCAGAAGGCCAGTAGACTATGGGGCTGGGCCCTCGACCGGGATAAAGAGGCACTCCCAGAACGTCATCAGAGGTAGAACATAATTTCACATCAGTTGTGGCCTCTTTTAAACTAACATCTTTGAATTTTCAAGGGATACAGAAAAATAACACAATCTACATCATGTGCCTTCTGATTAACAGTCAGGTGTGTTTTGAAAACTTGCTTGGTTACATAGAGTGAGGTATGGGACTACCAAATACACCCAGTAAACAATAAATGGATGGATGTATGACTATTAATTTGCTTAAATGGCTTCATCTGCAGCAGCTGTAAAACGATTATTATTTCCTCTCCCTCCCCCCTCCACACACCGCATGTTGTTGTTGTGGTCTTCAGTCATGAGACTGGTTTGATGCAGCTCTCCATGCTACTCTATCCTGTGCAAGCTTTTTCATCTCCCAGTACCTACTGCAACCTACATCCTTCTGAATCTGCTTAGTGTATTCATCTCTTGGTCTCCCTCTACGATTTTTACCCTCCACGCTGCCCTCCAATACTAAATTGGCGATCCCTTGATGCCTCAGAACATGTCCTACCAACCGATCCCTTCTTCTGGTCAAGTTGTGCCACAAACTTCTCTTCTCCCCAATCCTATTCAATACTTCCTCATTAGTTATGTGATCTACCCATCTAATCTTCAGCATTCTTCTGTAGCACCACATTTCGAAAGCTTCTATTCTCTTCTTGTCCAAACTATTTATCGTCCATGTTTCACTTCCATACATGGCTACACTCCATACGAATACTTTCAGAAATGACTTCCTGACACTTAAATCAATACTGGATGTTAACAAATTTCTCTTCTTCAGAAACGCTTTCCTTGCCATTGCCAGCCTACATTTTATATCCTCTCTACTTCGACCATCATCAGTTATTTTGCTCCCCAAATAGCAAAACTCCTTTACTACTTTAAGTGCCTCATTTCCTAATCTAATTCCCTCAGCATCACCCGACTTAATTAGACTACATTCCATTATCCTTGTTTTGCTTTTGTTGATGTTCATCTTATATCCTCCTTTCAAGACACTGTCCATTCCATTCAACTGCTCTTCCAAGTCCTTTGCTGTCTCTGACAGAATTACAATGTCATCGGCGAACCTCAAAGTTTTTATTTCTTCTCCATGAATTTTAATACCTACTCCGAATTTTTCTTTTGTTTCCTTTACTGCTTGCTCAATATACAGATTGAACAACATCGGGGAGAGGCTACAACCCTGTCTTACTCCCTTCCCAACCACTGCTTCCCTTTCATGTCCCTCGACTCTTATAACTGCCATCTGGTTTCTGTACAAATTGTAAATAGCCTTTCGCTCCCTGTATTTTACCCCTGCCACCTTTAGAATTTGAAAGAGAGTATTCCAGTCAACATTGTCAAAAGCTTTCTCTAAGTCTACAAATGCTAGAAACGTAGGTTTGCCTTTCCTTAATCTTTCTTCTAAGATAAGTCGTAAGGTCAGTATTGCCTCACGTGTTCCAGTGTTTCTACGGAATCCAAACTGATCTTCCCCGAGGTTGGCTTCTACTAGTTTTTCCATTCGTCTGTAAAGAATTCGTGTTAGTATTTTGCAGCTGTGACTTATTAAGCTGATAGTTCGGTAATTTTCACATCTGTCAACACCTGCTTTCTTTGGGATTGGAATTATTACATTCTTCTTGAAGTCTGAGGGTATTTCGCCTGTTTCATACATCTTGCTCACCAGATGGTAGAGTTTTGTCAGGACTGGCTCTCCCACGGCCGTCAGTAGTTCCAATGGAATATTGTCTACTCCGGGGGCCTTGTTTCGACTCAAGTCTTTCAGTGCTCTGTCAAACTCTTCACGCAGTATCATATCTCCCATTTCATCTTCATCTACATCCTCTTCCATTTCCATAATATTGTCCTCAAGTACATCGCCCTTGTATAGACCCTCTATATACTCCTTCCACCTTTCTGCTTTCCCTTCTTTGCTTAGAACTGGGTTTCCATCTGAGCTCTTGATATTCATACAAGTCGTTCTCTTATCTCCAAAGGTCTCTTTAATTTTCCTGTAGGCGGTATCTATCTTACCCCTAGTGAGATAGGCCTCTACATCCTTACATTTGTCCTCTAGCCATCCCTGCTTAGCCATTTTGCACTTCCTGTCGATCTCATTTTTGAGACGTTTGTATTCCTTTTTGCCTGTTTCACTTACTGCATTTTTATATTTTCTCCTTTCATCAATTAAATTCAATATTTCTTCTGTTACCCAAGGATTTCTACTAGCCCTAGTCTTTTTACCTACTTGATCCTCTGCTGCCTTCACTACTTCATCCCTCAAAGCTACCCATTCTTCTTCTACTGTATTTATTTCCCCCATTCCTGTCAATTGCTCCCTTATGCTCTCCCTGAATCTCTGTACAACCTCTGGTTCTTTTAGTTTATCCAGGTCCCATCTCCTTAAATTCCCACCTTTTTGCAGTTTCTTCAGTTTTAATCTACAGGTCATAACCAATAGATTGTGGTCAGAGTCCACATCTGCCCCTGGAAATGTCTTACAATTTAAAACCTGGTTCCTAAATCTCTGTCTTACCATTATATAATCTATCTGATACCTTTTAGTATCTCCAGGGTTCTTCCATGTATACAACCTTCTTTCATGATTCTTAAACCAAGTGTTAGTTATGATTATGTTGTGCTCTGTGCAAAATTCTACCAGGCGGCTTCCTCTTTCATTTCTGTCCCCCAATCCATATTCACCTACTACGTTTCCTTCTCTCCCTTTTCCTACACTCGAATTCCAGTCACCCATGACTATTAAATTTTCGTCTCCCTTCACAATCTGAATAATTTCTTTTATTTCATCATACATTTCTTCAATTTCTTCGTCATCTGCAGAGCTAGTTGGCATATAAACTTGTACTACTGTAGTAGGCGTGGGCTTCGTATCTATCTTGGCCACAATAATGCGTTCACTATGCTGTTTGTAGTAGCTTACCCGCATTCCTATTTTCCTATTCATTATTAAACCTACTCCTGCATTACCCCTATTTGATTTTGTGTTTATAACCCTGTAGTCACCTGACCAGAAGTCTTGTTCCTCCTGCCACCGAACTTCACTAATTCCCACTATATCTAACTTCAGCCTATCCATTTCCCTTTTTAAATTTTCTAACCTACCTGCCCGATTAAGGGATCTGACATTCCACGCTCCGATCCGTAGAACGCCAGTTTTCTTTCTCCTGATAACGACATCCTCTTGAGTAGTCCCCGCCCGGAGATCCGAATGGGGGACTATTTTACCTCCGGAATATTTTACCCAAGAGGACGCCATCATCATGTAATCATACAGTAAAGCTGCATGCCCTCGGGAAAAATTACGGCTGTAGTTTCCCCTTGCTTTCAGCCGTTCGCAGTACCAGCACAGCAAGGCTGTTTTGGTTATTGTTACAAGGCCAGATCAGTCAATCATCCAGACTGTTGCCCTTGCAACTACTGAAAAGGCTGCTGCCCCTCTTCAGGAACCACACGTTTGTCTGGCCTCTCAACAGATACCCCTCCGTTGTGGTTGCACCTACGGTACGGCTATCTGTATCGCTGAGGCACGCAAGCCTCCCCACCAACGGCAAGGTCCATGGTTCATGGGGGGGACACACCGCATATTAAAATTTTTTTTTTTTTTTTCCTTTAGTGGCAAAATATTCATAGTGGTTAGGAGCACTATTTGTTCCTTATTACACTTTCTGATGATGATCGCATTTAGTTTTGTTGCAAGGCTGAGTTACAGCCAATTTTCACTGCACCCATTCACTACTTTCATTTCTTCTGCACTTTTAAAAACACACTCTTTTGTATTCTGCAAGTGGATTCCTTGCATATTTCACTTTCTAGTTTCAAAACAATATACTACTCATAACCTGCAAAAGTCTTCTGTGACTTTTCACTCAAAGATATTTCAGAAGTTGTGAGTAATACAATGATATGAAACAAGACAGCTAAATATGCGTGCACGCACATGCACGGACGCACACGCATACACACACAATCTGCATACGGATTATGCTTCTTTACAGGAAGGAAGGGAAAGAAAATGAAGACTGTCTAATTCACTCCTTTCTGTACAAGAGTTGAGATTAAATTGGAAATAGTCGAGGTGATTTTTATTCCCAGTATTACATGTATGAATATTGCTATTAAATGATAATGGGCAGAGACAAGATTTAAAACAAAAACCTATACAGGCAGTTTTCATAAAGACACCCACTTGTTTGTGTAACTACAGCGGAACGTACTCTACTGAGTCCCTCTAAAAAAATCCTGACGGTCCATGTTATGACTGGATGACAGGACTGAGGAGGAGCAAGTTCAAGTACTTTATTGGCAAACATATTTGGTTTTTATTTTAGTGGCTGTATTAAATGAAGCACAGGGTTACAGAAAAAAGGGAAGGAAGATTAGGGTATAATGTTCCATTGATAATGAGGTCATCGGATGTGGAGCAAAATTCACAGAGGAAGAAAATCAGCTGTGCCCTTTCAAATGAACAGTCTCAGTATTTGCTTTAAGCATTCTAGGGAAATGGTAGAAAACCTAAACCTAAATCCAGATGCCCAGATAGGGAGTTGAACACAAGTCCGCACTGTCTTACCACTGCATAAGCTTACTCTATAAGAGTTTCTGTAGTGATTTCTGAGAAGTATAAGGGACTTGCCAAAGTTGTTTGTGCCTACTGCTTATGTGTTCATCATCATGTCCAATAAAGTTGCTCTTATGAGAACTGTCAGTCCACTGATTAGTTATCATTGTAATAAGGTTGCCCAAAGTTTATAAGCATCAAGAGCATTCACGTAGAGTCATCTCTGATGTAATTCTTCATCGAAAGGAACAGACAGCACTGACATTTTCCCGGTATCACTGTGAAATGTTTTAGCAATGGAGTGTCATGATGGCAGTTTTTGTGTCACTTGTCTCTAACAGTGAATAAATCAAAATAAAATTCTTGGCACACTTCATACCAGAAATTGTTATTCTGTCACCACACAGCTTTGCAATATAGTGTTGTGTAACCTAGTACTGCATACATAGTTGTACTATTACAACACGAGTCACACCTTTCAACATGATTTAATTGAAAATGCCATAGGTATTTTTGCATTTTCATTAGCATCAGTATATGCTACTTAGAGAGCTACCTATGAGGAGGAGGATTGGGATATAATATACTGACAATGATCTCATAAGAGAGAGAGAGAGAGAGAGCACAATGTGGATTGATCCAGATATCATTTTTGAAGGACAAGTCTTTTTTAGTACCCAGCAGCTTGTCTGTAGTACTGGGAGTGTTGTTGCTCAGATTTTTTATGTGTAAAAACTATTACTGAATATTTAACTGTTGCATTATGTGACAAAGATGTTAGTACAGACAGACGTGAATAATTGTTGATGTATTATAACACCTAACTCAAAAGAGAGGTAACAAAAATCAGTATTCAGTCAGTCACAAAAAACCTTGTGACTTAAATAAAATTCATATATTACTGAGTAGAATGGGTACATAAGCTGAAACGGCATTTAAGATTTTGCTATAAATATTATTTTTTGTTCTAAACACTACTGATCATTTTCTTTATTCCCTTAGAACTCTGAGTACTCTGTCAACATTTGAGATATGTCTCAGACATACTACAATGTTTTTCTTTTGAGTCGCTGTCAAGGGAACAATATTCGTAAAATCACACGAAACACACAGATTATCATTTCTCTACAATTACATAAAACCACCAGCCTTTTAATCAGACTAAAATCAAGATATAGTTTGACTGCATGCAGGTGTAGTTTACTTCAGATGTTGACTCAGTTTTCCAGACAGATTGAAAGGAGGGTAATGGAGATGTGCATTGAGAATAATAGTGTTTGTGGTCCTGGAGTCACCAGAGGGTGTCCATAGTGTGTGCAGTGATAGTCTACAGATATATGAAGAAACAATGAAAATTTATTTTCATGCCGAAAGTTATCTGTTCCATAAACCACACACATCGCTGAGGTGGGGTAGCTTGTGTGCCTCAACGATACAGACAGCCGTATCATTGGTGCAATCACAATGCAGGGGCATATATGTGTAGAGGTGAGACAAATATGGTTCCTGAAGAGGGCAGTCTGGATGATTGACTGTTCTGGCCTTGCAACATCAGTCAATATGGCCTTGCTTTGCTGGTACTGCAAATGACTGATAGAAAGGGTAAACTGTTGTTGTTGTGGTCTTCAGTCCTGAGACTGGTTTGATGCAGCTCTCCACGCTACTCTATCCTGTGCAAGCTTTTTCATCTCCCAGTACCTACTGCAACCTACATCCTTCTGAATCTGCTTAGTGTATTCATCTCTTGGTCTCCCTCTACGATTTTTACCCTCCACGCTGCCCTCCAATACTAAATTGGTGATCCCTTGATGCCTCAGAACATGTCCTACCAACCGATCCCTTCTTCTGGTCAAGTTGTGCCACAAACTTCTCTTCTCCCCAATCCTATTCAATACTTCCTCATTAGTTATGTGATCTACCCATCTAACCTTCAGCATTCTTCTGTAGCACCACATTTCGAAAGCTTCTATTCTCTTCTTGTCCAAACTATTTATCGTCCATGTTTCACTTCCATACATGGCTACACTCCATACGAATACTTTCAGAAATGACTTCCTGACACTTAAATCAATACTGGATGTTAACAAATTTCTCTTCTTCATAAACGCTTTCCTTGCCATTGCCAATCTACATTTTATATCCTCTCTACTTCGACCATCATCAGTTATTTTGCTCCCCAAATAGCAAAACTCCTTTACTACTTTAAGTGCCTCATTTCCTAATCTAATTCCCTCAGCATCACCCGACTTAATTAGACTACATTCCATTATCCTTGTTTTGCTTTTGTTGATGTTCATCTTATATCCTCCTTTCAAGACACTGTCCATTCCAAGGGTAAACTACAGCCATTATTTCTCCAGAGGGCATGCAGCTCTACTGTATGGTTAAATGACGATGGCATCCTTCTGGGTAAAATATTCCATGTTTGGACCTCCAGGTGGGGCCTACTCAGGATGATTTCCTAAAAAAGAACTGGCATTCTATGGACTAGAGAGTGCAATTGGGTCAGCATGTTAGAAAATTTAAAAATGGAAATGGATACATTGAAGTCAGATATAGAAAGGATTAGTGAATTTCAATGGCATGATGAAGAGGACTTTTGGTCAAGGCAGTAAAAGGTAATCAACACAAAATCAAATAGGGGTAATGCAGGAGTAGGTCTAATAATTAATGAGAAAATAGGATAAGCTACTATAAATAGCACAATGAACGCATTATTGATGCCAAGAGAGACACAAAGCCAACATCCACTACAAAAGGATGATAAGCTAATGCTAACTAGCATCATAGATGAAGAGATTGAAAGAATGTAAGATGAGATAAAAGAAATTATTCATGTAGTTAAAGGAAAGAAAAATTTTAATGTGATGAGTTACTGGAATTTGGTAATAGGGAGAGGAAGAGAAGGAAAAGTGCTGTAGCAGGAGAATATGAAATAGAGGAAAGGAACGAAAGAGGAAACTGCAGGTAGAATTTTGCACTGAATATAATTTAATCATCAGGGGCAAATGTGGAATCTGACTATAATTTACTGGTTATGAACTGTAGATTAAAATTGAAGAATTTGCTAAAACATAGGAAATCAAGGGGATGGGACATGGATAAGCTGAAAGAATCACAGCTTAAGGAGAGTTTCAAAGCAAGCATCATGCAGTGATTGGCACATGGGAAAGGAATACAGTAGAAGACAAATGGGTAGCATTGTGAGATAACATAGCAAAGGCAGCAGATGATCAAATAGGTAAAAAGGCAAGACCTAGAAGAAATCACAGAAGATATTGAATTTAGTCAATGAAAGGAGAAAATATAAAAATATAGCGAAGGAAGCAAGAAAAAGGGAACACACACATCTAAAAATTGAGACTGGCAGAAAGTGCAAAATGGTTAAGCAGAAGTGGCTAAAGGACAAATTTAAGTGTACAGAAGCGCATATAACTAGGGGAAAGATAGATACTGTCTACAGAAAACTTAAAGATGCCTTTGGAGAACAGAGAAGCAGCTATACAATTATCAAGAGCTCAGATGGAAAATCAGAACCAAGCAAAGAAAGGAAAGCTGAAAGGTGGAAGGAATATACAGAGGGGTAATACACAGGAAATTAACTTGAAGGCAATTATACAGGAAATGAAAAATGAAGTAAATGAAGAGAAGATGGGAGATTTGCTACTGCAAGAAGAATTTGACAGAGCATTGAAAGGCCAAAGCCGAAGCAGGATCCCTGTAGTAGATGACATTCCCTGAGAACTGCTGATATCCTTGGGAGAGCCAGCCATGAGAGTGTAACCATCCGAATTCCAAAGAAGGCAGATATGAATATTACCGAACTGTTGTTGTTGTTGTTGTTGTTGTGATCTTCAGTCCTGAGACTGGTTTGATGCAGCTCTCCTTGCTACTCTATCCTGTGCAAGCTTCTTCATCTCCCAGTACCTACTGCAGCCTACATCCTTCTGAATCTGCTTAGTGTATGCATCTCTTTGTCTCCCTCTACGATTTTTACCCTCCATGCTGCCCTCCAGTAATAAATTGGTGATCCCTCAATGTCTCAGAACGTGTCCTACCAACCGATCCCTTCTTCTAGTCAAGTTGTGCCACAAACTCCTCTTCTCCCCAATTCTGTTCAATACCTCCTGATTAGTTATGTGATCTACCCATCTAATATTCAGCATTCTTCTGTAGCACCACATTTCGAAAGCTTCTATTCTCTTCTTGTCTAAACTATTTATCGTCCATGTTTCACTTCCATACATGGCTACACTCCATACAAATACTTTCAGAAACGACTTCCTGACACTTACATCTATACTCGATGTTAACAAATTTCACTTCTTCAGAAACGCTTTCCTTACCATTGCCAGTCTACATTTTATATCTTCTCTACTTCGACCATCATCAGTAATTTTGCTCCCCAAATAGCAAAACTCATCTACTACTTTAAGTGTCTCATTTTGTAATCTAATTCCCTCAGCATCACCCGACGTAATTCAACTACATTCCATTATCCTTGTTTTGCTTTTGTTGATGTTCATCTTATATCCTCCTTTCAAGACACTGTCCATTCCATTCAACTGCTCTTCCAAGTCCTTTGCTGTCTCTGACAGAATTACAATGTCATCGGCGAACTCCAAAGTTTTTATTTCTTCTCCATGGATTTTAATTCCTACTCTGAACTTTTCTTTTGTTTCCTTTACTGCTTGCTCAAAATACAGATTGAATAGCAACGGGGAGAGGCTACAACCCTGTCTCACTCCACTCCCAACCACTGCTTCCCTTTCGGGTCCCTTGACTCTTATAACTGCCATCTGCTTTCTGTACAAATTGTAAATAGCCTTTCGCTCCCTGTATTTTACCCTTGCCACCTTCAGAATCTGAAAGAGAGTATTCCAGTCAACATTGTCAAAAGCTTTCTCCAGGTCCACAAATGATAGAAACGTAAGTTTGCCTTTCCTTAATCTTTTTTCTAAGATAAGTCGTAGGGTCAGTATTGCCTCACGTGTTCCAACATTTCTACGGAATCCAAACTGATCTTCCCGAGGTTGGCTTCTACCAGTTTTTCCATTCGTCTGCAAAGAATTAGCGTTAGTATTTTGCAGCCGTGACTTATTAAACTGATATATCGGTAATTTTCACATCTGTCAACTCCTGCTTTCTTTGGGATTGGAATTATTATATTCTTCTTGAAGTCTGAGGGAATTTCGCCTGTGTCATACATCTTGCTCACCAGATGGTAGAGCATTGTCAGGACTGGCTCTCCCAAGGCTGTCAGTAGTTGTAATAGAATGTTGTCTACTCTCGGGGCCTTGTTTTGACTTAGGTCTTTCAGTGCTCTGTCAAACTCGCAGTATCATATCTCCCATTTCATCTTCATCTACCTCCTCTTCCATTTCCATAATATTGTCCTCAAGAACATTGCCCCTGTATAGACTCTCTATATACTTCTTCCACCTTTCTGCATTCCCTTCTTTGCTTAGAACTGGGTTTCCATCTGAGCTCTTGATATTCGTGCAAGTGGTTCTCTTTTCTCCAAAGGTCTCTTTAATTTTCCTGTAGGCAGTATCTATCTTACCCCTCATGAGATAAGCCTCTACATCCTTGCATTTGTCCTCTACCCATTTCTGCTTAGCCATTTTGCACTTCCTGTCGATCTCATTTTTGAGACGTTTGTATTCCTTTTTGCCTGCTTTACTTACTGCATTTTTATATTTTCTCCTTTCATCAATTAAATTCAATATTTCTTCTGTTACCCAAGGATTTCTACTAGCCCTCGTCTTTTTACCTACTTGATCCTCTGCTGCCTTCACTATTTCATTCCTCAAAGCTACCCATTCTTCTCCTACTGTATTTCTTTCCCCCATTCCTATCAATTGTTTCCTGCTCTCACTGAAACTCTGTGCAACCTCTGGTTCTTTCAATTTATCCAGGCCCCATCTCCTTAAATTCCCACCTTTTTGCAGTTTCTTCTGTTTTGATCTACAGTTCATAACCAATAGATTGTGGTCAGAGTCCACATCTGCCCCTGGAAATGTCTTACAATTTAAAATCTGGTTCCTAAAATCTCTATCTTACCATTATATAATCTATCTGAAACCTTCTAGTATCTCCCGGGTTCTTCCGTGTATACAACCTTCTTTCATGATTCTTGAACCAAGTGTTAGCTATGATTAAGTTATGCTCTGTGCAAAATTCTACCAGGCGGCTTCCTCTATCATTTGTCTCCCTTCACTACCTGAATAATTTCTTTTATCTCATCATACATTTCATCAATTTCTTCATCATCTGCAGAGCTAGTTGGCATATAAACGTGTACTACTGTAGTAGGTGTGGGCTTCGTGTCTATCTTGGTCACAATAATGCGTTCACTATGCTGTTTGTAGTAGCTTACCCGCACTCCTATTTTTTTATTCATTATTAAACCTACTCCTGCATTACCCCTATTTGATTTTGTATTTATAACCTTGTATTCACCTGACCAAAAGTCTTGTTCCTCCTGCCACCGAACTTAACTAATTCCCACTATATCTAACTTTAACCTATCCATTTAACTTTTTAAGTTTTCTAACCTACCTGCCCGATTAAGGGATCGGGCATTCCACACTCCAATCCGTAGAACGCCAGTTTTCTTTCTCCTGATAACGACGTCCTCTTGAGTAGTCCCCGCCCAGAGATCCGAATGGGGGACTATTTTACCTCCAGAATGTCTTACCCAAGAGGATGCCATTATTATTCAATCATACGGTAAGGCTGCATGCCCTCGGGAAAAATTACGACTGTAGTTTCCCCTTGCTTTCAGCAGTTCGCAGTACCACAACAGCAAGGCCGTTTTGGTTAGTGTTACAGCGCCAGATCAGTCAATCATCCAGACTGTTGCCTCTGCAACTACTGAAAAGGCTGCTGCCCCTCTTCAGGAACCACACGTTTTGTCTGGCCTCTCAACAGATACCTCTCCGTTGTGGTTGCACCTATGGTACGGCTATCTGCATCGTTGAGGCACACAAGCCTACCCACCAACGGCGAGGTCCATGGTTCATCAGTTTAATAAATAATGGTTGCAAAATAATGACACAAACTATTTACAGCAGAATGGAAAAACTGCTAGAAGCTAATCTCGGAGAAGATCAGTTTGGTTTCTGGAGAAATGCTGGGGCATACAAGGCAATATTGACTCTACAACTTATCTGAGAAGACAGGTTAAAGAAATTCAAACCTATCTCCATATGTTTTGTAAAATTAGAGAAAGCTTTTGGCAATGGTGACTGAGGTACCTATTTGGGAATAAAAAAACTCATGATGGATGAAGTAGAGAGGATATAAATGTAGACTGGCAATGAGAATAAAATCGTTTCTGAAAATGAGAAATTTGTTAACACCAAATATAAATTTAAGTGTTAGGAAGTCTTTTCTGAAGGCATTTGTCTGTAATGTAGCCTTGTATCAAGGTGAGACGTGGACAATGAGCAGTTCACACAAGAAGAGAATAGAATCTTTTGAAGTGTGGTTCTATAGAAGAATGATTAATACTGGTACAATAAGCAGGTTCAAACGGATGCGGGTTGCAGTAGTTATTCAGAGATGTTAAGGCTTGCACAAAATATCATAGTGTGGAGAGCTGCATCAAACCAGTCTTTGGACTGAAGACCAAAACAATGTAAGTTATCTTGTTCAAACTGTATGTTAACAAAAAAACCATTGTACAATAGGTACCAACAGAACGAAGCAGTTAAGCTGTTAACACACGAACCTCCTATTCAGGAGGATGGAGATTACTCTGTCCGACTATACTGATTTAGCTTTTCCTAAATCATTTCAGGCGCATTCTGAGACAGTTCCTTCAGCAAGGCTATGGCCAACCACCTTTCCTTCCTTCATAAAAACATTGTTACCTATTCTATGAATCTCTATATTTTAACTCCCTTATTTTCATTGTATTATGACGACAAATGCAATACAATTATCAGATGAACCCTGGATGGATGGATGGACGAATAAATAAATAAAAAATGTCTCCAATACAAACTTTCTAACCTAAGAGCTGAAAGGCTCCCTACCAGTACAACACTTTTAGTACATACAAGTGTTCTTCACAGTACTTTTGGAGCCTTTATCTGCATTGTGTTGCTTATCAGAACATTCTTCAGACAGTGCTTTCAAAACGTGTACATTTCTCTGTATTTAAGTAAATGTTTGTTGTGGAAACAGATGTTTATCCAGTCTGAGTGGATATATTTGTAAGAATGACAAAGAATAGGAAAAGGTCCATGCAATGTCTAAAGACTGTTGAGAGACCAGCAGTGCTGTGTGCTTATTGTGTGAATGTGCATAACACATTAAAGAGTATGGGGGAAATGCAAGTTAGTAAGACAATCATTTAAAAGTCCAAAACGAGCAATAAGGATAAAGAGAGGCTTTATCAACAAGGTACTGGGCTGGAATATTTTATAGAATTTAAAGTATGACTCCTGTACGATTACGAACAAAGAATCACACACAAACACACAAATGTGTGTGTTACCTGAAATTTCTGAGAGAATTTCCAGTTTTCAACAGCCACATCCCTAATTATGGAACTAGAAATAGGAATGATTTTAAAGGTGAAGTACATAGCAAGGCCCAACTATCAAAAGAGAATGCTATATCAGACTGAACTAATATTCACATGAAGTAGACTTCTTTTGTCACTCCTCTATATTTTTATTGTTTCAGTGCAATTAGGTACCCAGCAAACTTTTGATATGATCCCTGCAAAGAGTGGTACCGATGATTTAACTTGAGTGTGTAAGATGGGTGCAGAGTACAAAATGATGAAAGTAAGAGTAAACATTAACATTATTATTACTATTATCACGGTAAATCGTGCAACTCTGCAGGCCCAACAGCTACCCCCCCCCCCCCTGCCCTAAAAAAAAAAACCACCACCTATTCACTAACTTCAGCATGAAAGGATTCAGAAACATGTTTGTAGCTGTCCTGTCAAAAAAAAAAAAAAAAAAAAAAAAAAAAAAAAAAAAAAAAAAAAAAAAAAAGGAAATTTTGTGACAGAGCAATCAATGGATGATTAA
This sequence comes from Schistocerca serialis cubense, assembly GCF_023864345.2. Classification (NCBI taxonomy): domain Eukaryota; kingdom Metazoa; phylum Arthropoda; class Insecta; order Orthoptera; family Acrididae; genus Schistocerca; species Schistocerca serialis. The sequence goes on from NC_064640.1 coordinate 391,319,617, forward strand.
TGCATGTCACAAACAACAAAGACAGATGACAGAAATCAGCTACTAGAAACAAAAGATTTCCAGTCACTGTCATTCGCAACAACAAACCTAAGGGAAGCCTTTCTCTGTTATGGTGCTCACTAAGAAGGTATCCTATGTACAAATCAATTTCAATGCGTATCCATTACTGTATGTAACAACAGATCTGAATACATAAATACCATATAATTTCGTTTGAGCTTCTGAATTTAGAATTATATTTGTCTGCAGTTTCTAATTTTCAACTTCTTTGCATGTCAGATTTCAATCATTTATCTGGAAAATACGCAAATTGCCTAGAACTTAACATGTTACACAGGGCCACATTAGCACAATGTGTGGCCCCTGCTGACATCAAGCAGGCCTAATACATTTCTGTGAAAGTACAGTAGTCAAGTTAAAGGAATATGTGTCATTCTACAACATCAACGATGCTATTTCATTTCATTGCATTAGATGATGATATAACTTGCAAAACAGAACAGTCAAGTGCATAAAAAAACCGTACAAAGTTACCCTATCACATAAACACAAACTCTAAGAAAATGAGTACCAGTATCTCAAAAAGTTCTTTTTCTAGCTTTCAGCCTAGTGAAGTCCTCTATCACATCTTGGAAATCGAGAGAACTGGTCACCTCCTGCTCAAATGATAACAAGGCAAGAGTGGAAATGTGTTGCTCTCGCATTATAGCACACAATTTGTTCTTGATAAGAGTTAGTATGAAGATACCCTCTCAGCCTCACAATTCATGACTTAGCAATCATTACATGTGGAAAAACATCACCAAGCTCATTTTCAAAGACTAATTCATGTAAGTCAAGCAGTCAAATGTTGGCAGCCTGTTCTTTGATGAAACACTTCAAATACTCACGAAAATGAAGAATTTCAGAATGAAAACTGTCTTCAATAAGATCAACTCAACATTTTTCACAAAGAAAGACATTTCCGTTACGAGTTATCTAGCTTCTTGCTTCACTAGAAAATATTAAACACAAGTCTAATGCACTATGTTCAATCTTATATTTTTAAAACTGATTTACGCAAATTCATTAAGACGAAGGATGTAACAAAGAAATTTGTTTCAGATTTTATTTTATGATGATGACTGCATCTTGTATGATTTTTTTTTGGACAGTTAGCTGAGATTTTGATCGGAGTGGAACCCTCCGCCCTCTCTCTGCCCACCTGGAGGCCTGAGTCTACAGCCCTTCTAAGCCCCCCACACCCCCTTTAATATCTGTCCTTAGCACATTTAACATAAAAAGTATGAGACATCACAGATAACTTCAAGCATATATACAAAAATGTACATCATTCAGTTTCTGTGGACATGGATAGGACAGTAAACTGACCTGTGGCCTTCTCAATGGGTTCATCTCACCATACACCTTAGTGACTTAGGGAAGTACATAGTGCAGTGCATTTACAGTGCATGTAGCAATATGGATATCAGTCTACATGTATGTTGTGTGGCATAACTGACAAACATTATGCTTGCATGTTTTCTATCAAAATAAATTACATTTAGTACTTCATATCAACAATTAAATCATTCAGCAGTGCCACAATATGCAAATGTGCATTTATAGCTGACAGGCAATAAAATGTGTAGTTAATGAATTTCTTTAGAAAAATGTTATTTTTGGGTATTGTGAGAGCCAATATGGGAGCATTCAAATCTCACACACTAAGTTCACTTTACACTGACTAAATTCACTCATTAGACAGTTACACAACATATGCTTTACATTATCCTATCAGCAAACACTTGGAACTAGGGGATGAAAATTAGGAGAACGTAACCCAGGATGGTCAAACAAGGATTAGAGTAACATACCTCCCTTCACTCTACCAGTTATCTACTTGGCATATTACAGAATTACTCTACTTGCACACACAACACATACTTCTTCCAAGAATAATAGAGTATATGGAGTACTGGTATCTGAAGAACTGAAACAACTCAACGTCTTTTTTTCTCATTAACAAAATATGGTCTGAGGCAAGCACATCGCGGAGTAGTAAACTTTCCAGTACAATAGAAGTTTTTTTTTTTTTCCAGCAGCACCACATGATATTGCTTTACTTCATATACCTAATTACTTCTATTAGCAGTTTCATACACAGCAATTGTAGACGTTATTTCTTTCATATTATCCTGTAAATTATGTCATGCTGTTGTGAATGTTCGTAAAAATTAAGCTGGTGCTGCCACATCTAAACAAGACTACTATTTATGATTTATAAATTGAAAATGTACTCACCTGACAAGTCGTGCTGTCAGTGACGCCACAAACTATGCGCTGAATGCCTTCCACCCAAACTTTTAGTTCCATCCTCCCTTATTCCCAAACAAAACAAAAAAATAGTTCCCCCCTCGGGCTACATACATTCGCTTGAGCGCAATATCCTGGGCTCATCTTCATTACTACTACCCTGCCACAGCAAAATTGCTAGCCACTAGTATAACGCCTTCATGTTATGTGTAACTGTGTCGATAAACAATCACAGAACACAGAACTTAGTTACATCAGGCACTTGGGCATTTAAATAGAACACACGATACAGATTGTAAATAAAAAAATAAAATCCACTTATTCTTGATGCACAGCCATATTACACATATTTGCTTTAAACTGTCGACGCCATAGCTACACACAACTATTCAACGCTCAGCAAGATGTTGTCCTCACTTCCACTGCCCTCAAACCAAAACAATGTTCATCAATAGCGATACAACGCCTGAACAGAATCTCTTTCAGTCCCTTAAGCTCATTGGTTCTCTCAGGCTTTGTGTAGTGTACTAGAGATGGGCAAACTGAAACACGTAACTGTTTCGAAACAAATGAAACAGTACAATGTAATGTTTCGATAGGCTGTTTCGAAACAGTGAAACAATTCGTGTTTTGTAATCTAATAAACCTACACATTTTATCATCTTGAATGTCTGCTGTATAGGTATGTCCATATAAACACAAATGAGGTGCGAGAGCGCTAATCATATCACAGAAAGTATGAAACTACCACTTAGGTGTCTTGGCAGTTTCGTATTTCATGTAGCAAATGCGCTGCTTTCGTGTCGTGTGACTTTCATACTTTTCAATTGGCTGAGGACAGCCATAGCTGAAGACAGAAGAACCACCACGAACGGAACTGGAGGTTGGGAGCGAACTGCAGAAACAACGGATATGGTACTGGGATTCCCACATTCCGCTAGTATGGGAATATACCCATCCTGCTAATTCCCATCCACACAAAGGGAATCATTGTGGATAATAGGCACAGTGACTATAGACTGACAAATAATGCCAAATAATTCGAATAAATAACAAAATATAACAGAAAAATTTTTGTCTTTCAAGGTGTTTCGAACCGCTACTATAAATTCACCATGCTTCCCAGCCCTTCCCGTTCACCATTACACTATCAGTGATATGTCAAACAGATTGCTTGCAATTAAACCTACATTAAATTTATGTATATGTATAATAACTGTCACTCTACGCCTTTTTTTTATTCAAAATGTTCTAGGCTTACTTGCGTTTCTTAATATGATTACTGTACTTGAACAGAGAAACGTATGTTATAAAAAAAGTGTAATTTAACTGAATGATTTTAACATATTTATTATTTTGAATGTGAATAGTATGCGTTGTTTTATTGTTTGGTTAATGTTTATAAAGCAAATGTTACGCCATTTCGCAATAGGACAGTCATCTAGAAACGAAGCTTAATTTTCGGATATCTTAAGCTTCATGCTATTGCTTGTCAAAACGATTTCGACACTCTTGAAAGTGTTTCACGAAGTGGTATGTTGCGTTTCAGTACCTGTGCCGAGCCCGAATCTCGTCCGACACAGAGCGGAATGAAACATCGCTGTTTCGATACAATCAGTCCGTTCCAAGCAAAGGTGGACTGCAACACCCTTATTTTGAAACAGCGATACAGTTTCTGTGTCTGGCTCGAGATCGAATCTGGTCCGGATATCCGAGAGAGGGGCGGAATGAAACACCACTGTTTCGAAACAGTGAACCACAGCCGTTCCGAAACACTGAAACAGTTCCACGTATCGATACACTGTATCGAAACATAGAAACAGTGGCCAAGTCTATAGTGTACTAAATACCATAGGTGAGTGTTCCAATGTATTGGCCATGTGTTTACCCTAGTAAGTTAAACAGTGGTGTTTACCTCAGTTCTCAAGAAATGATGTCATATGAAGTAGCTGCACTGAACTCTGATACCGTAATATTAGTTATGTCAATCAACACAACGGGCGTCTTGTTTGTAGATAAACAATACAACAATAAAAAAAACTATGTTGGATTTTGCTCTTAAACCGCAGATAACCGCTTTTATCTATTTATTCATTTAGCGATCATATCACCGTTATATATGATTAGTACAATGAAAATAAATAGCTCAAAATACACACACACACATAATGAATAACAACAATGGAAATTCTTGGATCGAACAACATGTAAAAATAAGGGAAAGGCAAACATTCACCAACAGTGGATCGGTGCGTGATGCACAGTAAAACATGACAGAAATCTTCATGCACACTAGGTTTCGAGCACTACGTCTTTTTCTAGCAATAATACACACATATACTCGGAGACTCCCTAACCCACACTCCCGCGACCAACCCAAACTTCCGTATGTCACACTGTCTACAACCTTATACCGTAGTCAACTAAATCCACCACGTAATTATTGCAACATTACTTATGTAGGTAGAATGAGACAACGAGGAATCGAGACCAATGTTGTCATCGTCATGGGCCCGTTTAGGCCTGTAATACTTACATGCATGTCTGACGGAACACACACAGTTGACGATACACAGCCGTTGACGATACACAACTAGTAGTGAACCAATAGGAGATCAATAAATCTTCTCATGGCAGCTGTTGTGGTTACTGATTTATTCAAATGGATTTCTACTGTTGTGGCTACCCTACCCACAAAGTGAACTATATGAAATATTTCAAAACTGATTCACTGACTGTGAACTCCTTGACATTAGGTATGTTAGTTGTGGATCTGCTATCCAGTAGTGACTCATGGATGTTTAAAATCACATGAAGGTCAACACGAGGCTAGCACTGATAGCTAGTAATTCGTTTTCGATCCTGCTTTGTTTGATGCTACGCCCACTCCACAGGGACTCCACTGGCTTCAAGTTGTGCCAGTGACGCCAGTCAATAACTCGCATTTATTTGTGAAAGAAGACAGATATCAATATCACTACCATTTTTTAAACTCGTTCGTGCATTTAGATATATTTTACTCGCAGTATTGTGTGCTCTAAAACATTGGGAAACTGACAGCTACACGCTAGCACAGTTTTTCAATACAAGATTTGTGAATCAGTTGAAAATGCTTCACAAACAGCGTCATTGCGGAATGACTGTTACAAACTGAAAAAGTTAAATAGTTTATTAAGAATCTAAAATGTTACAACACTACATTTATTTTCCTCAAAATCTATTGAGATTCATTATGGAACTAAAAAAAAAAAAATCATGTGACATGAAACGTAAGCGTTTTCGTTCTTCAGAAGTAGAGTAAAAATTTTAATGAACAAATAAATTCATAAAATGATGTGGTGTAGTCTTATACAGCTTTAAGTGCTTTACAGCGTGAAAATCAGGAAAGCTTTATTTTCCTATTCTTCAAGCAGACATGCGTCCTTTCCTAGACCATGGTGAGAATGCTGAGAGATGGTTCAAGTGCACGCTTGTCCAGTGCATCCCATCCCTACCCATACTGGCAAGCAATGTGAACGCAGTGCATACCAAGGACTGCAGGATTCTAACAGACAGTTACATAATCCCCTTTAGAACTCCATTAAATGTCAGTTGGAAAACCTCAATATTTACTAGTTTATGAAACATTGCTTTGGCACAATTAATTTAATTTCAGTGCTTACATTAATCTTTATTGTCCACCAGGGACGTAGATATAGCAGAGGTGGGGGGGGGGGGGCGAGGGTTGCGAATACCCCCAGAGCCGTGAAGGTTTTTTTTTCGCTATGTGAGTTTAAGATATGACACACTTTCAGGGTATGACTCATCATTCCATATGTCATATATAGCAATGAATGTATCTTGAGGATCACTTTGTGTCCAGTCATAAGACTTCTTCCATTTCCACACCTGTGAGCGTTTCAGCATTTAGATCCAGACACAGAGTTCACTATTAAGTAAAGACATATCCACAATCAAGCCAAAAGACTGAACTAAAAGAACATACTGGCTCTCAATCTATAGTAAATATTGGAATGACAATAACAGTGACAACAGGCGATAACGAAGTGCAGTCAACGATATTGATTTAACAACGCCAAAACGATCAATTGAGTGCTCCATGAACCAGGCGACTCCAACCGTCACGTGGAGTGGTCTGTGGGGGTCAAACGTACTTACAAACTGTTTACAGTTGTTCCTGGAGATAAGCTGAACAATGAAACTGAAGTACTATGCATGTGATTACTAGGCCTAATACTTTTCAAAGGCTGTAAAATCTAAACAGATTTGTGTGCATATGTATGAGTTGTACTTACATAGCTGGTAACATAATTTCCTGCACGCTGTAATTACCTTCTAAACAAATATATAGCAGAATAAGTATTTAAGAGCTACATTGAAAAGGTTTTAATTAATGGACATCAGCACACCTTTTCAATAAAACAGGATTCAAACAGTCCCTAAAATTTGGCAATGTTCTTTTGTCCTCCACATACCTCCTAGGGAACCTTTATGCTCAAATTAGTGTCCCCAGTGATACATCAGCTTAATTACTTACATCTTAATTGCATCTGCAATAACTTGATACACAGCAATACATTGATAATTTTTAACTCATTAAATGAAGAACTAGTCTATACAGTACATAATTAAAGGGATATGTATAAGCATTATTTTAATTTTGGCATAACCTCTGAGGTGTCTTTACATGCACCCATTGGTATGGCTTCTATTCAGAGATTTGTGTACCTCTGTTGTGTACCACCACTTCATTTCAACTGTGCATTGATTTCAGTATGAAGAATGAGGGGGTAAGTTAGTCACCAAATACACTAAAGAGTGGCTAGAGTTAAAAGAACGAATATTTCATGGTTCAACTGACAGAAAAACTACAGACTAGTTTAACATGAAAAGAAAGAAAAATAATTCACTAAATATGCAAAACTGCAGTGGACTGTGTCGTCTGTTTCCATTTGGTTGCTCCCACAGACTGGTTTCGTGCAAATGAATGAATAAATAGTTCAACCAGGAAGTAAAGCTGGGTTTCCACATGCAACAAAAGTGACGCCACAGCAAGTGAAATGACGACTGATAGACCAATGGCAACATGTACTGCTGTTTCCACAATGTCTTGTGAAAACCATTGCGGCACTGAAAATCTCTTCAGGTTTCCTGCCGGCAGCGAACCCGAAGTCCTTCAAGACTTATTACGCCGGGAAAGCCTACGAATTCGCATAGTGGCACTGTTTCCTATATGGTGTCAGCTGGAATTATTCGTTCAGTGAATGAATGTCATGTGACTAGGGACTCCCTTCGGGTAGACTGTTCGCCGGGTGCAAGCCTTTAGATTTGACACCACTTCGGCGACTTCTGAGTCGATGGGGATGATTAGGACAACACAACACCCATTCCCTGAGCGTAGAAAATCTCCGACTCAGCTGGGAATCGAACCTGGGCCCTTAGGATTGACATTCTGTCGCGCTGACCACTCAGCTCCTGGGGGCGGACATTCGTGCAGTCATTAGCGTTTTCATTCAGGTTATGGTATCAGACCTAAGCCAAGACTCGAATAAGAAGAAGAGTAAGCAGAAATGTCGGATTTGGAAGTGCAGTTTATTCACAAATAACACAGTGGCATAAAACAAGTAATGATCGTAACACCCATAAACGGAGCCCAATATGTGAAACACTTTTGGATCACAAAAAATTATTTCGAGTTCCTGTAGAACTGTGGTTTGCGGCCTATTAACAAATTCTATACTGACATTAAAGATGCAATGCTGACCCAGGTAAAACGAGAAGTGACACTTCGATTTTTTACGTTTGGCGATTATATCTTTCCAGTATTTAGATCTTTACCACATTTTTTAAAGCACAATTTCAAAGTTTTCTGTGAAGAGTGGGATGCTATTTGCCGTGCCCGAAAGACTGATTTATACGCCAATATTTTCACTCTTGTACCCTACATCAGTTGAATATGTCGAAATATTTATTTTATTCTATACAGGTTTTGGAGCTATACTTTGTACAGGTGCACTAAAAGTCACTGTAATATACTTGATTTCCTTTATTAAAAGCCACACTCAGTCTGAAATAACACTGCCACCTTTGTCAAATTCACTGGGCAAATGTTTAAAAAGCACTGAAGTTTCAAGTACTAAAATCTTATTATCTGAATATATCGCAAGTATTGCATTAATTTTCACCAATGTTAGGATACAGTGAGCTGCTGTGAAGCCATAAATCACATTTCACTAATTAAATAATACTTGCTTACTCACAAACAAGTTTTATCCTTGCATTATGTAACAGGAACATCGTTTATTTCAACATGTAAATTAACCATTATGTGCTCATAACCACAATGACAAAAACTTTATACACTAAAGCAACACATTCTACCATTATAGCGTGATAAACCATAATCAAAACAATGTGTTTTGAAGAGGTCCTTAATGTGATGCTTTTGTCACACAGCTTGAGGCCGTCTCTAGTGTGGGGGCCCAGATGTGGGAGCCAGGGGATGTGCAGCACATTCCATATATCTCATAATCGGTCCACTACTCTGGTCGCCCTGTGTACTGACTGCGCTGATGTTGAACCCTTACCCGTGGTCGATTAGAAGGTCGCTCCAAGGAGAGGAAGGCAGCGAAAGATTTTCAGAGGGGGACCGATTGCAGGGCCACCCCAGTTCATCTGACGAACGGGCTTCTGGAGCAATCTGTGAGTGACGAAGTCCCTGAGCCAGATAAAATCGCTCGCCCTGCTCCAGAAGAAGCCTCTCAGCCCTGAAGGTTTGGGCATTCATGGAGGGTGGGTTTGGTAGTAGTTGGGAGCTCGAATATTAGGAACGTGATGGGGTCTCTTGTGGATATGTCTGCCAAGGAGGCGAAGAAATATAATGTATACTGGGAGGAGTCATGCTGAATGTGGGGAGAGTACTTCTGGAGGCCATGAAGTATTCAGGTTGCAGTCAACTGCAGTTGGTGGCTCACATCGGAACTAACGATGTGCATCGCTATGAATTGGAAGAGATTCTCTCTGGTTTTGCTCAGCTTACTGGAGTAGTAAGGACTGCCAGTCTTGCTTGCGAGATGAAGGCGGAACTCACCATCTGCAGCATCGTCATCAGAACTAATTGTGGTTCTTGAGTAAAGAGTCGAGTGGAGGGTCTGAATACGAAGCTCAGATGGTTCTGCGAACGTGTAGACGGCAGATTCCTTGACGTGTGCTACAGGAATGGCGGGTTTTCAGGTTCCGCTTTATAGGTCAAGGGCCCACTACACACCGGGAACAGCTACACGGGTAGCATTGGCTGTGTGGAGGGGACTGGGCAGTTTTTTATGTTAGAAGGTCTCAGGAAACTACAGAATGGTCATCAGTCCAAAAGAATGCAGGACAAACACAGGAAAGTATATCTAGAAACAATCGTTATTGTAGTTGTAAACTGTTGTAGCGGTGCTGAAAAAGAACCAGAGCTCCAAGCGCTAAAAATAAGCACTGAAGCTCCAACTGTTATAGGTATGGAAGGCTGATTAAAGCCACAAATAAGGTCAGCTAAAATTTTTACAAATACCTAACAGTGTTAAGAAAGGACAGATTAAATGCATTTGGTGGTGGAGTGTTTATTGCTGTCAGAAGTAGTTTACTTAGTAGTGAAATCGAAATAGATTGTTCCTGTAAGTTAGTATGTGTAGAGGTCACACTTGACAACCGGAATGAATTATTGATTCCTTTTAGGTAGGCTGAAAACGAGGTCCAAAATTGTTCTGAATGCATTCTCAGAAAATTATTTTGGACAATTAGTTCAGGATCCCACTCAAAGGGCTACGAAAACGTACTTGAACTCTTAGGAAAAAATAATAATTCTGAGCAAATAGGGAGCATCAGGACAGACACAGAGATTAATGACCACAAGTTGTTGTAGCGAGACTGAACGCCGTAACTTCCACAGCAATGAAAAACAAATTCAGAATACATCTATGTAAAAAAGCAGATTAAATTCCCTTGAAGCTTTCGTAAGAGACAGTCCCCACTCCTTCTAACCTGAATATGTAAGTGTAGACCAAATGTGGTTTAAAATCAAAGAAATAGTATGGACAGCATACGACAGATATATAAGGAATAAATTAATAAGACATGATACTGATCCACAATGGAACACTAAACAAATCAGAACACTATTGCAGAAGCAACGAAAGCATGCCAAATTTAAAAGAACGCAAAGCCCTCATGATTGGTGAAGTTTTATAGAAGCGCGAAATGTAGCTCAATCTTCAATGCGAGATGCTTTTAATAGTTTCCGCAAGGAAGCTCTGTCTCGAAATCTCGCAGAAAATCCAAAGAGATTCTGGTCGTATGTAAAGTACACCAGCGGAAAGACACAATCAATAACGTCACTGTGCAATAACAATGGTGATGTTACTGACGACACTGCCACTAAAGCAGAATTACTAAATACGGTTTGTCGAAGTTTCTATACCAAAGAAGATGAAGCAAATATTCCAGCATTAGAATCAAGGACAACTGCCAACATAAGTAACTTACTAGATATTTTCGGTGTAGCAAAGCAACTATTCAAAATGACAGTCACAATCGCATTATTTATTTTGCCGCCAACTGGTCTCAACCCTCGATGGGGTCATCTTCAGGGCAATTTACACCATTTGGTCGCTCTCTGGAGTCGTCACTTGCCCTGAAGATGACCCCATTGCGGGTTGAAATCGGTTGTGATTGTCATTATGAATAACTGATTATAAGTAAATTAATCGCTGTTTATCTCCATACAACTAAGTTGTCTAAAAATGTAGCAAAGCAGCTTAAGTCACTTAATAAAGGCAAGGCCTCCAGACCTGACTGTATACCAACCAGCTTCCTCTCAGGATATGCTGATGTAATAGCTCGATATTTGGCAGTCATATACAAGCGATCGCTCATTGAATGATCCATGCCTAAAGATTGGAAGGTTGCACAAGTTACACCAATACCCAAGAAAAGAATTAGGAGTAATCCGCCGAATTACAGACCCATATCGCCAACGTCGATTTACAGTAGGATTTTGGAACATAAACTGTGTTCAAACATTATGAGTCATCTCGAAAAAAAAACAAAAAACGATTTCTCGACAAACAGGCAACAGAGATTCGGAAAATATCGTTTTTGTGTAAAACAACTAACTCTTTATTCTCACAAAATAATGAGTGCTATTGACAGGCGATGTCAAATTGATTACATATTTTTAGATTTCCAACAATCTTTTGACACTATACCTCACAAGATATGAGATACGACGAGTCACTCTCTCAGTATTTCTCATATTCAATGCTACTCTTTAATGCTGGTTTTACACCCAAGACATCATTTATATGAGACTACAGTAAGTTATCAATATGAAGAGGCACTGATGGGAGCATATACATTGTTAACGCATGTGGGATATTTGTGGTGGCTCTACTTTGAGTAGTATTGTCTGGAGCTGAGAGTATGCAGGCAGTTTTGTCATTTAACAGTAAATCTTTCAGTGGTTATATGGACCTTTGAAGTAACGTTCAACTACACTCCTGGAAATTGAAATAAGAACACCGTGAATTCATTGTCCCAGGAAGGGGAAACTTTATTGACACATTCCTGGGGTCAGATATATCACATGATCACACTGACAGAACCACAGGCACATAGACACAGGCAACAGAGCATGCACAATGTCGGCACTAGTACAGTGTATATCCACCTTTCGCAGCAATGCAGGCTGCTATTCTCCCATGGAGACGATCGTAGAGATGCTGGATGTAGTCCTGCGGAACGGCTTGCCATGCCATTTCCACCTGGCGCCTCAGTTGGACCAGCGTTCGTGCTGGACGTGCAGACCGCGTGAGACGACGCTTCATCCAGTCCCAAACATGCTCAATGGGGGACAGATCCGGAGATCTTGCTGGCCAGGGTAGTTGACTTACACCTTCTAGAGCACGTTGGGTGGCACGGGATACATGCGGACGTGCATTGTCCTGTTGGAACAGCAAGTTCCCTTGCCGGTCTAGGAATGGTAGAACGATGGGTTCGATGACGGTTTGGATGTACCGTGCACTATTCAGTGTCCCCTCGACGATCACCAGTGGTGTACGGCCAGTGTAGGAGATCGCTCCCCACACCTTGATGCCGGGTGTTGGCCCTGTGTGCCTCGGTCGTATGCTGTCCTGATTGTGGCGCTCACCTGCACGGCGCCAAACACGCATACGACCATCATTGGCACCAAGGCAGAAGCGACTCTCATCGCTGAAGACGACACGTCTCCATTCGTCCCTCCATTCACGCCTGTCGCGACACCACTGGAGGCGGGCTGCACGATGTTGGGGCGTGAGCGGAAGACGGCCTAACGGTGTGCGGGACCGTAGCCCAGCTTCATGGAGACGGTTGCGAATGGTCCTCGCCGATACCCCAGGAGCAACAGTGTCCCTAATTTGCTGGGAAGTGGCGGTGCGGTCCCCTACGGCACTGCGTAGGATCCTACGGTCTTGGCGTGCATCCGTGCGTCGCTGCGGTCCGGTCCCAGGTCGACGGGCACGTGCACCTTCCGCCGACCACTGGCGACAACATCGATGTACTGTGGAGACCTCACGCCCCACGTGTTGAGCAATTCGGCGGTACGTCCACCCGGCCTCCCGCATGCCCACTATACGCCCTCGCTCAAAGTCCGTCAACTGCACATACGGTTCACGTCGACGCTGTCGCGGCATGCTACCAGTGTTAAAGACTGCGATGGAGCTCCGTATGCCACGGCAAACTGGCTGACACTGACGGCGGCGGTGCACAAATGCTGCGCAGCTAGCGCCATTCGATGGCCAACACCGCGGTTCCTGGTGTGTCCGCTGTGCCGTGCGTGTGATCATTGCTTGTACAGCCCTCTCGCAGTGTCCGGAGCAAGTATGGTGGGTCTGACACACCGGTGTCAATGTGTTCTTTTTTCCATTTCCAGGAGTGTATTAGGGAAAGGAACATCTAAAAGCATTTAATGGGGGCAGAATCTGGTCCCTAGAATTTTTTGCACTGGTGTGCAGACAATCCTTTCATCCGAAACACGAAAAAAAACTGCCTACCTGCACCTACCCCTCAGACGCCTCTAGGCACAGCAGGGGCAGGGACGCAATTGAAATTTAGATCGCCCGGACAAAGTGTTCCGATAATGTCGTAAACACCCTTTGCCAACACGGTTGGCGGCCATAAAAATTCTCGAATTTCCACGTTCACTGTGGACCGGATGTTACAGAGTAAGCCATCAGGTGGAGTCGTCCCTCTGCCAGTTGAGTTTTTTGGGAATCCTCACGCCTTCGAAAGAATTTTAGAATGGAAAGCAACATTTACGGCAACCATGAAATGGTTTATATTGGGACACAAAAGCACTTCTTTTAGTTTAGCTGAGACCCCTTGACAGGCACGCTATTACGTTCGTCCCATCCAGTTAATGATCTCTGTGATAAATCTGTTGTTTGCTTTATGGCTAAATGAAAACTCAAAAACGCGCTGCCTAAAGTAGCCATGGAAAAAACCAAGTCGGGAACACAACGTCTTCTCCTCTCTGCATGGGAATTTACAAGTCAGTGATTGGCTGCTTCTCCAGAAAAGACAAGAATATTGTTAACTTTGATTCGGATTGGCCAATGGGCAGAGGCAGACGAGTTAGAGGGGAGACATGGAGCTAGTGGAGTCTTGTGATTGGCACAAAACCCTTGTGGGGGTGGTTGTGTGAGTTCTTTTGTGGAGATTAGCGAGGTTTGACGGAAAGTGAGGAGAGGAGAAATGGGGGTCTTCTAATTCAGACTCCAGTCTGGAGAGGATTCTAGTCTTGACACTTATTATGAGTGGGTTGCACTTGGGACTCTTGTCCTGAGCATGACTTCGGACTGCCATTGGTCTTGACTGGGGAGCCTGTAGTTAAGACTTAGCTGTCCCGATGGTTTAGACCACAGTCATTTCAGACAACTCACTGTGCTGAGGGCAAACTTATTCATGTCAGGTCTGCTGCCTTGACGTTTGACCTCCTTGTGCGCACTATAAGTGAGTCAAATTGGTCCATGATGTAAACCGTGAATAGGAGTGTCACACACTGGAATCTGCTGAGATTTCAGGGCTCCATTAGAGAGTGATTGCAATCCATCTGTCAGATCGCCAGCCACAACTTCACACATTTCGTGCCTGCTATAACGAATTAAAGGCGCTGCACATCGCTACTCTGCAGACGCTTGCACCACGACAATCACCTGAGACAGTGCTGAACATCGAGAAGGAGGTATTGTACTGTTAATCTGGCCTGTAGGGCGAACAGAATCAGTCTCGTCACTTGTTCTCAGCTGTACCAACGTAGTATAACTTCTGTGCAGAATAAATCCATCAAAGTCTATTCAGCGACCGAGCGAGGTGGCGCAGTGGTTAGCACACTGGACTCGCATTCGGGTGGACTACGGTTCAATCCCGCGTCCGGCCATCCTGATTTAGGTTTTCCGTGATTTCCCTAAATCGCTCCAGGCAAATGCCGGGACGGTTCCTTTGAAAGGGCGCGGCCGACTTCCTTCCCCATCCTTCCCTAATCTGATGAGACCGATGACCTCGCAGTTTGGTCTCTTCCCCCAAACAACCCAAACCCAACCCAATCTATTCAGCGTTAGATAATTTTAGATTGTGCTATCCATATTTTGAGTGAGAGTAAATAGTTCAATCAGAGAAACTTTAGTCCTTGCCGATCAATCGCCACCCAGTAGAATGTTAAATATTTGTTGCGTCTATTTGTGTTGACAACAGTTCATGATTTGTCATTACACTTAACTTGCATTGTTTGTCCTATTTTATGATCAACAAATTTTACCATAATTTTTTAAAAAATCAGTCCTGTGTTGATATGTATTAATCACCCAGCAACAATTGACTACAATAATGACAAGGCCACCATTTCATTAAATTATTTCAGCATTCAAGTACATTTAGATTCGGATGAAAGTGATAACCTCCAATTCAGGTTAACAACAACAACCACTGTCAAACGGCAAAATCAAATTAGGAGATGCATGGGGCAGGTAGACAAATGGAAGGCCTACTACTTAAAATGATTGCTGTCAGGCTGTAGACTCACAGTTCCCTGTAGCTTTCAAATCACATGGCAGACCAGTGTAGTCTTGCAGAGACTTCTAATCAAATTGCGTGCCTATGGACTATCGTCTCAGTTGTGCAACTGGATTCGTAATTTCTTGTCAGAAAGGTCACAGTTCGTAATAACTAACGAAAAGTCATCGAGTAAAACAGAAGTAGTACCTGGCGTTCCCCAAGAAAGTGCAATAGGTCGTCTGCAGTTCCTGATCTACATAAACGGCTTATGAGACAGTCTGGGCTCTATTCTTAGATTTTTTGCTAATGATGCTGTCAGTTACCGTTTAATATAGTCATCGGATGATCAGAACAAATTTCGAAATATTTAGACAAGATATCTGTATGTGACCATGTAGGCTTTCCTGGCGTATTAACAGATCGAATTCTTGTCGGGTCTTCAGCCGGATCAAACTATCATCTGCACACAATATTTCCCCAGTCAGGGGGCGATATTTGCGTCAGGGAGTAGCAGTAACGTTTAAACGCTTGCACATTACATCAGCGCATGCATATTTGTATTTTGGCTGCATATAAAGGTTCCGTCGTTCACGGTTTGCATCAGTTATCGTCAAGAGCGGCTTAGCTTTTCTCACCTGATGATGGGGCACCGCGGAAATATGTGTGCAGATGACAGTTTGATCTGGCTGAGGACCCAACAAGAATTTGAAGATATCTGTATGGTGCTAAAAGTGGCAGTTGTTTCTAAATCATGAAAAGTGTGGAATCATTCACAGTACCTATGAGAATCCGCTAAATTTCGGCTACACGATAACTCACACAAGGCCGAGGGCTTTAAATTCACCTAAATACTTAGGAATTACAGCTACGAATGACTTAAGTTTGGATAATCACAGAGATAATGTGGTAAAGAAAACCAACGACTATGATTTATTGGCAGAACACTGCATAAATCCAACAGGTTATTCTAACTGGACTGCCTACACTACGTCTGTACATCCTTTTCTGGAGTATTGCTCTACGGCGTGGTTTCCATATCAGATAGGATCGGCGCAGGACACTGAAATAGTTCAAAGAAAGGCAGCTCGTTTTGTACTATCGCGGAATATGGGAGAGAGCGTCACGAAGCTGATATGTGAACTGGGATGTCAATCGTTAAAATGAAGAAGTTTTTCGTTGCAGCGTGGACTTCTCACGAAATTTCAAGCACCAACTTTCTCCTCAGAGTGTGAAAATATTTCTTTGGTGATCACCTACATAGGGAAGAATGATCAACATAAAAAAATAAGAGAAAATGGAGCTCACACAGAAAGACTTAAGTGCTCGTTTTTCCCACACACTGTTTGAGAGTGGAATGGTAGAGAAATAACTTGAAGGTAGTTCGATGAACCCTCTGCCAGGCGCTTAATTGTGAAATGAAGAGTAATCATGTCTATTTATATGTAGGAGTAGATGTAGATTCACAGAAAAGCAGTCAACGTTACTGATAAGAATTTTGTTTACCATTTCTTCTGTTTCTGTATGTATGCTTGGATTGATTACAAAACTAGAGTCATCTGCAAAAAGAGCTAATTCTGCAAGTTGTATATTAGATGGAATATCGTTTACACATATGAGGAATAATAGTGAGCTTAAGATTGAGCCTCAAGGAACCCCACACATGATTTGTCCCCAGTCAGCAAGAGGACAAGCTCGGATTAGGTAAGGATGGAGAAGGAAAGTAGCCATGCTCTTTTGAAGGAACCGTCCCAGTATTTGCCCTAAGTGATTTAGGGAAATCACTGAAAACCTAAATAAGGATGGCGGGATGTGGGTTTGAGCCGTTGAGCTACCAAATATGAATCCCCCCTGTCAGAATTATGTCCTTGAACTATATGAGGTGAATTACTAAGTACAACTTTCTGTATTCTTTTGGTTGGATTCTTTGAGAGCTGCCTTGTGAAATTCTCTCCCACTGAGATGCATAATTTTGGTTTTAGATGTTATGATTACCTCTTGCTTCCAATTGGCCTGAGCCACTGCAGAGCATCCTTCTTCTGATACCTTATCTGTCTAGTGTATGAAGCAGCATGGAGTGGTCGACTGAAACGAATCTCTTTATAAGTTTGCAGAAGATACCAGCCACTTTATTGCTTTTGTCCAGTGCTGAGCTGATTTTTTCCAGTGATTTCATTAATTGTGTTCACGATGCTTTTCCCTTTTTGGAATACAGATTGGTTTTGTGTTATCTTGATTGCAGCTATTTTTTCAAATACTTTGGATAAACTGGAAAGATAGAGATAGGATACTAACTTCCTAAATCCTCCCTTGAGACTTTTTTGTATAGTGGTGTTATGTCTTTATACTTAATTACATTTGCTGAGATGGCTTGCTCAAATGACTGATTGATTACTAAATCACCCTGGAATAATCCAGTTTAATTTGCTTTTGACTGTTAGGTGCCAGATACCAAATGGGAAAGATTCATTTATAGTGCCACATTAGCAGCCATGGGCCAGTAGTCACCAGTGTGGCGATATGTCGGTCATAATAATAGACATGCCAGAGTATTGTGCATCGTGCACTGTTGCCAAGCCTACATGCCGCCATCTTGGATGACGTCATCGCCGTCATCTTGGATAAATCTGACAACAATGCAGAGTGAGCTCGTAACTTCCTTGCCCCAATACTGTTGGGAAATTTATGAAAATGAGAGAGAAAGAGGTATTGCTATTAACGGAATATGGCGATCAGCACATGGTGATGACCGAGAGTGAGCTTCAGAATGCCACAGTGGGGTAGTCACCATATGCCTGACTCATGAATCTGTGGTAAGCAGGAGTATGTGCATCACGTGCAACTACTCAGGAGTAAAATAGAGGGACATCCTTATGAAAAAGATGTGACCGAACTGGAACCATATTTCTGGAAGGCAGGTGTACACTGGATACAATCTGTGTGTAATGACATAGTGGTGTTTGCTAACTGCTATGAGCAGAGGAAACTCATAGGGGCAAGACGTTTGGAATTAGAAGGTCGTATTGATCAACCAGACTATGTGTGATATTTTGGGACCCACTTTTATTTTCCAGAAACAATTATGGGAATTACTCTACCAAAAATGATGCAGCCATAGTTGTTCTGGTCAGTCGAATCTTTAGAGCTGTTGTCCAAACAGAACCTTACCTTCCTTAACAACACCTGGAAACCTAGCCTTGACCATTCACTAAGCTGAATGACAGCAGCCCAGGAGAAGCAGATCATTTTAGAGCAATTGCAGCAGTATATGGATCAGTATAGGAATGGCAGACATCAGGTAACTGTGACACCGAGTATCGCAATTGCTAGCGTCATGGTGACTCTGACTTTGCCCTGCCTAGCTCTTATGTACTTGAAATGGCGATTTGTGTTCAAGACCGACTCAGGCTGACCCATGTTCCTGTAGACTGGGTACCCCAAGTGAGAGATGAAAGATAAATTTACAGGGTCAGGGATTAACACAGTAATTTGCATAGTACTTAAGAACACCCGATTTTGTGTTGGGTAGTATTTTTATGGATTAAGGGTAGAAGTAAGTGCAATAGAGAACTCAGCTGGAGTAAGACCTGAAGGGGCAGGTCTTCTCCATAGGGAAGGTCAGTGGAGTACCACAACCCACTCTATTGTCAAAAAGGTATTAGGCTTTAACAAAAGTAATGCGAAGTAGCATGGAAGCGCCATAGAATACTGCGTTAGCAGCCGTCAGTGTGGCGACATGTGGGTCAAAATAATACTCGTAGATATACAAGTCGGTTGTGAAGCGAGGATCGCTGTGCTCAGCTGTAAAAGGTGCTGGACAGCGCTAGTCGAGTGGCGAGGGGGTCATTGTCACCACACCAGGGTATATCTCTTGTTATGGCAACGTGACCAGCTGCGAGTTTTTATTGAAAGAAAGAAACACTGGAGACATATAAATAAGTCTGAGTTGTAAGGCAGGTATCATTCGACATCGCCAGAAGCCAGCAGTATCACTATGGCACAAGAACAATGTCAGACAGTGACACGACTGGGCTCCACCAGCTGCAGCCATGGGTTCATGACCAGGCTGTGTCTGAAATGGCGAGCCTTCCTGGGAGCTGACCTCTCAGCCCTGCCAATCTGGTGTCCACACCTCCTGACTCCGATGCCGACCAAGGAAACTCCCCATTGCAGACCCCTCAGACTTAGAGGTAAGGTGGCTTAGTGGATAGGCTGTCAAAATCTGAATATAGGTCCAGCATGAAAACAGGTAGAATGTGTACTGAACTGTGAAATAACGCAAAATAGAAACAGTGAACCATCCGAGAACAAGAAGTGCAGTAAAAAAGAGCTGTGGAACAGTAAAGGCGTCGTAGGTAAGTGTTCATGGTGTTGGACTGCCAGAAGTGTCAGCCACGTTGAAAACTCTCTCGTGCCATTTTTTTTTCGAACATTATGAACTGGCTGTCTGGTCATTGAAATGTTTGTTCTCTTTCTGTAGTTTTGGCAGTTGTCATGCTATACATTGGTTATAAAATATGAGTCATGTGGCAAGAATACGTTACCGTCGCAAGTAAGTGCAATGAATAGTGGCAGCAGGTGAGATACCACACAGACATCTCACAGCAATGAAAACAACAAAGAAACGGGTGTGAAGTATATTACAACAAGGAATTCAAGAATCAAGACTTACGAAATGGAACACAAAAAAAAGTTGAAAACTTATGTTTTGACAGAGTACAACGAAGCTGTGTGATAGTGCAACTGTTACGTTCATTTGTTGCAGCTTATGTGACAAACTATTATGTTTTCATCATTTCCTTGGGAGTGATCACATTCAATTCATACGAGCACCTATATCGAGCAAGGAGGCATACACTCCTGGAAATGGAAAAAAGAACACATTGACACCGGTGTGTCAGACCCACCATACTTGCTCCGGACACTGCGAGAGGGCTGTACAAGCAATGATCACACGCACGGCACAGCGGACACACCAGGAACCGCGGTGTTGGCCGTCGAATGGCGCTAGCTGCGCAGCATTTGTGCACAGCAGCCGTCACTGTCAGCCAGTTTGCCGTGGCATACGGAGCTCCATCGCAGTTTTTAACACTGGTAGCATGCCGCGACACCGTGGACGTGAACCGTATGTGCAGTTGACGGACTTTGAGCGAGGGCGTATAGTGGGCATGCGGGAGGCCGGGTGGACGTACCTCCGAATTGCTCATCACGTGGGGCGTGAGGTCTCCACAGTACATCGATGTTGTCGCCAGTGGTCGGCGGAAGGTGCACGTGCCCGTCGACCTGGGACCGGACCGCAGCGACGCACGGATGCACGCCAAGACCGTAGGATCCTACGCAGTGCCGTAGGGGACCGCACCGCCACTTCCCAGCAAATTAGGGACTCTGTTGCTCCTGGGGTATCGGCGAGGACCACTCGCAACCGTCTCCATGAAGCTGGGCTACGGTCCCGCACACCGTTAGGCCGTCTTCCGCTCACGCCCCAACATCGTGCAGCCCGCCTCCAGTGGTGTCGCGACAGGCGTGAATGGAGGGACGAATGAAGACGTGTCGTCTTCAGTGATGAGAGTCGCTTCTGCCTTGGTGCCAATGATGGTCGTATGCGTGTTTGGCGCCGTGCAGGTGAGCGCCACAATCAGGACTGCATACGACCGAGGCACACAGGGCCAACACCCGGCATCATGGTGTGGGGAGCGATCTCCTACACTGGCCGTACACCACTGGTGATCGTCGAGGGGACACTGAATAGTGCACGGTACATCCAAACCGTCATCGAACCCATCGTTCTACCATTCCTAGACCGGCAAGGGAACTTGCTGTTCCAACAGGACAATGCACGTCCGCATGTATCCCGTGCCACCCAACGTGCTCTAGAAGGTGTAAGTCAGCTACCCTGGCCAGCAAGATCTCCGGATCTGTCCCCCATTGAGCATGTTTGGGACTGGATGAAGCGTCGTCTCACGCGGTCTGCACGTCCAGCACGAACGCTGGTCCAACTGAGGCACCAGGTGGAAATGGCATGGCAAGCAGTTCCACAGGACTACATCCAGCATCTCTACGATCGTCTCTATGGGAGAATAGCAGCCTGCATTGCTGCGAAAGGTGGATATACACTGTACTAGTGCCGACATTGTGCATGCTCTGTTGCCTGTATCTATGTGCCTGTGGTTCTGTCAGTGTTATCATGTGATGTATCTGACCCCAGGAATGTGTCAATAAAGTTTCCCCTTCCTGGGACAATGAATTCACAGTGTTCTTATTTCAATTTCCAGGAGTGTATATCACTCACTTACAAGTCACACAAATTAGGACATCGATAACAGATTCCTATCATATGACACACACACTGTCACTAATGCTGTGTATGACACTCCAGAGGCGTTTTCTGGTGGAGAATTTGGTTGGCTTGTAGCCTTGTCATTAAATGTCTGCAGTTCCCATTCGATGGCCACTTTCCTTTGGCTGCTAATAGAGTAGTTTTGCAGAATCAACTGTCATTGTAGGTCCCTATCTTACGCCTCACTGTCGCAAACGAACGTTACAACATGATACAGACACAAATTTGAGCAAAACGAACAAAAAAAAAAAACAATATGGCAAGAGGGAGGATTCAACACAGTCCACCCACTTCGCATTCCAACATCATAACCACTTCACCATGACGCGAGTTCTCTTCCCTGTTGCTCTATATTGCGCTTCATGTTACTGGACCGTTCACTGCTTCTATTTTCCTTTTTTTCATAGGCTACTACACCTTCTTCCTGTTTTCATGCTTGATGAGTGTTCAGTTTTGGACAGGCTGTCCACTGGGCTCTCTTACCACTTAATCTGAGGGGAGTGCGTTCCTAGTGGGACTCAGCCCCACAACGCCAACCAACAGCCGACTCCTGTCGGACGGCAGTACCTCATGCACAGCAGTCTCCTCACACCACCACTATGACTGTGTGCGGAACTGAGGGGCTGTCTCTGGAGTGCGATCCCACTGGGTCAACACACGACGTCCTGCTGACGTCCTGGCCTCAGCAGCGCAAGGCGCCGCCTTAGCAGCAGTGCCAGGTGGAAGCTACCAGCCCTAGCGTGGGTCAACGAGGAGAGGCATGCCTGCCTCGTTACTCCTTGAATCAAGATGAATAAAGTTCTTTGTAATTCTTAATAGTATTTGTCCTGGGCCCCATAGCCTGTTGTCACCACTCATTCATTCCCAGAGCGCCCATCATGCTACATATTGAATACCTTTACAAAACTTCTTAGAAATTTATCAAAGTTTCCATTTCTTGACACCGTATTATCTATTGGACATTTTACTGCATCTGTCTTATTATGGAACAGGTTGAAGCTATTTTTATCAAAGCTTCGGTTCATAAAACCTTTCTTACCGTTTTGTTTAGTTATTTCTGGCAGCTGAATAAACAATGCAGAATGGTCAGAAATTTTTAGGTATAAGCGAACTTGTTTTCACTATCAGGCATGTAAGGACAGTGTCTTGAAAGGATGATATAAGATGAACATCAACAAAAGCAAAACGAGGATAATGGAATGCAGTCTAATTAAGTTGGGTGATGCTGAGGGAATTAGATTAGGAAATGAGACACTTAAAGTAGTAAAGGAGTTTTGCTATTTGGGGAACAAAATTACTGATGATGGTCGAAGTAGAGAGAATATAATATGTAGACTGGCAATGGCAAGGAAAGCGTTTCTGAAGAAGAGAAATTTGTTAGCATCGAGTATAGATTTAAGTGTCAGGAAGTCGTTTCTGAAAGTATTTGTATGGAGCGTAGCCATGTATGGAAGTGAAACATGGACGATAAATAGTTTAGACAAGAAGAGAATAGAAGCTTTCGAAATGTGGTGCTACAGAAGAATGCTGAAGATTAGATGGGTATATCACATAACTAATGACGAGGTACTGAATAGAATTGGGGAGAAGAGGAGTTTGTGGCACAACTTGACAAGAAGAAGGGACCGGTTTGTAGGACATGTTCTGAGGCATCAAGGGATCACAAATTTAGCGTTGGAGGGCAGCGTGGAGGGTAAAAATCGTAGAGGGAGACCAAGAGACACTAAGCAGATTCAGAAGGATGTAGGTTGCAGTAAGTACTGGGAGATGAAGAAGCTTGTACATGATAGAGTAGCAAGGAGAGCTGCATCAAACCAGTCTCAGGACTGAAGACAACAACATCAACAACAACTTGATAAGATAATCTCTATACAAGAAGATGAGTGAACATTCATTTTCATTCGATTGCTCCCCAAAACCACAGCCTAACATAAACAATCCTGACACTCACTACTCTGGAAATTGTTATTGTCTGAAAGTTGGAACGACATTAGCACTCCTAGCAGCGAGAAAGCAGCTTCCGGATTAACGTCTGTTTTTAATTATTTTTCTAATTAACTAATGAAATAATTGTAATATTTTATTATATTTTTGCGTTAGGATAAGTTATCGAGAGACATCGACGATCGTGAAATAAATGTAAAAACAGTCGAACCTCACTGGTTCAGTCACATCAGATACAACATATTCATAACGAAATACTTTAGAATATGTGTATAGCTACAGCTAATACCACTTTAACTAAAAGAATAATAAACACATATTTTATGCCTGAAAAGCATGTCTTTCTGTTGTGGTTCTTATTTACGATTCGCACTTTCCTTGACACACAACAATTTTGAGTGGAGTCTGATGATTCGCACGTTATTACACTACACTCGGCTTTCCAATGCATGAATGTTTTTATAAACGTAACTGCTTTTGCTTAAAAACCGAATATGTTGAAGATTCTTGCCGTTTGTGAACCAGATATAGTAACAATAGTGGAACTGTTGATGAAGGTTTCTCGGGTATCCAGCTGGGTGGTAGCGTTGATATCCCGCGACGTTTCGGGAACTGTCATACTACCCATGTTCTGGCGAAGTGTCGAGATTCAACAACAAAGGATGGGGCCCCTCCACGCCCACACCAACGTGGTGACCAAACCAAAAGTTCTACTGTCACCTCCGTAAACATGTTAGTTTTTGAATCAGGCGTCACAGGATGCGGGCTGTGATGTTGTCCATGCGTCTGGGTAAGACTACTCATTAACATGGTCCATCAGGAGATAGAAGTGGTCGAAAACGATTGAAGGGTAGCGGTTGTAAGGGCAGAGGAAAAAAAGTGCCAAGGCAAGAGCCAAGGGAAAAAAACCTCTGCGACAGTAGGACGGGTAGTAAGGGCAGTAGCGGCTTGCTATCTGCGACAGTGCATGCAAGGTGTGGTTGTGTTAGTTCGAGGTATCGTGCATCGTTACCTTTGTCGTTGTTGGAGCTTGTTGCAGCGCTTGCTGCAGTTGCTGCGTCCCTGCAACAGTTCAAGGTCGTTGTGGATTAGTGGGCGATCGGTCATAGATCGGCTCACGGACTGTGTAGGGGGGTGTGTGTGGCTGGTTTGCGTGCTGTGTACAGTACGGTTTCCCTGCGGTTGCCTGTTTTTCGGCTAGTCGCACATCTGGGTTTCCAGTAATAACTGTGTTGCAGGGGCTGGCCAGTACTGTCGTGTTAGCGTTCTATAGACCATAGATGTTCAGTTCCTAGCCAGTAATGTCTTTGGTCTGTTATGCTTCCATCTATGGTTGTGGTCGTAGTTACCCAGAGAAAGGATAAACGGGTTGCGCGAGTGTCTCGTGTTATTGTACAGTCGTGTGGAGAGTTTTTGGAATACCTGCAAGATAGTATCTAGCCGGTATTCCCGGTGAAGGTCCGCGATGCGTGTGTAGCGCGGAGCGTTGCTTATGATTTTGAGTACTTTGTTCTGTATGAGCTGCAGACGGCGCAGGCGAGTTGGCGCAGCGTATCCCCAGACAGGGGCTGCGTACGTCATCAGGGGTCTAATAAGTCTCATGTACATGGACCTAGACACCCTCCTGTTTAGTGTGCTACGCCTGTTAAGCATAGGGTAGAGTTGTTTGAGCCTCGCGTTAGCTTTGTTGGTCACGTGTTGAATGTGGTCCCCCCAGAGTAGTTTCCTGTCCAGCCAGACACCGAGGTATTTGACCTTCTCGCGGAAACGTATTGGGCGTGTGTGTAGTGTTATTGGGTTGCAGTGCTGATGTTTGCGCAGTTGTTTCGGTCTTCTAGTGAACAGAACGGCCTCGCACTTGTCGACGTTTACTCTAACACGCCATTTCACCAGCCAAGGCTCCGCCGTTCTGAGTGCGGTCTGTAGTCGTGAGTTAATGTTAGACGGCTTCCAATCTTGCGCAAGGATGGCAGTGTCATCCGCGTAGATTGCTACCGTCGTGTTATGTGTAGCTGGGAGTTCGTTGATGTAGAGGTTAAACAGTAAGGGCCCTAGGATACTTCGTTGGGGTACTCCTGCCTGTATACCATGTCGTGTCGATTGTTTGCCCTGCACGTCAGTGTTGAAACTCCTGTCCGTGAGATATGAGTGTATGAGACGTACGAGCCCGTCGGGGAACCCTGCGTCGCTGAGTTTGCGTATTAGGCCGTTGTGCCATAGACGATCGAAAGCCTTTTCGATGTCCAGGAACACCGCCCCAGTTGCCTTGCTTGTGTTGTATCCGTATGTTATGTATTCAGCGACGCGGAGGAGTTGTTGTGTTGTTGAGTGGTGATTCCTGAAACCGAATTGCTCCGGTCTCAGGGTGTCGTTTGTGATGCAGTGCCTGGTGAGTCGTTTTAATATTACCTTCTCAACGATCTTGCTGAGCGTGCTCAGCAGACTGATGGGTCGGTAATTTTGTGGGAGGGAGTGGTCTTTCCCCGGCTTCCTGACCATCAGGACCTTGGCCGTCTTCCAAAAGCCGGGGAAGTGTTGGTGTTTGAGTATGGCATTCGTAATGTGTGCTAGGTAGTCTACAGCTTTGTCCGTGAACTCCTGGAGGACACGGTTTTGAATGCCATCGTGACCAGGGGCCTTCCTAGCGGTGGTATGCATGATGGCCCATTTGATTTCTGCTGTACTAGCTTGTCGGATGTTGTTGCGCGCTGGTTGGGCCAAGATGCGTGTGACCTCCTGGTCCGTATCAAGTGTGAATGCTGGGTCTGAGGGATCCAGGTTCGGTGTGAATGACGCTGCGAGTGTGAGGGCCATCAGTTCCGCTTTTTCTTCCGCAGAATATGCTGGTCCGTCTGGCCCTTGTAACGTAGGGGTGTACAGTTTCTCCCTGGTGAAGTGTCGGGCTAGCTGCCACACGCCAGGCCGCGTGGTGTCTAGCCCTTCGAGTTTCTGGTCCCACTGTTGTGTCTTGAATGTTTGTATTTTTTCCCGGATTATACCCTGGAGCCTGTTAATGTGCCGTTTGAAGTGCTGGCGCCTGGTACGCTGCCAGTGTCTCCTGAGGCGGTTCCTCATTGAGATTAGGCCCAGTATTTCCTGGGGCAGGGCAGCACTGTGTTGTTGTGGCGTGCGGATTGGTATGGTGTTGGCTATTGCGTCCTGGACGGCGCCGGTGAGGGTTTCGACTGCCTCGTCAATTTGGGCTGTCTCGTTAATCGCGTGGGTTGGTGGGATGCGACTGTCAAGCGTTTCCTTGAACTGGGTCCAATTCGCGCGCCTGTAGTCTAACATCCTGCGTTGTTCCATGTTCTGCAGTGTTTCTTCAATGTACAGTATAACGGGTTGGTGATTTGAGGGCAGATCGTTTTCAACGGCAACGTTGAGTGTCGTTGTTATGCCCTTGATGAGGGCCATGTCTAACACGTCTGGCCTGTGTCCCCTCCAGTAGGGAATGTGCGTCGGTTCGGTCGGCGCTAGTGTGATGTAGTTTCGTCCTTGTGCATGTTCGTATAGTTTCTTGCCGTTGGAGTTTCGTATTCGTGAGTTCCAGTCCGGGTGTTTTGCGTTAAGATCTCCAGCGGCTATTACGTGCGGTGATATGTTGAGTATTGTGCTGATGTCGCTGTTTTGATGTTTTTAGGGCTGTTGTATACTGACACCAGTGTAGTGTAGGCTCCGTTGAACATGACCCTGACGGCGGTTGCCTCTAGTTTTTCGAGTTCAGGGAGCACTATGTTTGTGTGTTCTATGTCTTTGTGTATGATGATGGCTGTTCCGCCGTGACCGGAGCCGTCGGGTCGGTCGGTACGATAGACGCAGTAGCCGGTGAAGTTTAGTTGGTTGCGTGGTTTGAGCTTAGTTTCGCTCAGCAGTGCGATAAGGATACCCTTACGCTCCATGAACGCGGCGAATTCCGCCCTTTTGTTATTGATCCCGTCTGCATTCCAGAACAGGATCTGTGTCAGTGTCTGGTTGTTTGCGATGGGGGCGGGGTGTAGTGTGTTATCCATGTATGTGTGTAAACAGTGTGGTGAACGCTGTTTGTATGGCAGCCCAGTACTGCCCGGGTTGGGCAGTCGTGAGCTGTGTGAAGAGTGTGGCGACGGCCGCCCAGATCTTGTGAAGGATCTGGGTGGTCGTGTGACGGGGGAATAGTGTTTCCAATAAACCCCCAGATGTTGTGTTGGCGTTGTGTGTGTCGCCCTGTGGCTCAGTTGTGGTGTTAGCGGCCGCTGGTGCGGGTGTTGACGTTATGGATGGGCTGGCGCTTGTGTTGTTGTTATGTGGAACATTTTGAGGTGCCTGTGTATTAGATGTGGTGGGGGGAGGAGTAGTGTGTGTGCTGGTGTTGCTGGCTTGCTGACTGTGTGTCTGTGTGGCATTGTTTTGTTGTCGCTGGGTATTCTGTTGTGGTGCGCGTGTGTTCCCGCTCCTGTTTCCACGTGTTCGCCTACGCCTTCTCTGGGTTTTTGGTTCTGGGGTTCCCTGTGTTAGTGTGTTTTCTTGTGTGTCATGTGTAGGTTCGCAGGCAGTGGCTACAGGGGGTGGGTTCGTGTTGTTTCTGGGGGCTGGTGTTGGTACCGGTGTGGGTGCAGTGTCGTGTGTTGGCTGAGATGATTGTGTTGCTGTCGCAGCGGTTGTGATAGGTGTGTGTGCTGGGCGCAGAGGTTCCGCGGCCTGCACTGCTCCTCCAGGGCGTGTAGCCATGGCGAACGACACACCGTTCCTGACAGGGTTTGGTGCGGGCCTTGGTCGTGTTATGACGTTGGGTGGCTTCGACTGTTGGTTTTTGCGCCTCTGCGCCTCTCTGTATACGTTGCAGCCCCTGTAGTTGGCCGCATGGGCTTGGCCACAGTTGGCGCAACGGCGTATGTTTTCGTGTATTAGTGTGCATGCGTTGGAAGCATGATTGCCAGCGCATCCGCGGCAACGGGGTGCCAGGCCGCAGCGGAGGCCCGAATGACCGAACCGCTGGCAGTTGTTGCATTGTTGGGGGACTTGTGGCGGTTCGTAGGTTTCTACCCTTACGTCCATCCGCAGAAGGCTTTTTATCTGCAGAAGGCCGCGGGAGGCGGCCGTGTCGGCCATCTCGACCAGGTAGTGTGGTAGACGGTGGTGGGAGCGGAAGCCTGTCATCCTGGAAGCACTTTTGCAGTCGAATCCAAGGAAGTTAAGCGCCGCTTGTACTGTGTTGTTTGGGGTGTTGGGGTCCACTCCCTTTACCACGTACTGCTGTGTCCGTTCTTCGGCGGTCCTGTACGTATAGTGCTCGATTTCCTTTTCTTTGAGGAAGATAAGGAGATCTTTATATTCACTGTTAGTTGATACGTACAGTGAGGCCCTATCCCCAGAGTACTTCGTGTGTAGCGTGCAAGGTGAGTGCCTTTCCGCGAATGTTGTGTTGAGGACGCTGAGGTCCCCGTAGTTCTGGATTACGACTGGGGGAAAACCAGTCTTCTGTTGTGTGGGCGTAGCTGCGGTTGGTACTTGTGTGGTGTTGCTGACCGCAGGTCGGGTCGTGTTTGTTGTTGTATTGGTGTTCCTAACCGGAAGCGCGGGTTTTGGTGTAGGTAGCAGCGCCTTTCGGCTACCTTGCGAGTGTGGTTGCTCGCTTGTTTGCGTGGTGTTTCTCTGTTTGCGTCGTGGGCCCTCCACCTGCCAGGGCCCAGTGTAGTGTTGTTCTGTGTCCGCATCTGCCGCTGCCGGTTCCGCCGTTGGAGTCGGCTGCCGCAATGGGACAGTGGTGCATGAGTCACCAGATGCAGGTGAATGTAGTGTTATGTGCAGTGTACTTGTCCGCGTGAGGGACTCACTTGGGCCGCAGAGGTCGGTTATCAATCGACGCTGGCTCAGCAGTTCCTGCGCTTGCGCAGCGATCTGCCGGTCCTTGTCGGCCAACACCTCCTCAACGGCGGCAAGCGGGACGCTGACGTCCACAGGAACAGCCGACTCTCGCGCCTCTTTAGCTGCAGCCTTGCTGCGGGTTAGGGCGGGGGAAACACCGGCGGAATCTGCCATCGTGTGTTTGCAGGAGCTTTATTTGGTATGGGTGGGCACGACAATTATGCTTTTTCTGAAAAGAAAAGGCTAATAGTAGGTCCTACAGAAGAGGGGGAATGCCCTACGGCCTAGCGTGCGCCGTTGGTGCAGTGGCGCGGCACCTAAAGGAGGTGCGGAGGAAGAGAAGTGGCCTACAGTACGCGGGGTGGTCCGACGTGAACGGGCCCCTGGCACTGATCAACCCTAACACAGAACGAGAGAGTCTCGCTAGGTTTGTAACCGAAGTTACGGGTTACTGTGAGTCAGTGACTCTTGACGACAATAGAGCTTCTCCGCGAGCTACGCGGCTTTTCGACGAAAGGGAGCAAGCTCAACCTTCCGCCGATCCACCGAGCGCTACTGGCGCCTCGAAAGGAACTCTCTGTAGAGCAGAGCGGTCAGCGAGGCCTAAACCCCAATAGCTACCGTGTGTCGAGATTCGCGGAGAGCGAGCTATTTATACGCGCGGTCACCCCCCCTCCACTAGACCTGGGTGGCTGCGGTCGACCAGCGACGTGCGCGCGGTGGAGGGGATGGCGGGCGCCCCCGGCGGCCGCGTTCGGTTCTCGGTGTAAGCATTCTGTCTGCGTCCGCGGCGGGGGACATTGACGGGCGCGCTGCCGACGGATTGCCGTTATCGCAGGGTTCCATGCTGCGCTGGGTCGGTATCCCTCGTCTCTGTTGACCAGATTCTCGTGAATCCTTATTTCTATGGATTCTTTGATAACGCTTTCCCAAAAGCCAGATGTTCGGCACAGTACCTTCTTGTTTTCGAAGTTGAAGGTATGTTCTTCATTGATGCTGTGTTCCGCTATGGCTGATTTTTCTGTGTGGCCTAGTCGCACACATCCGATATGTTCTTTGCAGCGTTTAGATATGCAGCGCTGTGTTTGTCCAATGTATTGCTTTCCACATTCGCATGGTATACTGTATACTCCTGGTGTGTTAAGGTTCAGCGCGTCTTTGGCAGAACCTAGGAGCTCCCTCGTCTTCGGCGGTGGTCGGAGAATGGTTTTGATCTTGTATTTTCCCAGAAGTCGTGCAATTTTGGCCGAGAGCGGACCCACGTACAGAAGAAAAGCGAGTCGTTTATCTTCTTCTTCTCCTTCATTATTTTCTTCTGGGGTTCTCACTGCTTCCTTGTTCCTTTTAAGCGCCCTGTTGATCTGCGTTTTACTGTAGCCATTTTGTTGGAAGACTTCCCTCAGGTGTTGCAGCTCGGATGGTAGGCTGTCTTTG
This sequence comes from Schistocerca serialis cubense, assembly GCF_023864345.2. Classification (NCBI taxonomy): domain Eukaryota; kingdom Metazoa; phylum Arthropoda; class Insecta; order Orthoptera; family Acrididae; genus Schistocerca; species Schistocerca serialis. The sequence continues at coordinate 391,350,539 of NC_064640.1, forward strand.
TCGCAGACGGCGCGCGCCCTATGTACCAGGGTGGTCAGTACAGTTTGTCTTTGTGCTGGGTGGTGGCAGCTTGTTGCATAAAGATATAGATCTGTGTGTGTCTTCTTCCTATGTACTGCATGGCCTAGTGATCCATCTGCCTTCCTCTTAATTAAAATATCAAGGAAGGGGAGGCATCCATTTTCCTCCATTCCCATTGTAAATTTGATGTTCGGATGGATGCTGTTGAGGTGTTCAAGAAACTCATCTAGCGCCTGTTTGCCATGTCCCCACACGACAAAAGTGTCGTCGACATAGCGGAAGAAGTGCTTCGGTTTCTGTCTGGCAGTTTGAAGAGCCACCTCCTCGAAATGTTCCATATAGAGGTTTGCAACCGCAGGAGCCAATGGGGAGCCCATCGCCACACCGTCGATCTGCTCAAAGAATTCCCCGTTGCACTGAAAGTACGTGGTTGTTAGTGCATGTTCGAAGAGGTTGACTGTTTGTGGTCCAAAATGCTGGGACAAAAGTGCCAAGGAGACTTGAAGAGGCACTTTCGTGAAAAGCGACGTCACGTCGAAGCTCAAGAGTAGGTCCTCCCTTTGTAGTCGCATGTCCCTGAGTATTTTTACGAATTCGGCTGAGTTTCTCATATGGTGGCTGCAGTGTCCCACAAGGGGTTTGAGCAGTGTCGCTAGGTATTTAGCAAGTTCGTAACTGTGAGAGTTGATGGAGTCCACAATCGGTCTCAGAGGTACCCCTTCCTTATGGATCTTGGGGAGTCCATAGAAGCGTGGTATCGCTGGAGCTCTGGGGTACAGTCGCTTCTTCATTTGCTCTGGTAAGTCCTATTTCTTCAGTAGATCTATCGTCTTTCTACTCATCGGGGAGTGACCGAGCATATAAATAGCCCACTCTCCGCGAATCTCGACACTTTGCCAGAACATGGGTAGTATTACACTTCCCGAAACGTCGCGAAATATCAACACTACCACCCAGCTGGAGACCCGAGAAACCTTCATCAATAGTTTTCGCTGGGAAAGCCTACAGTCACAATAGTGCAACTGTTTTCTTTTGTGTAGGGAAGTAGTTTTATTACTTTTCACGTTATATTATTAGATGTATGGGGGTTTTCCCTTCAGCTACAGTTGCGGTGGCTTATTTGGTACTTTGAATACTGTAGGTATTGCATTCTGTACAAGTTTCCCGCATCCCACATTATCTGATTTGGCTGCAAGTGTAGTGATAAAAACTTCATGCTGATGAGTACAAATACGAAATCTTTCTGTAAAAGGTCAGGTCTTCCCCTGTTTACTAGGTTCCTTTTTTTCATAAAAGAAAACGATATTCTTCAATAATTATCTGTAGGTTACAAGTGAATCATAAGTAAACTGTTCTTTAATATTGCGTTTCGTACTTTCCATGGTCCTTAGGGAACTAAAGAAAGGCGAATGTTGTGTCATTGTTTAGTTGTTGTCGATGTTACGGCACTACATACGCTCCTCAATGGAAGAACTACGTTTGTTGACATCCCCAGTCCAAAGACTGGTTTGATGCAGCTCTCCATGCTACTCTGTCCTGTGAAAGTCCCTTCATCTCCAACTAACTTCTGCAACCTACATCCTTCTGAATTTGCTTACTGTTTTCATCTCTTGGTCCCCCTCTACGATTTTTGCCTTCCACACTTCTCTCCAGTACTAAATTGGTGATCCCTTGTTGCCCCAATTCTAATCACTACCTCCTCATTAGTTGTGTGATCTAGCCTTCTAATCTTCAGCATTCTTCTGTAGCATCACATTTCAAAGCTTCTGTTCTCTTGTTGTCTAAACTGTTTATCGTCCATGATTCACTTCCAAACATGGATACATTCCAGGCAAATACTTTCAGAAAGGACTTATTGACACTTAAATCTATACTCGATGTTAATAAAGTTATCATCTTCAGACACTTTCTTCTTGCAATTGCCAGTCTACATTTTATATCCTCCCTACTTCGACCATCATCAGTAATTTTGCTTCCCAAATAGCAAAACTCATGTACTACTTTAAGTGTACCATTTCCTAACCTAATTCCCTGAGCATCAGCTGATTTAATTCATCTGTATTCCATTACAGTTGTTTTACTTTGGTTGATGTTAATCTTATATACACTGTCCATTTCATTCAACTGCGCTTCCAAGTCATTTGTTGTCTCTGACAGAATTATGTCATCGGCAAACCTCAAATTTTTTATTTCTTCTCCCTGGACTTTAATTCCTAATCCAAATTTTTCTTTTGTTTGCTTTACTGCTTACTCAATACACAGACTGAATTACATCGGGGATAGGCTACAACCCTGTCTCACTCATTTCTCAATCAGTGCTTCCCTTTTGTGACTCTCGACTTATTTAACTTCCATCTGGCTTCTGTACAAATTGTAAATAGCCTTTCACTCCCTGTATTTTACCCCTGCCACCTTTAGAATTTGAAAGAGAGTATTTCAGTGAACATTTTCAAAAGCTTTCCCCAAGCCTACAAATTCTATAAACGTAGGTTTGCCTTTTATAACCTATCTTCTATGAGAAGACGTAGGGTCAGTACTGCCTCGCGTGTTCCTAGATTTCTCCAGAATCCAAACTGATTTTCCCCGAGGTCGGCTTCTACCAGTTTTTCCATTCTTCTGGATAAGTGAGTCCAGAAAAAACCGAGGCAAGAAATAGGGAAACAGACCTACAGTACTGCAGTCTCTTTTTTTAGGATGGCAGTTATCCAGGAAGGTTATCCACTGGTGGTCATTACCTCACAGCAGGAGGAACTAGTACAGATGGCCCTCTTTGAAAAGATTGGGGGGGGGACGCTGGCTCAGGTCCCAACTTTAGGAGGATCTATCTAGACCGTGGTGCACTTATTTTTGTCTGTGAGTGGGTGCACATAGTAGAATGGCTCAAGGAGAAGGTGCCCATGATATCCCCATGGGAAGATGCGAAGCTGCTGGTCAAGACGGCAGTGGAGCTTCTTAAGACCGCAAAGATATCATTACCAAGATCCTTAAGGAAGATCCTTAAGGAAGTCTCTCCCAAGACTCTGTTCGGGAAAATAGGGGCCCAGAACCCAAAAGTCCCGACAGAAGATTGGAGAGTGATTAACCAGAAGGTTGCTCCGGAAGGACGAACCCTGGTAGTGGAGGTTGGTGAGAAGTCCTTGAAGGTAATGCGGGAGCAGGACCTGAAACTGTTTTAGCGTTCTCGCAGGTCACTGTCAGGGTTCTCAAAGACCTCAAAGATGGCAGTAAGACGGAGAATGGAGGTGCTGCAGATTAATCTGCAGCACAGTAAAGGGGCTTCTGATGCCCTGAGCCGCTGCCTGGGGGTGTGTCGGGCCTCGGAGGCACTGGAGGTAAGCTGATCTGTGTTAGAAATCTGAGAAACTTCAGAACATGCATCTATGTTAGAAATGGCATTTCTTTCATGCCAATGATGGATTTCTGCTCTAGGGACTTAGTGAGCATCAAAATGCAGCAATGTCAGGAAGGTATCACGAGGGAAATTGTCTTGGCCTCAGCATACCTTCCTTACAAAGACAGTTCTCCCCCTCTCTTGGAGGTGAGGAGACTTGTAGAGACTTGCCATAAGCAAGGTGACCAACTGCTGGTGGGGTGCGACGCCAATGCCCACAGCCTAGTGTGGGGCAGCAAGGACACCAACAGTAGAGGTGAGTACCTTCTTGAATTCCTCTTAGCTAACAACATAGAGGTCCTGAATAGGGGCAATGAACCTACATTCAGGAAGCAGAAGGGAAGAAGCAATTGACATAACATTTGGTTCCGTGACGATGGGTAGCTATGTCAAACAATGGCATGTGGAGTTGGAGCCATCCTCATTGGACCACATGTACATTAAATTCAAGGTTGAAATTGGAATTAGACAGACCATGACTTATAGAAATCCCAGGAAAACAGACTGGGAGACATATAGGAGGGACCTTGACTTAGGCTCATCGAAAATTAAAACCATGATAAGGAAGCCAGTAGAATTTGAGGAAGTAGCAGAGGCTGTTACCTCTGCCATAGTGACCTCATATCAGGACAACTGCACAATCACCAGGAAGTGCACAAATAGGAGTGTTCCTTGGTGGAATAACAAATTGGAAACGCAAAGAAAACAGTTACAGAGACTGTTTAATATTGTGAGACCCAAAGGACAATGGGCTAAATATCGTGAGGCCCTTGTCAGGTACAATCTTGCAATAAAACAAGCAAAGGAGGCATCCTGGAAGGCATTCTGTGAGGAAGTGGAAGGCACGGCTGCACAAGCCAGACTTCACCAGATTCTCACTAGAGTACCAACTAATCCAGGAGGTACGTTGAGGAAGGAGGATGGGGAATGCCCAAAGACAGCACATGAGACACTGGGATTGCTCCTCAAAACTCACTTTCCTCAATATGCACTGCCGGATAACACAGACCAGTATGTGACCCCAGAGAGACAACGGTTCTCAGACACTCGAAGAGAGGACTGGGAATCGGCCAAGAAGTGTGTGAACTTCAACAAAATCCAGTGGGTGGTGCGAACATTCCAGCTGTTCAAGTCACCTGGCCCAGATGGAATTTTTCCAGCTCTCCCGCAACAGGCAGGAGGAAAGCTTATAAGAATCCTATGCAGGCTATTTAGGGTTAGCTTAGCAGTAGGAATCATTCCCAATGTTTGGAGGGCATTGAAGGTTGTCTTCATTCCAAAGCCAGGGAGAATTGATCATACCAAGGCCAAGGATATGAGACCAATCAGTCTGTCCTCCTTCATTCTCAAAACACTGGAAAAACTGGTTAATGTATACGTTCGGCAGAGGAGGGTATGTAGGGTCCCTCTACACCTGAACCAACACGCATACCGACCAGGTAAATCATGTGAAACAGCTCTCCTCCATCTCATCGGGAAGGTGGAAAAAGCACTTCACTTCCTAGAAATAGCCCTCTGCATCTTCCTGGATATCGAGGGGGCCTTTAGTAACACGACCTTCGTTTCCATGGTAAGGGCAGCAGAGGTGCATGATCTGGGGACCACTATATGTAGGTGGACCAGAGCCATGCTTAGTGGAAGGAAGGTAGAGGCTACCATGATGAATGAAAAGATGGTAATTAAGACCACTAGAGGCTGCCCACAAGGAAGAGTTTTGTCTTCTCTATTGTGGCATCTAGTGGTGAACGAACTCATTGAGGAACTAAATTCCAAATAATGCTTCTGCCAAGGATATGCAGATGACCTTGTCATAGTAATACTTGGCAAATTCACTGACACAGTCAGGAATATGGCGCAAGAGGGGTTGGACATTGTGCAAAAATGGTGCATTAAACAGGATCTGAGAGTTAATCCTAAGAAGACTGTTGTGGTGCCATTTACAAAGAGACATATTCAGCATGCAAGTTGGAATCTAAAGCTCTTCGATGAAACTATACCTGTGAAGGTGACAGTGAAATATCTAGGGGTAACCTTGGATGTGAAGCTAGCTTGGACCCCCCATATTAAGAGTATCTGCTCCAAGGCAAAAAGCGCTTTAGTGAGTACTAGGAGGGCTTGTGGCAAAAACTGGGGCCTAAGCCCTGGATATACACCACAGTGGTTAGACCTAGCATTTCCTATGGGGTCGTAGTGTGGTGGAAGAAGGTAGAACAGCGGGTTGCTGCTAAAGAGCTTGCTAAGGTGCAGAGATTGGCCTGCTTAGTCATAATGGGCGGAATTAGCAGCACACCAACCGCTGGAATGGAAGCCATGCTGGAAATGCCTCCACTTCACCTTTGGGTTAAGATGGAGGAAGCAGCTGGGGCATACAGACTTAAAACTGGCCAAAACTGGGTCTCATTTGGATATCCTGAATCGCAAACTAACATAGTGAGTGAGGTAAATATAGGTATGGCTGGGGAAATGCCCGCTGACTATATAATAACTCCTAACTGCTTCGACAAGCCTTACAACATAATAACTGGAAGTAGGGAGCAGTGGGAAAAAACAGTTCGACACCATACGGGGGGACATCATTTGGTTCACCGATGGGTGGAAAACAGATCAAGGCGTTGGGGCAGGGCTGTATGGGGTTCAGCCAAGACTGGAGAGCAGAATCTCTCTAGGGAAACTGGCCTCTATATTCCAAGCCGAAATTACTGCAATCAGGGCATGGGTGGAGGAGAATATGAGTAGGTGCTACAATGATCGTAGCATCTACATCTATTCAGACAGCCAGGCAGCCCTGAAATCATTGGCAGCTCCTGCAACAAGATCTAAGATTGTTGAAAATTGCCACAAGGCTCTGGTGGAGCTAGGGGGAAGCAGTAGGATGTACCTAGTGTGGGTCCCTGGCCACTCAGGGATCTGTGGCAATGAACAAGCCGATAGATTGGCTAGGATGGGGGCAACAACTCCATTTATTGGAGGCTATGATCAAATTAGAACTACAGAACTGGCTTGGGAAACAGCATATAGGATATTGGACCAAGGCCCATAAACAAAAACATGGTAAGGTAATGATGCCCAAGCCATTTTTTAAAAGAAGCTCTATAATCCTGTGATTGAACAGGAAAGAGATCAAACTCATGACTGGACTGATGACCAGCCATGGGAACTTCAAAAAACACCTACACACAATGGGTATAATGGAAGAGGACCCTAAATGTAGGATCTGTGATGAGTGTGAAGAAACTGCATCACACCTAATCTTTGAATGCATGGCATTGGAGAGTAAAAGATACAGAATCTTTGGGACAACTAGACCTGAAGAAATTGTGTCTAACAATAAACTGGTAGAGGGACTCCTTGCACTATTTAAGGGCACTGGCTGGCTTTACTAGATATACAGGGAGCGATACCGCACAATAAACCTAGTTTCGGTGCGGGCAGTGGCGGGTTAGACAGTAGTTTTAGCTGTTTTAGCTCTCCTGTTAAAATCAAATCAAATCAAATGAATCTTGCAGCTGTGACTTCTTAAACTGATAGTTCGGTAATTTTCAGATCTGTCAGTACCTGCTGTCTTTGAAATTCGAATTATTATATTTTTCTTGAAGTCTTAGGATATTTCGCCTATTTCATACATCTTGCACAACAGATGGAGGAGTTTTGTCGTGGCTGGCTGTCTCAAGTCTATCTGTAGCTGTAACGGAATGTTGTCTACTCATGGGGCCTTGTTTTAAGTCTTTCAATGCTTTGTCAAATTCTTCATGTCCCTTCTCATCTTCATCCACGTCCTCTTTCATTTCCATAATATTGCCTCAAGTACATCTCCCTTGTATAGACTTTCTGTTTCTGTTTTCCATTCTTTGCTTAGGACTGGTTTTCCATCTGAGAGGCTGCCCACAAGGAGGAGTTTTGTCTTCTCTATTGTGGCATCTAGTGGTGAACGAACTCATTGAGGAACTAAATTCCAAATAATGCTTCTGCCAAGGATATGCAGATGACCTTGTCATAGTAATACTTGGCAAATTCACTGACACAGTCAGGAATATGGCGCAAGAGGGGTTGGACATTGTGCAAAAATGGTGCATTAAACAGGATCTGAGAGTTAATCCTAAGAAGACTGTTGTGGTGCCATTTACAAAGAGACATATTCAGCATGCAAGTTGGAATCTAAAGCTCTTCGATGAAACTATACCTGTGAAGGTGACAGTGAAATATCTAGGGGTAACCTTGGATGTGAAGCTAGCTTGGACCCCCCATATTAAGAGTATCTGCTCCAAGGCAAAAAGCGCTTTAGTGAGTACTAGGAGGGCTTGTGGCAAAAACTGGGGCCTAAGCCCTGGATATACACCACAGTGGTTAGACCTAGCATTTCCTATGGGGTCGTAGTGTGGTGGAAGAAGGTAGAACAGCGGGTTGCTGCTAAAGAGCTTGCTAAGGTGCAGAGATTGGCCTGCTTAGTCATAATGGGCGGAATTAGCAGCACACCAACCGCTGGAATGGAAGCCATGCTGGAAATGCCTCCACTTCACCTTTGGGTTAAGATGGAGGAAGCAGCTGGGGCATACAGACTTAAAACTGGCCAAAACTGGGTCTCATTTGGATATCATGAATCGCAAACTAACATAGTGAGTGAGGTAAATATAGGTATGGCTGGGGAAATGCCCGCTGACTATATAATAACTCCTAACTGCTTCGACAAGCCTTACAACATAATAACTGGAAGTAGGGAGCAGTGGGAAAAAACAGTTCGACACCATACGGGGGGACATCATTTGGTTCACCGATGGGTGGAAAACAGATCAAGGCATTGGGGCAGGGCTGTATGGGGTTCAGCCAAGACTGGAGAGCAGAATCTCTCTAGGGAAACTGGCCTCTATATTCCAAGCCGAAATTACTGCAATCAGGGCATGGGTGGAGGAGAATATGAGTAGGTGCTACAATGATCGTAGCATCTACATCTATTCAGACAGCCAGGCAGCCCTGAAATCATTGGCAGCTCCTGCAACAAGATCTAAGATTGTTGAAAATTGCCACAAGGCTCTGGTGGAGCTAGGGGGAAGCAGTAGGGTGTACCTAGTGTGGGTCCCTGGCCACTCAGAGATCTGTGGCAATGAACAAGCCGATAGATTGGCTAGGATGGGGGCAACAACTCCATTTATTGGAGGCTATGATCAAATTAGAACTACGGAACTGGCTTGGGAAACAGCATGTAGGATATTGGACCAAGGCCCATAAACAAAAACATGGTAAGGTAATGATGCCCAAGCCATTTTTTAAAAGAAGCTCTATAATCCTGTGATTGAACAGGAAAGAGATCAAACTCATGACTGGACTGATGACCAGCCATGGGAACTTCAAAAAACACCTACACACAATGGGTATAATGGAAGAGGACCCTAAATGTAGGATCTGTGATGAGTGTGAAGAAACTGCATCACACCTAATCTTTGAATGCATGGCATTGGAGAGTAAAAGATACAGAATCTTTGGGACAACTAGACCTGAAGAAATTGTGTCTAACAATAAACTGGTAGAGGGACTCCTTGCACTATTTAAGGGCACTGGCTGGCTTTACTAGATATACAGGGAGCGATACCGCACAATAAACCTAGTTTCGGTGCGGGCAGTGGCGGGTTAGACAGTAGTTTTAGCTGTTTTAGCTCTCCTGTTAAAATCAAATCAAATCAAATGAATCTTGCAGCTGTGACTTCTTAAACTGATAGTTCGGTAATTTTCAGATCTGTCAGTACCTGCTGTCTTTGAAATTCGAATTATTATATTTTTCTTGAAGTCTTAGGATATTTCGCCTATTTCATACATCTTGCACAACAGATGGAGGAGTTTTGTCGTGGCTGGCTGTCTCAAGTCTATCTGTAGCTGTAACGGAATGTTGTCTACTCATGGGGCCTTGTTTTAAGTCTTTCAATGCTTTGTCAAATTCTTCATGTCCCTTCTCATCTTCATCCACGTCCTCTTTCATTTCCATAATATTGCCTCAAGTACATCTCCCTTGTATAGACTTTCTGTTTCTGTTTTCCATTCTTTGCTTAGGACTGGTTTTCCATCTGAGCTCTTGATATTCATGCAGGTGGTTCTCTTTTTTCCCAAGTTCTCTTACCCCTTGTGATATATGCTTTTACATCCTTATATTTGTCCTCTAGCCATTTCTGCTTAACAATTTTGCAATTCCTGTCGATTTCATTTTTAGACGTTTGTATTCTGTTTCGCCTGCTTCATTTATTGCATTTTTATATTTTATTCTTTCAAATATTAAATTCAATATCTCTCGTGTTACCCAAGGATTTCTATTAGCCCTTGACGTTGTACCTACTTGATTTTCTGCTGCCTTCACTATTTCATCTCTCAGAGCTGTCCATTCTTATTCTACTGTATTCCTTTCCCCTGTTCTTGTCAGTCGTTCCCTAATTCTCTCTCTCAAACTCTCTAGAACCTCTGTTTCTTTCCGTTTTATCCAAGCCCCATATCCTTAAATTCCCGCCTTTTTGCAGTTTCTTCAGTTTTAATCTGCAGTTTGTAACCAAAAACTGTGTTACAAATCAATATAAACGATACTGTTCACACCCATGTCTTACCAGAGAAGTTTAGCCTGCTGGCCATTTGGAGCACTGCTGTCTCATAGTATAACAAAAATGAGCAGGATTGTCACGACTGTATATGTAAGACTGTATTAAACTTACAACCACCTGAATCAATTACCTTCATTCAGTTGCTCTCATAGACTGATTTCACTCTAAAGAGTGAATGAATAATTCAATCGATACCCAAAACTACAGCCAAATGAGTCGATTGTTTCTTAAGATTCGACTGAATCGATTGTTTTATTTGAGTTTTCCATATCACTATTCTCGTAGCCAGCAAAATATTCAGATCTGTCCCTGATGGTATATGTGTCATGTCAAATCGGACGTCAAAAATGTCCCACTGCCTGTATATAGGATATGAATAAGCAGTTACAACAGTTGTGGGCCAGCTTGCCTCATGAGAGGATACAATGGCTTTGTGACACCCCCACCAACAGAGCCACTAGATGCATCCAGGCCAAGGGCGTAATGTCATGCTAATAAGCAGGCTCATACAGTCAAGTTCTTTCGAAATTTGGCTCGATCTTACAAGCACTGAAACAATATCACATACCCTCTCAACCACTGAAGTTTCATTTCATTTCCTTTCCCTTTCTGACTGCTTCAGTTTTTGTCAGGCAGTGTTTCGCCGGCCGCTGTGGCCGAGCGGTTATAGTCGCTTCAGTCCAGAACCGCGCTGCTGCTATGGTCGCAGGTTCGAATCCTGCCTTGGGCATGGATGTGCGTGATGTCCTTAGGTTAGTGAGGTTTAAGTAGTTCTAAGTCTAGGTGCTGATGACCTCAGATGTTAAGTCCCATAGTGCTTAGAGCCATTTGGGCCATTTTGAGGCTGTGTTTCTTTCCCTTATATGCTCCATGTATTGTTGAATATTTCTCTGCTCAATACTCTGGGCTTACCAGCTATCGTGGTTCTGGCAAGCAAGTCATGTTCACGAGCCGAAGGAAACAACAGAGACTATGTGTGCGTTTAACAAGTCTTTTCTTTAAGCAATTTTGAGTGTTATTTTTAAAGGCATGGTGTGCCGATTTTGCTACAAGTTTCTGTCTTATTGCAAAAGATGCTACGCTGTTTGTGTGTATTTTGTTTTATACTTTCCACCTGCTTCCCACACTCACAGTTCCCATGGCGATGCCGCAAAACAGACTAGGAGTACATGTAGATTTTTATATCTGCAGATAGAACCCAGAGCTTAGGTCTTACCTACCCTCATAATAACAGTGTACAGAGCAACATCACAGGAGTATAATACACACAACTAAACCATAATCCAGCGTAATTTTTCCTTTCACCTTTATCACAGGACTTTATTAATTGTAATATAATATCATAAAGGTAATAACAAAACTACTGTACTTTCGAATTACCAATTGTATTTTACTATGTGTGAGACATTGCCTATTGCTCTAATAGGATAATGACAATAAAATTATTATTACTGCCTGTTGTCTACACAGTTACATAACTTTGTTGATATTTTCTGACTTATTTGTAATAAAAACTGTGATATACACTCCTGGAAATTGAAATAAGAACACCGTGAATTCATTGTCCCAGGAAGGGGAAACTTTATTGACACATTCCTGGGGTCAGATACATCACATGATCACACTGACAGAACCACAGGCACATAGACACAGGCAACAGAGCATGCACAATGTCGGCACTAGTACAGTGTATATCCACCTTTCGCAGCAATGCAGGCTGCTATTCTCCCATGGAGACGATCGTAGAGATGCTGGATGTAGTCCTGTGGAACGGCTTGCCATGCCATTTCCACCTGGCGCCTCAGTTGGACCAGCGTTCGTGCTGGACGTGCAGACCGCGTGAGATGACGCTTCATCCAGTCCCAAACATGCTCAATGGGGGACAGATCCGGAGATCTTGCTGGCCAGGGTAGTTGACTTACACCTTCTAGAGCACGTTGGGTGGCACGGGATACATGCGGACGTGCATTGTCCTGTTGGAACAGCAAGTTCCCTTGCCGATCTAGGAATGGTAGAACGATGGGTTCGATGACGGTTTGGATGTACCGTGCACTATTCAGTGTCCCCTCGACGACCACCAGTGGTGTACGGCCAGTGTAGGAGATCGCTCCCCACACCATGATGCCGGGTGTTGGCCCTGTGTGCCTCGGTCGTATGCAGTCCTGATTGTGGTGCTCACCTGCACGGCGCCAAACACGCATACGACCATCATTGGCACCAAGGCAGAAGCGACTCTCATCGCTGAAGACGACACGTCTCCATTCGTCCCTCCATTCACGCCTGTCGCGACACCACTGGAGGCGGGCTGCACGATGTTGGGGCGTGAGCGGAAGACGGCCTAACGGTGTGCGGGACCGTAGCCCAGCTTCATGGAGACGGTTGCGAATGGTCCTCGCCGATACCCCAGGAGCAACAGTGTCCCTAATTTGCTGGGAAGTGGCGGTGCGGTCCCCTACGGCACTGTGTAGGATCCTACGGTCTTGGCGTGCATCCGTGCGTCGCTGCGGTCCGGTCCCAGGTCGACGGGCACGTGCACCTTCCGCCGACCACTGGCGACAACATCGATGTACTGTGGAGACCTCACGCCCCACGTGTTGAGCAATTCGGCGGTACGTCCACCCGGCCTCCCGCATGCCCACTATACGCCCTCGCTCAAAGTCCGTCAACTGCACATACAGTTCACGTCCACGCTGTCGCGGCATGCTACCAGTGTTAAAGACTGCGATGGAGCTCCGTATGCCACGGCAAACTGGCTGACAGTGACGGCGGCGGTGCACAAATGCTGCGCAGCTAGCGCCATTCGACGGCCAACACCGCGGTTCCTGGTGTGTCCGCTGTGCCGTGCGTGTGATCATTGCTTGTACAGCCCTCTCGCAGTGTCCGGAGCAAGTATGGTGGGTCTGACACACCGGTGTCAATGTGTTCTTTTTTCCATTTCCAGGAGTGTATTTTGATAACATTATTTGTTTTCTGTTTCATAGTTTAAATGTCTATAAATAGTCAATACTTCACCTTATCTGTCTAGTATGAGTCATACTAACGTCTTCCTTCTCCTTGGCTCGATGAGCTACCTCCTTAATAGATTTCGTAATGGACAGCATTGTGTGCAGTGTGATAACATTGAGATATAATCGTAACTCGACTCACTCATTTGTATATTTCATTAAATTCATTTCAATACTAACAATAGTAGGCGCACCTACATTCAGTATTATATCACCCTATCTTCATAATATGAATTTGAATATCGCATTGAACATAATAAACGCCCATCCACACACAACGATCTGTCTGCGTAAATACCTGCGAAAATCGCATCTGCGCAGACAGATCGTTGTATATCAGCAGGGATTTGCACAGATACGAAAAGTCGAACCATGGCATTGTGTGGAGACCGCCGCAAATCTGGTGCGCGAAATGTGTCTGCCGCGTCACACTGAATTTGAAACATGTTTTCAAAACATGTTTCTCGCTATTTGATGTGGACACCGTTTGGAAAGCTGTATAGAAACATGTTTTCAAATGTTTCGGAACATGAAACATCTATCCGTAGAAGTGTCCGTACAGAGATAAAAGGAAACCATGTTTCATGCCACCTACCCCACATCACCACTACAAGGCGGTAATGTACGTTTACTTGTCGCACTGTGCAGTCTGCTGTTTACAGTTGTACCACGTTGATTTGTAATGGCGTTATCTAGTATTCCAAGAGAAAAATAGAATGGGCGAGATAGCAGATCGTAGAATTGATGTCATTGTACCAGGTGGAGGAACGTTTATGGAATATTAGAAACAAGAAATACAAAGAATAACAACAAAAAACACGATGCACTGCTCAGAATTGTTGTATTTTTTCAGATAAAGAAAGAGTGCGTCGAAAAAAGATTACAGTCCCTTGCCCTGGCGTATGGACGAGAAACGAGAACGGTCGGGCAGGGGTGCTGACACTGTACCCAAAAGTAATTGGTTTGGATATGCGCTGCTGCAGATCCTCAACGATGTTCGCGAGCCGAAGAAACAACAGATGCAGTGGGAAAAAAGGTCTAAAACTATATCTTGCTTTTCTTTATTTGTATTTTGTACTATAGAGTAATATTCATCTATTGTTATTTTGTTACGATGCACTTCCTCCCCATGGGCTTAAAAAATAATCTGCAAAATCCTATCAAAATTGTTTGTTCGTGTTGGAAGCATTCCCTGGTATATTCTGAGGTGCAGTAAAAATCGATGCAGCGTCATCTGGTCTCCATGTGCCTGGGGCCATCTCACCTTTCTGTATATCGTAGGAAGCAAAGCTACCTTATGCGTTATACCGCATTCTTGCCCCAGCCTTATGTCTTAAAATATTGTAGAGACACGCAACTGTAAACGTGTTTGTTCATGCCTTCTCTGGCTGCAGCAAGATTGGTTTTCAGAACAGACGAAAATTAGAAGCTATGATGCTGAATGTGTTCTCGACAACTATTCTTGCCCTTCACAATCGATAATTAAAAATTCTTTCCTTCTAACCTTTATCATGCCGTCCTGCATACAGTTTCATAATACTTTCCTGTAGTGGAAAAGCGTAAACTACCACAAGAACGTATGGTAAGGCTTTTGTTCCTCCAAAGAAGCTTTCAGCTTGTGGCAACTTCAGGCTCTTTTTGTCATTTAGTTCACTTATGATCAGCCGGCCGAAGTGGCTGAGCGCTTCTAGGCGCTACAGTCTGGAACCGCGTGACCGCTACGTTCGCAGGTTCGAATCCTGCGTCGGGCATGGATGTGTGTGATGTCCTTAGGTTAGTTAGGTTTAAGTAGTTCTAATTTCTAGGGGACTGATGACCTCAGACGTTAAGTCCCATAGTGCTCAGAGCCTTTTGAACTTATGGTCAAGTTCTTGAATACACCACCATCGAAAATTCTTTCTCGGCAGCCCAATATCTACGTACGAATAGTTGTAGCAAGTGTCAATGACAACAAGCAGCACAATGCTAAATGACCCGTTGTAATTACAAAATTCACTCCCAACAGCAACACGGCACTGTAAGATTATGCACTTCCTATCAATTGCTCTCACACAACGGGGCAATGATGGATTTGGGAGAACTTACATAATGTCTCACACCATCGTTTACAGTCGCTGGCATATGAAAGAAAGAAATTTCATTTCAGGTTTTAGCAGAGGAATTTTTGGTTTGAGAAATTGAAGGCGAAGAGGCCGTTGCGGGCCCTCCAACATCAACTCCTCCACCTTTCTAGTAAGACGAGTGGTTGGGAAGCAGGACGGTGGAGCACATAATGTTCTCACGGAATTACTAAAGAACGTTCTTAAGAGATAAGTAGACAAAGTGCCACTACACTGCAGTCGTTCTGTGAAAACTGCTGCAAACACGGCGAACAAGAGCAATAATGAAGCTAACGATTATAGTAATGCAAGAAGAAGTAGATGATTTAGAATGTTTGCAGTCGTCAGTGGGTAAAATGTGTCAGGGGAATCAACTAGAAGTGTTGATTCTCCCGTCACATTAATAAGCAATGCCAACACTGACGACACAGTCAAGGATTATTTTTAATGATATGTGAGATGATTCCTAAAGAATAAAAATGACGTATATTTACCTGTGCTTTTCAGTTACTTGCCTTTACGTACTCCTTCAGTACTCCCATCAGCACTCCACAAACTTCAGGTACTATTTCAGATCTAGCTTGCTTCGAAATGTGAAATAAATAGGCCAGGGTCTGAAATGAATTTCCTGTTGCCAGTAAACGAAGAGTAACAATAAGTCTTTGGTTGACTGTAATTGCCTTCCTGAAATATGTGGCTTAAAAAAAAAATAGTGCCACAATATCTGTCAGAAATTCAAAATTGGTATATAACATCCGAGTGAAGTTACGGAAACCAGATCGTCTTCAGTATTTAGTTACCGTAACAAGTTATATCCGCCAGTTGTTCTATAGTGTGTTTTCGCCCACTTTCCGTTCACGTTCCAGTACTGTCCGCCCTGATAGCTGAATGGTCAGTGTGACGGATTGCCGTCCTCAGGGGCCCAGGTTCTATTCCCGGCTGGGTTGGGGATTTTCTCCGCTCAGGAACTGGTTGTTGTGTTGTCTTCATTATCATTTCATCCCCATCCGGCGTGCAGGTCGCCCAATGTGGCGTCGAATGTAATAAGACCTGCACCAAGGCGGCCGGATCTGACCTGTAAGGGGCCACCCGGCCAATGAAACTACACACTCACTTTTTCACCTTCCAGTATTAATAGTGCAGCGCCACATATAATTAGTTTCCTCGTCAATAGACATCGCAGTAGACAAATAACATTGCTGATGGTGTGAATACACAACGAAACATCTTTCCCGCTAATGTGGACAGTACCAGAGACAAGAAGTTGGAAACGTTTGCGAAACACAGCAGGAAACAATGTTTCCAACAGAAACATGTTTCCAGTGGCAATGAATTCGCCACTCTACTAGAACTGAGGTATTTTAGTTGCCTTCGTGAAATCCTCTTTCAGGACATCGTAAATAATTTCACGTGCCCTGTTGCCAGGTATCTTAGCGTCAGCCGCATATGTGCTGTAATTGCTCTCCTCATATTTTTCCGTATTATATGAGAGATTGTGAGCCATTTTGCTTGGTCTTGCTGATTCTTGCATTTGTTTGCAACAGAAGCTGCGATCACAGACCATATCAGAATTTCCTCTATTACGAATTTCTGAATAAAGGAAATTAACTTTTGAGATTGCGGCAGCCTAATCGCTTGCCGCTGCATTTCTTTTCTAGACCGACACACGGTGGGCGAGCAGTGGATGGGAGCTTTTGTCATTTGAACACATCATATTTGCAGCGAATTTGTTACTGGGCAGATTTTTGTACAGGTATTTGCGCAAACATATCGTTGCCAGCGGGCTGGTTTTCAAATTATGTCATATATACGTAACATCAAGAACATGATTTCTCTAGATTTATTTGAAGAATTGGTCACAAAAATTACCAGTACATACACTAACATCCAATTCCGAGTTCGTTATTGAGCAATTGAAAATATTTGATTTTCTGAAACAAATGTGTGTTTGTTTACATACTGATACGTATACATATCTAGATGAAACTCTTTGCCATATGGTTTGACGTTTCTTAATGTGGTCTCTTTATGCTGGTGTTTGTTATGTTTATATTGTTTCGAAATGCGATGAAAGTTATAGATTCTTAAATTTTTAGTGACTAATAATGTGTGATGAGGGAAGTGATTGTACGGATATTTCAGAATTCAGACCTGGTGAAAGGTGGCCGCCCGTTGGTGCTAATGAACTCGATGACGAAACAGTTTCATGTGGACAGAACGATTGCAGGTGAGCGTCTGCTAGCCCTACTAAGAAATGCAAACGTTTACTCGGTTTAGTATCTTCCGTAATTCTGTAAGTAACGTAATACAGAGCCATGACGGGTGTCGCGGATGCGTAATTTCATTTTTTAATAATTCGGCAGGATGAAGTATTCTGTGTATTAACACCGTGTTTTCTTAAACGGTTTCTCTTTTAAAAGAAATTTTAAAAAACGCAGCATAGGAATGACGATCGTAGATATTGCCAAGCCCCGATAATGCTCACATTACCTATGTAATCGCGAAAAGACTATACAGAAATGTTGAATTGCACATTGCTTCATTCAACACTGAATGAAATTAAGCTTATTGAGAAGCTCAGACAGGCAGGTACTAGAGATGCTAAAATATCACAAGATTCTCTTAAAGGTACAGTGAAAAATAATGTTAGTATGTCACAATATTCGCATAAAATTACAGTCAAAAAGCAATGTTAGTATATTTAATCAGAATATCAGGAGATTAGAAAACAAAGTAGATGAGCAACTTATTTGTGTAGAAGTTTTAGAAACTGAGGTTGGAATATATGTGCTATGCATGTCTGAACAGCATATAGTCACAGGTATGGAAAGGGTAAATGTAGGTGGATATAAGGTTTCAGCAGATGTAAATAGACACACAACATGGAGAGAGGAAGAGTTGCCATATATGTTAAAACTTCTCATAGTGTGAAAAATTTAGAAACACAAAAATTGTATAGAGCAACATATAGAAGCATGTGTATGTGTAAGTTTTAACTAAATAATAGTACATTTATAATTGTAGCAGTGGATAGGTGCCCATTGGGAAATATTCACCTTTTTGAAAAACTTGGATTCTTTGTTGTGCTATCTGTCAGACAGAGGGAACAAATTATTATTTGTAGGGATTTCAATGCAAATTTTCTGAAAGAGAGAGAGAAAGCTTGATCTTGAAGTTATACTTGATTCTTTCAATATGATGTCAGTTATTGCTTTTCTTACTCAGGTGGTACAGGAAAGCAGCACACTGATGTACAATGTTTTTATAGACCTAGCTTAATTTTATCAAATAAAAACTTTCCCCCTTAAGAAGTGTCTGTCTGATCATGATGCACAGCTAGTTACAGTATATGACATATACAGTAATGCATAATAGTCCTCCAAATTAGAGTGTTCAATTAATTATTTCCCGAAGAAAACAGTGAAGCATAATTGTAAGAAACCATCTAAAAAGCCTTGGCTTACTAAAGGGATGAAAATATCTAGTAAACAGAAATTGGAAATATATATTATAGGTAGAAGGAGTAATGATCCAGAAACAGTCAAACATTATAAAAACTCTGCACTGTATTAAGAAAAGTTGTTAAAAAGTCCGGAACTATGTGCATTCTGTCTGAAATTAGCACCTCTGATAACAAAATTAGAACAATTTGGAATATTGTTAAAAGGGAAACAGGGCAACCAAGAACACAGGAAGCTTGTTTTTCTATCAAACTCAATGAAAAGTTTCTTAACAAAAAGTCAGGACTAGAAAATATTTTTAATAATCATTTTTTTAAGTATTGTAGAGAAAATAGAATCCAGCTATTCATTAGAAAATGCAGGGTTGTATATGGAAGAGACAATGCTCAAGCAATTTTATAAAATTGAAATTAAAGCCACCTTTCCTACTGATATTAGAAAATTTGATCAAAACTAAAGCTCACATGGAATTGATAGCATTTCCAACAGAGCACGAAAAGCTTGTTCCCAACAGAAAACTAGGATTCTCAGTCGTATGTGTAGTAGCTCACTGAAACAGGGCATTTTTCCTGATAGACTGAAATATGCTATTGTTAAACCATTGCATAAAAAAAGACACAGGTCTGATGCTAACAACTACCACCCAATCTCACTTCTGACAGCTTTATCCAAAATTCTTAAAGAAGTAATAGATTCAACAGTAGCTTCACATATTTGTGAAAATGAGGTGCTAACAGGACATCAGTTTGGTTTTCAGAAAGGTTTTTCAGTGGAAAATGGTATATATTCTTTCACTGATAAAACATTAAATGCTCTGAATAACTGAACATCACCATTGGGATATTTTGTGATCTCTCAAAGGCTTTTGACTGTGTGAATTATGAAGTTCTTGCAGATAAGCTTAAGTATTGTGATATAAATGTGACAGTGCATAAATGGTTTAATTCATAGTTCAGTTGGGAAGTGCAGAATGTTGAAATTAACAGTACAGATAGCCTGCAAATATCAGGAGAGTCCTCCAGCTGGGGGAGATACCAAGAATGGTGTCCCACCAGGTTCAGTCTTGGATCCCTTATTGTTCTTTAATGACACGCCACTCTACATTAATGAAGATGCAAACCTAATTCTTTTTGCAGATGATACAAGTACAGTCAAAACATCCAACAAACAAGAATTAGCTGAAGAAATTATAAATAATGTCTTTCAGAAAATTATTAAGTGGTTCTCTGCAAATGGACTCTCACCAAATTTTGAGAAAACATGTTATATACAGTTATGTACAGTAAATGGTATAACATGATTGATAAACATAGACTTTGAACAGAGGTATGTTGCTAAGGCAGAATATTAAAAATATGTGGATGTGTGCATTTATGGGAAATTGAATTGGAAGAAACGCATTGATGATCTACTAAAACTATTAGGTTCAGCTACTTAAACTGTTAGAGTTATTGCAAATTTTGGTGATAAACATATCAGTAAATTAGCTTGCTCTGCCTATATCCATTCACTGTTTTCGTATGGCATCATATTTTGGGGTAATTCATCATTAAGAGAAAAAGTATTCTTTGCACAAAAGTGTGTAATCAGGATAATAGCTGAAGCCCATCAAAGATCGCCTTGCAGACATTTATTTAAAAAACTCAGGATATTCACAGTATCTACATAATATGTATATTCAGTTATGAAATATGTTATTAATAACCCATCCCAATTCAAAAATAATAGCTAAGTGCACAGCTACAACACTAGAAAAAAGGACGATCATCAACATTGTGGGTTAAATCTGACTTTGACACCGAAAGGGGTGAATGATGCTGCCACAAATATCTTTGGTCATTTAATATTGATATCACATGTGATAGGAGCTACGCTTCAAGATTCACTGACTTAGTATAGAAATATGGTTTCAAATTGAATTTCTTTGAATCTACCGGCAGGGTGCGATTTGTGCTATTACCAGGGGGGGGGGATGTCTTAGGGGGTTAGTAGAATTATATATGTTACTAGCTTGGACCATGGCATTACGCATGGTTAAACAGCTATTTATACATAAATGTTAATGCCGAAATTCACTATTGACGCGTATGCACTATCAGAAAAGCCATCCCTTGTTATATCTTTAAAAGTACATTATAGGTAAAGCATATTTACAAAATCATCTACATACGGGTACAGATATACGAGAGGAATTCAAAAAGTAGAGGCACATTTGTGAAAAGTTGTACTTATTCTGGTGACAGGAAACTGAAACATATTAATAGTATTAATATTAAGACTTATTAAGAACTTTCAGTGTTCGGCTCCACAAATTTAAATTATATGTAAAGTTTTACTCCAGTGCGTGGGAAATAAACATCCCAGGTTGGGATGCATAAAATAAAACCAGAAGAGGGGATGGTCTGATGCAGAGGGGGGGGGGGGGGGGGGAGAAATCCCCCCCCCGTACCCCCCCTGCAAATTGCACACTGTCTACCGGAGACAATGGCCAATCAGCAACCTGTATTGACAATGTTCTAACTAATTATGTATATAAATTCTGCCTAGATCTAGGTATTTCAGATCATTGTGCATTATTCATTGAGCTGCCACAGACAGACAGGAACATTTCACATATGAGAATCCATATGAGCAGGAATTTTAGCAAAGAAAACTTGCTGATATTTGGTAAGAAGCTAAAAGAGAAAACATGGCCTTTTGATATTCTATTTCAAGTCATGAAAAGTTTCAGAAATTCCTAAATAGTTTTCTTGGCGTCTTCAATGAAACATTTTCACCTAAACTGCGCAGCAATAAAATGACAAATAAATTAAAGTGGATTACTCAAGGCATAAAAATTTCCAGTGTAAGGCAAAGGCAGCTGTACAGAGAACTAAAGTACAAAAAAATATTGATTTCTTTGGATATGTTAGACTCTATAAAACCATAAAACCATTTTTAAGAGATGTCAAGGCAGCAAAACAGGCTAATTTTAAATCATAAAAATAAGACAAAGGCTGTGTGGTCAGTCATTAAATCTGAGTTAGGCATTAAAGCCTGTAACCAAGGAATTTCAAAAATTGACATTGAAGTAAATGCTGTTATATGTCCAACTCAAATACCAGAGAACTTTAATGAATTCTTTATAAATGTAGCAATGTCTGATGTGGGTTTAATAAATTAACACAACAAAGTAAATCCCTTTGGACTAAGTGGAATCTCTGAAAACTTTACAAAATCCTTAAAAGTTTCTGTGGAAGAAGTAGAAAATGCTATTCTAACACGAAGAAACAAAAAATCTGCCGGTTGGGTTGGAATGGCCTCCAAAGTTATTAAAGTAGTTCACAATAATAAATCAGTGTTTTGAAGAGGGCAGTTTCCTACAGGTACTGAAATATGGTTAAGTCAAACTACTCTTCAAGAAGGGATCATGAGAGATCACGGAAAATTATTGTGTTTCCTCAATTCTCCAAATCATATCTAAAATATTTGAACAACATGCTGTTGTCCATATCCAAAATGTCATTGCAAAATATTCTGTTATTCTAAACAATCAGTTTGGAAAAACACCATTGATGCAACGATCAGTTTCATTCAGAAGATAAGTACATCATTAGACAAGAGAAATAAGGTGGCAGGAATTCTCTGATACCTCACAAAGGCGTTTCATTCTGTAAACCAAGCATTGCTTATTTACAAACTTGAAAAGTATGGCATAAGTGGCATTGCCCTATAATGGCTTCAATCTACTTATCAAACAGAAAGCAATGAGTCAGTATCCCTTTAAAAAGCACATATTATTTTTCTGACTGGGGGGGGGGGGGGGGGGGGTGTTCCACAAGGCTCCATATCAGACCCAGTCCAATTTCTCTTCTTTGCCAATGACTTGCCATTAAATATCAGCTCTCCATCAGTTCTGTTCACAGATGATACTTCTGTCTTAGTTGAAGATCAGGATTTGGAAAAAATTCCCAAATCTTTGATCAGTACTCTCAGCACCTTAGAAACTTGGTTCAGCTAAATGGGTTGAGTTTAAACTTATCTAAGACTCACATGATACAATTCAAAACCAAACAGTCAAAATGTGAGCAGGTTAAGATTGTTCACAACAGCCAGGATATATAAGAAGTTGACTCAGTCAAATTCTTAGGTTTAAATGTAGATCAAAATGTTAGCTTGCAGGCACACTTTAAATACCTAGCAAACAAACTGAGCAGCTTTGCGTTTGCAATGCAAATATTATCAACTGCAGCTGCCATGGACACATGAAAAGTGGCGTATGAGAGCTACTTTTTTGGGGTAACTCAACAAGCGTAGTGCGGATACTAAAAATACAGAAAAAAATCGTGTGAAATATGCACACTGCAAGTCATAAAGAACCATGTCATACATTATTTAGAAAACTTAAAATATCAACTCTGCCGTCCCTATACATATATATGATATTATTGTATTTTTGTACAGCAGATGTTAATTAGTTAAGGGAAACCATTTTGTCCATTCGCATGATACTACAAACAAAGACTTATTTTTCTCCCCATCCACTGCCTCAGACTATATGCCCAGGGACCTCAATTCATGGGAATGAAAATTTGTGATAAATTAAAAGGGAACAAGTTGATGCAGATGAATTTAAGTCCACTTGAAAGAAAGCTATACGAGGTACTGACACTGAACTGTTATTACTCAGTGGATGAATTCATGCAGGACATACTAGAAATTTGAGCTGAATACAATGTGTTACATGTTCCAAGAAATATACTTATAGTGCTATTATTAATTAGTGTAAAAATCATTGTAACTGTATTAAAAATTTTTGACATGTCTCCTGTCTGCAAACCAAATGGATTGCAAATTTACGTCTTGAGATGAATAAAATACAGTTCACAATTTGCCCAATATCATTAGAAGTCTGACAGATGCCAACCAACATAAAAAAACTTTCTGAATTACCGCTCCTTCTGCTCAACAGATGAATCTTAGATATGAAGTAGTAACTGAAAAATATAGTGTGTAAAATATACACACACTGAAGACCCAAAGAAACTGGTGCACCTGCCTAATATCGTGTAGGATCCCCGTGAGCACGCAGAAGTGCTGCAGCACGGTGTTGCATGGACTTGACTAATTTCTGAAGTAGTGCTGGAGGGAATTGACACCAAGAATCCTGCAGGGCTGTCCATAAATCCGTAAGAGTACCGGCGAGGGGGAGGGGGGGGGGGATCTCTTCTGAAATGAACAGCATGTTGCAAGGCATCTCAGATATGCTCAATAATGTTCATGTCTGGGGAGTTTGGTGGCAAGCAGAAGTCTTTCAACTCAGAAGCGCATTCCTGGAGCCATTCTGTAGCACTTCTGGATGTGTGAGGTGTCACATTGTCCTGCTGGAATTACCCTCCGCCAGAATGCACACTGGGCATGAATGGATGCAGGTGATCAGACAGGATGCTATCATACATGTCACCTGTCAGAGTCGTATCTAGACATATCAGGGGTCCCATATCACTCCAACTGCACATGCCCCACACCATTACAGAGCCTCCACCAGCTTGAACAGCCCCCTGCTGACATTGAGTCAATGGATTCATGAGATTGTATCCACACCCGTACATGTCCATCCGCTTAATATAATTTTAAATGAGACTCTTCTGACCAGGCTGCATGTTTCCAGTCATCAACAATCCAATGACGAGCCCAGGCAAGGCGTAAAGCTTTGTGTTGTGCAGTCATCAAGGGTACACGAGTGGGCCTTTGTCTCCGAAAGCCCACATTGATGATGTTTTGTTGAATGGTTTGCACACTGACTATTGTTGATGGCCCAACATTGAAATCTACAGCAATTTATGGAAGGATTGCACTTCTGCCATGTTGAACGAGTCTCTTCAGTCATTGTTGGTCCCATTCTTGCGTGTGTACATTTTGTGTGTAATGAAAATTTATGTTAAACTGGCATGTTCCAGATCATTATGAAATGTCATATGAGCATGTATACAAGCGAGTCTTGGCTGTACATTACCATGTTGTAGATCCAGCGTTTCATCTGTCAAACTTGCATATGGATAATTGTATACCACCAGCATTGAGTATCTCACATATAATTCTCATACATACATTATCCGACTTTCAGCATATTTTTTTGTTTTTCTTATTGTTGAATTTTAATTGACCCAAGTTCCACGTATGCGGGTAAAATTACTTCATTATACTTATAATTTCTCCATTCAAGAATTTAAAATTTTAGCCTGTTACCTTAGTTGGTGTGAAAATTACATATTTCCTTTTGTCTTCAGGTTTACACCAGAAGAGAAAAGGTTGCGAGATCTTGAGGAGCAGCATGAGTCACTTAATAGTGCACTTATATCTCTGACAACACATTTTGCACAAGTGAGTATCTTCAGAGATTCAACATTCTTAGTCAGCTATTGTTGAGAAGTGACAAAATTTAGAATTGATCCTCAGTATATTGCACACTTGCTAATGCTGTTACTATTTTTACCAAACACAGCACCAGAATAAACTCAAATCTGCTTGTGTTACGTGCAAACACTCAACTTTGACAAAAGGGAACATTCCACATGGGCATCCAGCTGTTCGACAACTTCCCCATACATATAAATTCTACTGAAGAGAACACTCAGTTTAGTAATTTCGTGAAGTCCTATTCGTTGTCACTTTTTTACTATGTAAAAGAATACCTAGAAAAGTAATCTTGCTGGTTATGTTTAAATGCGAAACATGAACTGCTCAGTGAAGGTAACTTAGTCAGTCTGTTGCAGTGTATTACAATACCGTAATCTACCCACAATAGAGTTTAGCAATGTTAACAAATTTTGTCTGGCATCTGTAACACATTTTTTACTGTCAGATCACATGGATTAAATAAATGAATAAATAAATACCAATTATTGCATTGCTTTATGTTAATATAGTTCATTGTAGATTTGTAATACATTTTTATTGTCACGTGTACTCAATTTCACCTTTCCCTGGGTACCTCAGTGGGATTTAACGTGTGCCATAACAACTCATAACAAAAATTTAGCAACATTTTTTCTCGCTTTTAGTGTTTAATCTTCAATGGAACTAAATCACGGAAAGTATTGCAGTAATTAAGGTTTAACTGAAGTGTTCATTACACTGGTTTGCCAACTCACAGTAAGAGAGCCACCTTTCGACTTAGCCTGAACATTGGGCTAAGAAAAAAAATGGCTCTGAGCACTATGCGACTTAACTTCTGAGGTCATCAGTCACCTAGAACTTAGAACTAATTAAACCTAACTAACCTAAGGACATCACACACATCCATGCCCGAGGCAGGATTGGAACCTGCAACCGTAGCGGTCGCTCGGTTCCAGACTGTAGCGCCTAGAACCGCACGGCCACTCCGGCCGGCATTGGGCTAAGCTACAGATCTTTATCTCACCACATCTACGATTTTTACATTCACTTTCATTGGCTTAGCCAAAACATTACCAGATTGTCCCCTTCCTGCTTAACTTATACCTCGTGCTTCACTACAGATCAGTCTCTCACTAAAACCTACATTCCAACAACTAATATAGATGCAAAGAAAATATCAGTTTTCCGTTCTCTTTCTGTGTTCAAGTGTATGACATTAAGTGCCACTTCGGTTCAGTTGACCTGCAGAAAACTGATCTTATGAGTTTTTAAAAAATACGAATAATGATATTTACTAGAGCACTTTTTTATGTGTTATAATATTGAACCAATGTATGATATTATCCTACACTTCACATACACTGTACACTGCCTGTATAAACTCCTGTTTGTTTTTGCTGTACTGCCCTGTATTATGTGGGTATGAACAGAAACTAGTTGCCATTGATCATTGTATTCACTGAGCAGCTTACTGGTGTTCCAAAATATTACTTACTTTTGGTATTTACAGAAGGGCATGTAGTAAACACTACTGTCTGCTAATATAAATTACTTTATTTTGCTACCAGTTATAATCATATGGTATAATGCTCAGTCACCTTAGGCATATGACACAGATTCATCTGTGATGTCAGAAGTTGAATGGTCATGATCAAAACTGGTAGCAAAGTAAAGTGCTTCATCATAGCAACTATTGGCATCTTCAACAAGACTTCCTTTCAGTACATTGAAGCTTTGTAGCACTGTTCTGTTCACAGTACTGTATTGTACTGAACTAACATACTGAGACTTAGGTGTAAGATATTTGCCTCTGACTGCTGATGATAGTTCAGGCCTGAGTTTTTTGAAATACTTTCTTTGAAGAGTAGGGAGCTATAACGTAGTTATTCCCTATTGGAATCTGCTTGTGAATTATGAGGTGCTCCGAGCGGCATATTGTCATATTCAGATTTAAAATGCTGATAACTTTTCTGTGTATGTAGGACAGAGACAATTCTAATGCGCTTTGTATAACAGATACAGATGCAATGCTTATCATCATTTAAGTACATATTTTAATCATACACAAACAATTTTTATTGAATTGACATATTTTACATGATACAATTTGTTATTTAGAACACAGCAAGCTGTTATAGTGTGTAAGGCTTTCTTTCATTTAGGAAAATCAGGTTTTAATTCTATCTGGCCATCCAAATTGATTAATGTGGAAGCCAGGATGCAAAGGACATGGCCAATTTGCTTTCCTAACTTTCTCATATTCAAACGTGTGTTCCCTCTCAAATTAACTCTCGTCAGTGGGGTGCTAAACCCTGATTTCCTTTCTTTTCATGAAATGTATAAATAACTGAACTTATCCTCAGCAAAAATTCTTTCTGTACACTTGTCAGGATGGTCTCTCTCTCTCTTTAGTCTACACCAAGTTCCTTTGGGTTGCTGTTAGTGTCATTTGTGATGGCTTCATTGCTGAATTTCTCAAGTTTTGCTCTATTGGAGGATTAGAAACAACACTGAATGTTGGTGATCAATAGTCTTTATGGGACACTAGATGAGGATTCAGCACCAAATGACAGGTGGCATTTCACCCGTCACAGAGAACAAATGTGGAGATGATGTCATGTGTCCCTGTTGTCACTTTAAATCCTCATCGTGAACAGTGTTAACAGTTAACACACGTGAGACTGAGGTCTTTCTTTAGCAAATGTGTTGATGGAAAGATTGTCATATATCACATTGGATGTGTATGTTGAAGTAGCACAATGCTTAGATGTCAAACTGAGACTTTATCATCAAATGATAAAATCTGCAGAACTGCTATAGCATTGTTCATTGAATATATACTTGTTCCCCCGCTGTTAGAGTGAATTATGGAAGTAACTGTCACACAAGAACAGAACAATGCATTAACACCTTACTGCACATCAGATTACTTCACGATGCTGTCTTGGCTTGACATTAAAATTCCATGCCACTTTGACACTCATAACCAGCATTTTATCATATGTGATAGCCTGGCTGGATATAAACAGTGTATCCATAGCTGAGCAGGGATTACACAAAAGTGCTGTAGATTCAGTTGGTTTGTGGCTAGTGGCTGAGGCATTTCAAGGTAATCACTGCCTTAAGATCTTTTTCCTTTTTAGTTAGGGAAATCGTGTAACATTTTTCAGTAAGGTTAATTCAGAAAACTCAAAAAAATTTCAGACTTAGGCCAGTGTCCCTTCATACAAAGTTACATACCATATGGTTATAATTAAATTAGAATTATATTAATACCTTCAGCTGCTAACGGGCCTTGTTATATATGAATGGGGCCAGGTGAAATTGTGTGCCCCGACCGGGACTCGAACCCGGGATCTCCTGCTTACATGGCAGACGCTCTATCCATCTGAGCCACCGAGGTCACAGAGGATAGCGTGACTGCAGGGACTATCTCGTGCATGCCTCCTGTGAGACCCACATTCTCACATTGTATGTCCACAAACTACATTCATAGTGTCCCTCCCCAGCACACTCATTACTAGTGGAAGACATTCCTATCAAGTCTCATAAGAGTTCAGAGAATATGTGTGCATCCGCACAGAACAAGAAGGTCATGGCCGGTGTTGCCAGAACTATATACTTATATGGATATGGTGCTTACTCGTGGAAGACATTCTTTCCAAGTCTTCCACGAGTAATGAGTGTGTTGGGGTGGGACATTACGAATGTAGCGCGTGGACATACAAGGTGAGAATGTGGGTCTTACGGGAGGCGTGCACAAGATAGTCCCTGCAATCACGCTATCCTCTGTGCCCTCAGTGGCTCAGATGGATAGAGCGTCTGCCATGTAAGCAGGAGATCCCGGGTTCGAGTCCTGGTTGGGGCACACATTTTCACCTATCCCCGTTAGCAGCTGAAGGTATTAATATAATTCTAATTTCATTCTAGACGGCTGCAGGTCATCAGTGGTGTCTGTTCTTTCGCATGTGTCCAAAAGAACAGACACAATATTCATATAAGGTTATAATTAAAGTGCAGCTATTTGCAGAGGTCCAGTAGGGATTTAATTACCATATGGCAGCAAAAATTGGTATATATTCTAAGTGTTAATGTGAAACCAATTTACACTGGAAAAAATTAGTTCGAATTTTGGCCACCAGATGCAAAGCTGGTGCTGTGGATACAAAAAGACATCTAGAAATGTTTCCATATGTAATGGAATAGGATTGGCATATGGGCAGAAAATGTCAGACAGGTGAGAAAAGTATAATGTTGATTTTATTATTAACCACTGCTTACACAATTTGTTCAATTGTTCAATATGAGCACCAGAGGTGTCTATGAGATTCTGTACTGAGCCAGATTTGCACGTAGTGGACAAATTTGGAACTAATTTTTTCCAGCTTAAATCGGTTCAGCATCAAACGCATTACTGAGTTTCACTTCCATATGATAATTATAGCCCACATTGAAATTCCGTGAGTATCTGCACTTTCATTATAACCACCCTGTATATACCATGTTTAAAAGATGTCGATAATTATAATTAAGATAAATGTTTTCTTAGGAAAATTAAAATCCGTCCTATCGGAGCAGTCTTTATACATGATCAGTTACAACTCATGAAAGGTCGTTACTAGGCTGGAAGAAGGAAAAAAAATCAAAGTATCTGTGAAAGGTCAGTACTACACACAGTTTTTCACTGTTTTCCCTGCTTAGGCAAGAAGGTGGGCTGTTTGAGTCCATATGTGAACAGTTCAACTAGTTGATATAGGCACTGTAATTCTATTGTGACTGCATGTTTATTAAAAATGAGGGGCGGGGGGTGTATATTTTCCTGATGAGAATCTATTGGGGGCATCTCTGGTGTTCACCTTACAGGTGAATAAGTAACTGCTTGTCTTGCCACCTTTTTTGTGACACAAACATAGTGCCATCATCATCTCCAGGAGGATAGCAAATAGTTGTGAGTGTGTCTTAACATCACTGCAGCAGTAAGTTTTGCAACTTGGCCTTCCAGTTCCCAACTGTGCTTGCTGTTCTTGTCATTCCTGACATCGGCATCTGTCACTGCAGTCACTTCACTAATGCAACTGTGTCCCAAGAAGGCTTTGGAGTCATTGCAGTTTGTGACATGTTGTCCACCACAGTGAGCACATGTTATTTGGTCATCCTTCTTCATTGTGTAAGTGCTACATTTGTGGTTGCCAGTGCAAGTATCACCCAGTTGTGAGAATATTTTGCCTCATACACCTCTTGCTGACACTTAAAGTACTGTAGTTATGTGTCAAGCTGTGCTGGAAGATTCTCCACCTACCTTGCAAGCCGAGAGCTTACCCAGCTTGTAAACTTTGTTGATATCCTTCCTCTGTCACTTATTCACAGCTGTGTCTGTGACTGAGGTAAATAGCAACAGTGTTTTCTTATTGGTTTGATTATGTATCTTGACTGTCACGTCCCTGAATTGAGCATGTATCAGGTTTTTTCAGACTGTTTCCTCCTCACAAAACCATAGCAACACTTTGGGATAGGTTATTGAGTGATGGCGTCTTCTTCTTCTTCTTCTTCTTCTTCTTCTTCTTCTGTTCTGCTTTCTACAGTGCTGAGACATTATACTTGACTGCTAGAGCCTTAATGGTATTTTAATTGTATATATTTCTACCTTAAGCTCTAGTAATGTGTCATTTTACAGAGGCCTGACACTGATCTTGAAACTCATGAAGATCTGGAGTTCATTATGGAACACTAGGCAGCTTGTTCCCTTGCACTGGACCTGCAGAGGAGCAGGTGTTTGCAAGTTGTGGTCATTCTGCTCAATTATACAGCTTTACTGCAGATAATAAACCATTAATGGCTCTTACAAGCTTAGTAATACTTGTCAGAGAATCTTGAGGAACCCGATTATCTTGTCTAAAGTAGTCTGGTAGAAAATCACTGGATTAATATATAAAATATCATTGTGAAGCTAAGGACTCCATGTTTGGAGCGTTGTGAGGATATTGCATTTCTATGTAACACTAATCTCAGGATTAAAAAATACATGTAAAAGATATTGCCTGCATGGTAATGCCTGTACTTTAGTCACCTTCTAAACCCACCCTGGAAGTGAGTAGTTTCCTTGATTGTGGGTTCTAGTGAGGATGTCGGGGCTTTACTTCATACAGCTTGTGAATGCAATATTGGAACTACTGAGCAATGTACTGTACTTTCTATGTGTAGGAAAGCAGGTAGTGTGACAATATTGCCTCATTCACTTCAGGAGACAGGGAAGCATCCTAGCACTCAGATAATTTGTAAGAGCTATGATTTCTGTTACTCTTTCGGAAGCACAACATTATAGTAAATTCCATGCATTAAAATCTGTAAGTCATGATGCCTGGGGTACTTGCAAGCCAGGTTACTTAGTCCCTATGGTTTTTGTGGTGACAAAGGTAACAGTTGGACCATTATCTTGGATCAAATATGAACTGTTAAAGCAACTGCATGTTTGTTTGTTATGACCAGATAAGTGCAGAATAGTGTGTGTCATTTACATAGATGGCCACTTCTCGTTTGGAATTGTGATTACTAAGGTTATCCTTTCAGTTTATGGTATTACCCTGTAGCATAGGGGCATTGGTTGGCTTAAAGTATAAGGGGCATCCAATAAGTAATGCAACAAAATTTGTCAGCCATTTTTGGTTGAAAAAATGCAGAACTTGTTGTGGGGACATCATGGAGTATTCCCACTTCAGAATCTATAGTTCCATGAAGTTCTGATAGGTGGTGGCACTGTACATAGCCTTAAAAATGGCACATGTAATGCAGGTGCATTCCAAGCAGAGAGCTGTCGTTGAGTTTCTTTTGGTGGAAAAGAAGAGCATCATAGATATTCATAGGCACTTGCAGAATGTCTAAGGAGATCTGGTAGTGAACAAAAGCATGTTCAGTGAGGCATCTGTCAACATTGCAAGGTTACGCAAACCTGTCCAGTGTCCTGTGTGCCAGCTGGTTGCACACATCTGTGACTCCTGCAGTGTTGGAATGTGTGGACTCACTCATTTGAGGTGATTAATGGATCATAATCAAGCACTTCGGTGCTCAGCTGGATGTCTCTGTTGGTAGTGCTGTCTCACTCATCCACCAGTTTTGGTACTCAAAGGTGTATGTCTGCTAGGTTCCTCACCACCTGACAGAAGAACATAGATAGGAAAGAAGGATCATCTGTGTGGCATTGCTTGTGTTTTACAAGGCTGATCTTGTCAATTTTTTGTCGAATACCATCAAAGGTGATGAAACATAGGTTCATCACTTTGAACCAAGAAGAAAACAGCAATCTTTGGTGTGGCATCACACCACTTATCCTCCAAACAAAAAGTCCAAAGCCACACCCTCAGCTAGTAAAGTCGTGACAACAGTCTTCTTGGACTCTGAATAGTTATTCTGTTTGATGTCCTCCCTCACAGTGCAGTGATCATCTCTGATATGTACTGTGCTACCCTCAGGAAATTGAAGAAACTAATTCAGTGTGTTCATTGCCACAAAAATGCAAACCAACTTCCCCTTCTCCATGACAGTGCAAGGCCTAACACAAGTCTACACACCCAAGAGGAGCTTGCACAACTTCATTGGATTATTCATCCTCATCCACCCTACAGCCTGGATCAAGTGCCTTCCAACTTCCATGTGTTTGGTCCATTGAAGGTTGCACTCCATGGGAAGCAGTAAATGGATGGTGAGGAAATTATAGATGCAGCAAGATGTTGGCTGTGGCGTTGACCAGTAGAGTGGTGCCGTGTGGACATACAAGCCCTCCCAGTAAGGTGGTGTAAGGCCATCACATTGTATAGAGATGATGTTGAAAAGCAGGCTTTTGTAGCCAAAAGAGTGGCAAATAATATGGCGTATTGGAGGCCTGAATAAAACCAACCTGCTTTCAGAAAAAATGTGTTGCATTGCTTGTTCAAGCCCCTCATCTGTATCCTTTAGACTCGAGCAAAGTGTGCTTTGCATCCTTCAGATGTGTCCTGAACATATGTACTGCTACAGTATGGAAGACAGATTCTGTTTATTGCAGATGTGCAACACACAATTTATTTGTAGGACAGAATCAGTCACAAAGAAGTACAGAAATGTAGTAACATAGATATGGAGACAGTCAAGTCTGTAGCCATGACTAGGATGTTTTAGTGTAGTTTGATGTAGTAGATGGTGTACAAAATTCCTTGTAAAAGGCAACCAAATCTGAATTTGTAGCTGTGTCAATGTAGGTGGGCATTATAAAATTCACAGCACAGCCTGAGTCAGAGTCTAAAGTAACATATATTTTAGCTGTAAGACTTGAATCTGCCAACCAAGAGACTAAATGCAATGACTTTTGTAAGTGCCCTTTGAGCTTCAGAAAAGGAGTTAAAGCCACATGTGGTAGCAATATGAGTTTTCAGCGTTCACCACTTGCAGGAGTACTGTTACTGGATTTGAAGGATACCACACTACTCCCCATTCATCTTTGGCATCTTGATGTCTGCAAGAGCATTATCTGTCTCAGTAGGCATCACTCTAGGATGCCTCATTGGTAACAAATTGGCCTCCATCCGTCTCCAGGAAGGACAGCATTAGAATGCTGCTGTGAGTGCTGGCCTTGGAGCAGTAGTAGTGGCTGCAACTTGCAACTATGGTGGTGACAGATATGGTGATGGTAGTCATAACTACATTCCCTGTGGGCTGCAGACTAGTTGAAAGCCAAAATAGGAGTATGTGGACTGAATTTGGAAAGAGCAACACTGGGCAGGCTCCGGTGTCAACACCCACAGTAGATGCAGAAGTGTGTAACACTCTTGGATATCAGTCAGGCTCTTCTCATCCATTTGTATACGCTCAGAAACATAGAGCTCCATCTGTAGATGCCTTAAAAACATGACATTTGAAGATGTATATCATGTGCCCTACCTCACCACGTAAGTGAACGTTAAATGGAGATGCCAACAGATATATTGCATTTTGTCTGCAAACATAATACTGAGGAGCTGTAAATTGTTGGCCTTTCTCATAAACACCATGGGCTAAGCCTAAAATTACAAAAATCTTTGTTGGATCAGCTATTGTGTTTTCCTTGGGATAAACTGCATGGTCTCCATGTAAGGAAATTTAAAGAATATTTCAACTAGCTTCACGGAATTAAGAAAGAGTACAAGGAAATATAATGTTGCCATGCTTTCATCTGTTAGTGATCATAGCAAGAAAGCTCACAAAGAAAACACTCACTGCTCAGCACAAATTTGGTAGAAACAGTCAAGCAGTTCAATATCTCTTTATCTGTAGTTGGCCAATATGCATGGTGGTGAAAGTAGCTCTTCATCCTTGTTATGATCTAGCGAGAGAGATAAAATAATGATAATTTGAGGTATCAAAGCCATTTGAAGACAGTGATGCAGTCCTGGAAGGATAAAAATTAATAAAATATACCATCTTTTTATTTTACTTTTTGCATTATCTACATCTGTGGAATGCTCCTCCCAATTAAACTGTATCAAACTCAGTATCTGCTTGTCCTCATATTGTATGCGCATGCTGGGTAGAAATCTCTTGCAGGCTGTTAAATGTATATAATGGGTGTTTTCGTAAATGTAAACATGTTTGTTAACTGTTGTCAGTGATATAGGAATCTGCTCTATTATTGTAACTTGACTATTGTAAAGTATGTGGACACACGAGGTATAACGATTTTAGGCATTGTCTAGGAAAATCTTTTCCAGTTTCTACTGTAGAGATCTTACGGCTGAACATTTAAGTCTGCCTATCAAAATATGTATTTAAAAACCTTCATAAGTAACTAAGTAATGAGGAAGACAGCAAATGTGTGGTGCATAAATATTTGCTGTTGTACATTACAACTGTACGAGTCCTTACACTTAAAAGACAATTGTCTTCTTATTAGTCTCCTGTTGTACCCCTAAAATGTTGTGTAAAAAGTCCATGGATAATTAATGGTGTGCAAGATGTTTTGATTTAGGTAACCCCCAAGAAATAATCATTCATTAGTTTGCATTTCTCTGTGATGGCAATTACATATTTGATTTTCTGACATTCATTTATTGTGCTTGCAAAGCTCATAGTCTCTATACCTTACATTCTTTTCTATAATGAGTTTCTGTAATTTGACTGATTACACATATGAAAAAGCTTGTTGAAATTTAATACATAAGGTAGCAAATTGAAGGTACTCCACCCTGCCAGTGAAAAATGTTGTAGTTCATAAATTAACTTTCACCATAATTGCTGTTATTGGGAATGGAGTTTGTTCAACATTTTTCATTGAGCATATTTCAGCCCTCAGGTGCAAGTATGGAAGGTGTACAAAATACTACATCTTTTCTTTTTTTCTTCTGTTGCAGACAAAATTTCTAATGTAACACATTTTTTCAGCAATTTGTTTGAAAAGAGTGGCATAGTAGTTGGGTATTATTGTTTTATCACTTTGAAGGTAATCAATAAAAATAATTCGTTTGTGTCTCACAAAACAGTGTCCCTAGCCTTTCTGCCTCTTATGTACGATCTACCACATTGCTGTTGTATAAACTGAGAAATTAGGTTAGTAAAAAAAAAAAAAAAAAATTAAATTAAAAAAAAATTGTTGCATGAAATGCAACATGACATCGTCTTAAATCAGCATTCAAAGAGAAGGTGTTTGCATCTGATATCAACAAGGTTCTAGGGAAATACTCCATGAAAACAAAAGTAGAAGCAGGTCTACTATACATGTGCTAGGTGTTCCTCCACAGGGAAACTGTCAAAGCAATTTTCTATAGGAATTGGCCAAAATCCAATGACAAATAAATACAGCTGCTAGAAAAGTTGTCCAGCAATAATGAGAGGGTAGTAATATTAAGAAGACAAAGTAAATGACAAATTGAGTAAACGCCAGCTTGCACTAAAAGAGGTGAATACAGATGCATTTAGAATAACAAATCAAGTGAAGATATCCAACTGCACCTTTCCAGTAGTCACACTCAGCTTTTGTTACATATTATCAAAATATCCTGTCAGCTACAGGAGGTGGACAAAAATATGGAAACACTAAAAACACAACAGGTTACCATACCTACTGTGGTATAGGAAAACTTGCTATTTGAAACTGCTTCCAGTCATTTTGGATGGATAAATACAGGTCGCCTATGGTTTTCAAGAGAATCATTTACTATTATTCCTGTAAAATAGTGGCATGTCCAAGTAACAATGATGGAAATGGATAGTGGTCATGCACCTGTCTCTCCAAAGTGGATGGCAAAGGCTGAATAATATTGAACTCTGGTGACTGTGATGGCCAGGAGAGACGCGACAATTCATCCATGTTCTCACAAAACCAGTCCTGGATGATGTGAGCTATGTGAATAGGGGCTCTGTTATCTCGAAACAAAGCATCACCATTAGCAAACAAACATTCTACCATGGGATGAACCTGATAAGTCAAAATGGTCACATAATCCATGACAGTAATACAACTTTGCAGAGTAACCGTGGGGCTCACGAAAAACCACGATATGGCAACCCCAATAATCACTGAACCCCTGCCACGTTTCACTCATAGGATGTAAACTTGGCCAGATGTTGGAAAATAATATGAAACAAGACTCATCTGACTAAATGACATACTTCCATTTCTCCATAATCCAGGAGTTATGGCTTTTGCAGCACATTTTCCTGTTACAGGTATTTCGATCGTTGATGAATGGTTTTGGAATTCCAGCTTGCCCTGCAATTCCCTGCTTCTGGAGCTCCCTTCATCTTGTTTTGATGCTGACATGGTTTGCGGGTATTGCATTCAGTTCTGCAGTGTCTTTTACTGCTGTCAACTTCAATTTTTTGTCACAATCCTCTTCAGCGACCTTCTGTCATGATCACTCAACTTGATGATGTTTTTTTGCTTTCCCTGTATGTGGTATAAATCTTTGGTATAGGGTCTGTTGAAATACCAAACACTCCAGCTACTTTTGTTATGGTAACACTCACCATATGAGCACCAACAATTTTCCCATGTTCAAATCCACTGAGCTCTGACTTAATAAACTCTCAAGTATGCAGAACACTGTTCTGCCCATGACAGACACTTGCAACATATTGAGGACATTACACAGATGCCTTTCATGGTTAAATACAGCAGTGCAACCTGCAAGCTTTGCTTGAATCTGCATTTGTGTTCGAATATGCATTTCTTGTTATGTATCTACATCATATCTAAGAAATTTCTGATACATTTAATAAACAGTCATCAAATATAGCTAGCAATCTTTCAGGTGGTTGCTCTTTACCAACTAAACCTTTCCCTGGAAAGTGTATATGATCTGAAAAATAATTTTTTCTGATGCCTGCAACACTGAAGCGTGTTCTCCTATTTATTAGGAATATGAAAACATCCCTCTCGTCTGGCCTTGATGGTTTACCTAGGTATGAAATAAAACAAGTTGAAAATGACATAGTAAAACCACGATCCAGTATAATCAGCTGCTTCATGAGCACTGACATTTTCACTCAACCACTCAAAACCACCAAGATAGTTCCATTACACAAAAAGAGAGCAAGCATGTGGTTGAGAACTATTATCTGATATCCCTCCTCCCAGCTGTACCTAAAATAATGGAAAAAATTATGTATACATGAGTAAGGTCCCTTTTTGATAGTAACGCCCTACAAACAGCACGACTGTTTGGCTTTCGGAGAAGTACACCCATCAATGAGGCTGCATTTTCATTTACTTGCCAGGTAGTGTAGGCATTTATTAAAGAATACCATGCTTCTGGACTTTTTATTGCTCTCACAAAACCCTTTGATCTAGCGTATCACATTCTGCTCCGATGCAAAGTAGATGTTTATGATATAAGAGGAATCTTCATTGAGGGTTTTCAGTCATATGGATAAAACAACTCATATTATATTCTGCCCATCAAAGAACCACATATCGTATATAGAACCAATATTCATAGACAGAGTGGTTATTGGGGAGGTCAGTGAGACTAAAATCCTTGGACTGTAGGTATAGGTAGCACACTGCAATGGAATATACACAGAATATTTGCTGTGCAAAATGAATTGTCTCTGCTATGCGTATAGAGTATTCAATCAAAGATATGACTTGACTACCATTAGAACTGTGTACTTTGGTCTGGTTAACTCTTGTCATTTCATGTTGTATTCCAATTTGGGGATAAATCCACAAAAAATATTTGTAGCATAAAAGAGTCACGTGAAGAGTCTTCTTTCATAAACTACTGCCTTTGCATACACTTTAGGACAGTATATCACAGTTTTCAAGTAAAATTAAGCAAGCACAGATTTGCCTTTTCTTGCACACTCTTTATTAAGGTTTTTAGACTCCCTTGACATTTCTTTGCTTCTCATATTCTCTTCCTGTTCCCTGTTAAAAGCTTTGTCATCATCCTCCTCCTCCTCCTCCTCCTCCGATTAAAGATATGAAAACTTTAAACATTTACCACACATGTATGGAATTTCAGATTAAATTTGATTGTGAAAATCTACCAATACAACCATAATTTCTCGGCTGTTTTTCCTACTTCATTTCACTGATTGTCCTGTGAATTTCTTTGTCCTTTTCATTTTGCGATTCTCCTTCAGCTATGGATAGAAGCAGCAGCAGCAGCAACAACAACAACAACAACGATCCCATTAATAATAATAATAATACTTACTACTTAAAAAGGTTCTAATACTTACAAAGTTCCACTACATTCCATTCCTTCTCCTGGCACAGTTTCATCATCCTTTTTTTATCTGGACTCCATTACACTCCTACTTGCTTGTAAACTCTTTCACATCTGAATCAGTGTTTACTTTCTATGACAGGAAGTTGCATTTCATTGTTGTCACAAAGCAAAAGCAATGATGTGTGTAAAAAGAAGTAACAGGAAAAGCAACTTCAAACAGTTCTGTTAAGATCAGAAAAACTTAAGAGCTGTTTCTTTTCAGAAAGTAACATACATTCTTCGGTATAAAAATGGATCAGTTCTTCCACCTGTCTGATCCTTACTATTGTTCGTAAAATTTAGATACATTAGCAGCTAAAACAGAAACCATTTAGGATAGAGTTAAGCTTGGTTGGTCATAGGACAGATCTTGATTCTCTATATCTTATGGTAGTAACAAATCAAAAGTTGCAAGAAGTTAGTTACGTCTGTCTGATGCTAAATGAGTGCATTTATATGAAATGTAATTTCACAGTGCAATAATCTTGAATGTTTCTGTAGCTAATTTACAATTAGTTCTTATGTTGATACATGTACACTGTTCTTTATAGTGCATGTATATTTAGAAACATTGCTGCAACATGTATACAACATCACAAACATGTTTTCATGAATAAATAAATCAATAAATAAAACATAAATGTTACATGAAAGCCACTGAACCAGTTGGCTTACTGTTACTTATGTGGCATGATATTGTTAACCCGTGTCTCATCTACAGTCACTTGTCACCACAGAAAGTCTGTTAACTTTTCTGTTAGATAGTCTCAAACATTTACAAGAAATTCATTTTCACATTTACTGTTGATAATCATTCAACAAATGTAGCATCAGAGTTGCTGAAAGCTTTCTCATAGATAATTATTCATGTTCCCTTTGTTCTTGCATGTTTATGGTGTCAGGTATTTCATACACCTTTAATTGCAGGTTGTCCGATACCATATTGTGTAGTTTCTTGATATTTTCATTTGTGGTTGTAGTTTGTGACATTCTTCATATGGATCAACAGCAATAGAAGTATGAAAAGATTTGAACTCAGCTGCTCATTTCTTAACCCTTGAAAACAAAGGAGCAGATCCATTATAAATCTCCATGTCCACTGAACAAACTTAAGAAAGAACTTAATGATATAGTATTCCAGTTTATCCATTTGAATTGGACATACATACCAAGTAATTTCAAAAGCCCTATATATAAACATAATCATATTATACCACCAATCAAGTTAAAATGTCACCATCATTATTGAGCAACATGTACCAGGAGATCAAAAATCAAAATTCTTTCATATAAATGCTGTTTTTGTGCCAGGCTGAGAAATATTCACTTCGTCTTTACAAAAACAGGGTGGGT
Organism: Schistocerca serialis cubense; assembly: GCF_023864345.2. Taxonomy (NCBI): domain Eukaryota; kingdom Metazoa; phylum Arthropoda; class Insecta; order Orthoptera; family Acrididae; genus Schistocerca; species Schistocerca serialis. Next base: position 391,390,540 of record NC_064640.1, read on the forward strand.
ACTCATCAGTTTTACTCAAGGTTCTTCTATTAACCACTTTGAAAAACAAGTTGAGAATGTGGCATTAAATGTCAGTGATCCTGTGAGCTTTAGAGGTTTGTTTTTGTAAAAACTTCAAGTTTCTTAGGAATCCCACAAACATTTGCTGTGATGTGTTTCTTATGAGTTACTTCGCAATCTAAGATGTTGCAGTGTCTCCACTGTGTCTGTAACAGAGAAATTGTTATGATTCCTTTGCTTTTATGGTTTATGAGAGTAAATGAAAACTTTATTCCCTTTTGGTTAATGTCTAGTAGCATCTTAATTGGTTTTTGATATTGCATGATTCATTGGGTCTCAGCTTCCAACTGACATAAATCACAGTGATGGAACAGCTGTAGTTAATTGCTGGTATAAGAAACACCATCTACATCTACAAGATTACTCTGCAATTCACAATTAAGTACCTGGCAGAGGGTCCATTGAAGCATCAGTGCTGTGTCAGGTACACATCTGTGTGGTGGATTGAAGGATGGTAGATTTCTGCAGCAGTTATATGTCTCTTCTGTCTCTATGAGATATGCACATACTTACAATGACCCACTATTGAAAAATGTAATCATTTGGCATCATCACATTATTACTATTGTTATTGTGTGAGGGAGAAGAGTGACCAGTAATACATATTCATTGGGGTGAGATTGAGTCAAATGGGAGCTTGGTCTACAGCTGTAACTGTTTGTTAATACTTTACTGAGTAGAGTAAGATTACACCAATAAGATAATAACCAAATAATTGTGATGAGTGAATGTGTACACTGATAAGCACATTTTTGGCTTGAAAAACATCTGCAGTTCATTTCCACACAGATTCTTAAGTGCTTAGTCTATGGACAGAGGTAGCTGTCAGATACCCTTTCACAGATTGTGCAGTTTTTGGAGATTTGTTGTTGGTACTTTGTATAAGGGACAGTCAAATGAAAACCAAACACCAACAACAACAAGATTATGGAATGGTTCCATTCAAACGTAATCAGCACATGCACTATGTTTATCCCACCGGGAGATGAGACAGTCATTTCCTGTTTCTGTAAAAAAGATATTGCAGTGTTTTCCAACCAAATCACTGAAGCGGAACCCACACCCGTTTGGCAGTGCAACGGTGGACATTATTGTGCAACAGGATGATTCCATCCAACAGCATTCCTGGGCATTTTGGCTTTATACGGGTGTTGCAGTTTCTACAAAGTGTCTTCATAGTGCATTGATTGAGGTTCTGTGCTGGAAGAACCTGAGGAGCAGAGCATCCCTGCAGTCAAAGAACAAGGTCATCGTGACCTTACACGGTGCCACCATTCCGAGTCCGAGGGTTAACGGCAAAGCCGACAGCGGAAACATCCCACATCTCCCCTACCAAAGAAATACAAATCTGTTCACACAGGTTCCGGTAACATCATGATGACCACCTCCTTCAACTGCAGGGGCACTTTCCTTGTCGAGTTCCTCAAGCGTGGCACAACAATCAGTGCACAGTGCTATGAAGACACCTTGCAGGAACTGTGAGGTGCCATAAAGTTATAATGCCGTGGAATGCTGTCAGACAGAATCAGCCTGTTGCACAATAATGTCTGCCCCCACACTGCCAATTGGATGAACACTGCAACATTATCTGTTCAACTTGGATTATTCACTGTGCGATTTTCTCATCTTTAGTAACCTGAAGAAAGACATGTGTGGATGTCAATTTCTGTTGGACAATGAAGTGCAAGGGTGGCTGCAGTTGTGGATCTGTCAGCTGCCGACCCTGTTCTGTGAAACAAGAACTGATGGTCTCATCTCCCAGTGGGATAAATGACTTAATATGTGTGGTGATTACTTTTGACTGGAATCTTTCCGTGGTTCCATTGTGGCGGGTGTTCAGTTTTCATGTGACTGCCCCTCGTAGTATTGAGCTATCCGTCAATGACATCACAAAGAGAGTTGAAAATTGTCAAGCTCCTGAAACCAGTCGAGCTTTGTGGAATAGAAATTCTTCTACAAGAAAATGCAGTGTCCTGTGGGGAAGATATTAACAGTGAAGGGTGAAAATGGTTAGCAATAATGCTGAAAAGGTAAATCGTTTTCACAGTGCCTTCTAGAACATCCACAGGCTCCAAGTATGTCCAGGTGACTATTGTTTGTAATACAGTAATCACAGCTTGGTCTGTGCATATTCTACTATATATACACCAAGCAATGTCAGAAGGTAGCACATTGTCACAACTGCTGATGTGATGTACCAGATAGAGCAACACATCTGACTAGGTAACTCACTTTTGTTGTTCCACAGTTCAGTCTCAGTCTTCGTATACTGAATGTAGTGTCTCAGTCTTTGTATATTGAATGTGGTTGTAACTGGCAATTACTGTGGGTCATTTACAGCCCATGTACTGATTGATAGCTTGGTAATGATGTAACCCTCCTATAAGGTTTGTCATTGCACAATAATCTTCCCTGACCATCATATTGTCACATTCACATTCTACTGTCTTATTAAGTACGGGGGCGGGGGGGGGGGGGGGGTATAGTTAAACTTGTACTACTTGAGAGGGTCCCCAAGAAAAACGAGTCATCCTAGGAGTCTGAAACTTTGTGTAAACATTTGTAAGGACTTGTGGAAGAGAAATAATGAATATACCTTTAAAAGACACATTTATTAAAATCAATGTGTGAGAGTAACATTTGTTAATTGCATACCACGTTTACATTCTGGACTTCAAACGTTGCTCAGTGTGATGACCATCTGCATCCATGACAGCCTGGAACTGAACTAGAGATATTACATCACAATTGTTTGTGGCACTTTTTAATTCGTGAACCACAGAATGTTCAGTTATTGTAACACAGTCTGTGCACTGCTTGAAGATCGCACGTTTGCATCCGGCATTCTCAGCCATGGCAACAGTAATTTCTTCAGTAATCTGTGATGCAATTAGCCGCCGTCATCTTCCAGAAGCAGTCCCAAATAACCACTTAGTTTGAGCTTGCAAATCCTGTGTTTCAACCCCAGTGCAGGAAGACGATCTCTCCGTATTCCTTCAATGTGTCACTACTCACGAAGAGCAACAGCACTATTGATGAAACAGCCTTACATGTAATGTGCTGCTCACTTTGTCCAGACCCATATTGACTGTGTGCAACTATAATGCACACTGATGCTTGTTTTTCAACCCTACATTGCTGTACTAGTACCAGTGCCTAATGGCAAGTCATGATAACACTACTAACAATACAAATCCTGCAGCGCACAATTTGAACATCATTCCTGTAAAGTTCAAATACTCATACGATAAATAGTTTTCCAACTACTTTAGCTCAAGTGTGAAAGTTTAATTATAACCACCCTGTACTATTAGATCAGCAGGTTTTCCCATTCTTGAAGCACCTGGTTGGTTTAATTGCTGTTGTGTATCCTCATCTCTTTCATATTGCATTGTGTGTCCACCACATGAAATAGTCAAGAAAATTCCCACATTGATTATGTTATCACAATATTCTAGCTGACTTAGATATATCTTAGTGAAATGGATAATATGAATTATAATCTAAATGGAAAAATATTGAAGAGGAAACACAACTTAATAAGTGAAACCATTTAAATACATGATATAGTTCCAGTAGGAAAGCTCTGGTTGAATGTAAATACTTTAATAGTAAAGGAGACCATTCACTGAAACCCCCCCCCCCCCCCCCTCCCACACACCAGACTCCCCCACATTCCACCTCTGTCTCTGATGCGGTGTCCCTGGTGGCTTTTGTGGCCCTGCCCCCCCCCCCCCCCCCCACACACACACACAAACACTCCTTGATTTGGAATCAATGTGTATTGATGCAGTATCCTCACAGCCACTGACAGCAGGCGAACCTGAGGCATGACCTGCCTCCTTGGTCCGTTCATGGCCCCACAGGAATCTGATAGCATATTTTTCCAGCAGAATTGTGGAAGTTTTTCTGCCACCTGGCTGAGCTGTGGTGTCTCTTATGCATTTCCCCTGCTTTTTGCATCACTCCGCCTGGAAATTTGGTTCCTAGCAATGTGGACCCCTACCCTCTGAGGGTAACGTAGCTATTTCAAGAATCATGCTGACTGTGAAAGAATGTTGGGTGGTGTTTGAATGTACGTTACAGACTGTGTCTGCTGTGAACATGTGCCTTTCAATATGACTTTGGAGATGTGGCTGTTTGTGTGAGGACGTCTCTGGAATTTACCGTCTGTGTTTCTGCCTCCCAATGCTGAAGTGTCCTGGAATGTGTTGTCTGCATGTTTTCTCATCCCCCACCCTTCCTAATATTGGGTGACTTAAGTGCCCACAATCCTTTTTGGCATGGAACTATGACCAATGGCTGCGATAAAGCTGCAGGAAACTTGCTTGCAGAGGTTCGATCTTCGCCTCTTGAATGTTGGTGTCCTCACACACTTCAGTGTGGCATATGGATCTTATATGGCCATTTATCTTTTCACTTATAGCCATGCCCAGGACCACCACCTAATAAAATGACAGAAACAAGAATGCTGGGAGTGGTATGTTACTACCATTGGATCACATACCCTTTCTCCACAGGTTTGGTCAAAAATTCAACACCTGTATAGACCCCAGTCCCTTGCAGGCATCCCAGGTATATCTCTGAAAGATGTTGTCTACACTGACCCAGGCACTGTTACTAAACATTTTGCTTTGTATTGTATCCGAGCCTGTGTGTCTGAGAACTATCAGTCTGCATTTCGTGGACTGAATTGACTTACCTTTCATTACATGTCACCTGGAGCTGTATAATGCCCCATTTAATGAGTGGGAGCTCCTCAGTGCTTAGTCCTCTGTCCCGACATGACTCCAGTGCCAGACCACATCCACAGCCAAATGCTCAAACACTAATGAACAGACTTGCAATTTTCAAGTGTATCTGGAGTGAGGGACTTGCAAAAAAGCTTATGACACCACATGGTGCCCTCACATTGTCTTTACCACATATGAGTGGGTTCTCCATGGCCCACTCCTGATTTTTATCTGGAACTTTTTGTCACACTGTACATTCCACACTCAAGTTGCTGCTTCCCACAGTACCCCACTTACACAAGAAAATGGGATCCTTTAGGACGCTGCACTGAGTGTGCCTCTTTGTCTAGTAGCTATCAATGGTATAGCTGCAGCTGTGGGTCTACAATGTTACTCTACTTGTATACCGTCAATATTTGTGTTTACTATTGCTCCTCAACTGTGCATGTTGCTGAATGCTGACTGCAGGGTGCCATACAGAGGTTGGAGTCCTGGGCTCTCACCCATGGCTTCTGGTTTTCAGTCACCAAGACATGTTCCAAGCACTTTTGTCACTGTCGTACTGTCCATCCACACCCAGAGTTCTTCCTCCATATCCAGTTGCTGAATGTGGTGGAGTTTTATCACTTTTTGGGACTGATCTTTGATGCTTGGTTCATGTGGCTTCTCCATCTTTACCATCTTTAGTGAACATGCTGGTCACACCTTAATACTATTTGCTGCATCCACCAGCTGGGGTGCAGACTGCTCTGCAGTCTTGTGGCTTTGCAAAGCTCTGACAGTGTCCCATCTTGATTATGGGAGTCTGGCATGTAGCTCAGCATCATGTGTAGCCTTGTGGATGCTGGACCTGGTAGATTATTGTGGGATCTGACTTGCAACAGGTGCCTTTTGGACACACCTACAGCCTAATCGCAGGGGCTAGTCCCCCCCCCCCCCCCCCCTGTACAAACGTGACACCCACAACTGTTGCTCACCTGTGTGATGGAATTAGCTGCTCCCCTGAGCATCTGAACTACCAACAGAGGCTTAGGGCTGGGATTGCAGTCACAGTTTGCTTACTGTTGCCTCATATTAGGGAGCAATTGCGTATGCTCCCATGGTGTGTACCCTGTACTTGCATCTGTCTCCATCTATCCTCAGCTGATCCCATGATCTTTTGCTGCCTGTTCCTGGCCATCCTTGATGCATTTCCAGGTTCAGGAGCATTATACACTGATGGTTCTATGGTCGATGGACAAACCGGTGTTGCCTGCACACATACAGGATGCATAGAGCTACACTCCTTGCTGAGCAGATGCAGTGAGTTCACTGCAGAATCGGTAGCCATCATTTGAGCCCTCAACCACATTCGTTCTTGCACCGGTGAGATGTTCTTAATCGGCAGTGACTCCCTGAGTAGTCTTCACACTATCAGCCAGTGTTACCCTCGACACCCATTGGTTCTGACTATACAGGATCTCCTTTATGACATGCACAAAGCTACAGTCAGTCATCTTTGTCTGGATCCCAGATCACGTTGGGACTGGTTGGCCATGTTGGCTACCAGGATGCTGACTTAGGAGATGGGAGTACCAGAACCGGACTTTTGGTTAACTCTGTGCTATCAATGTTTGGGGGATTGTAATGTAGATTAGTGTGCTCTGGTTTCTCCAAATAAACTGTGAACCTTAAAGGAGACCATGACTATGTGACAGACTTCCTTTCATGCTTCTCGCAAGGAATCTACTGTTCTCTGCCGGCTTTGCATTGGCCAGATTTAGCAAACCCACAGTCACATCCTCCAGCACTAGGATCCACCTTATTATCAATGTGGTGTCCATCTGGCAATGGCCTACATCCTACTGGACTGCCCCCTTACGGTGCTTCATCCAAGGCACAACAGCAGCCTGCAGCAGTGACAGACCTCCAGCGGCAAAAAGGGTTGCCTGCTTGCTCAGGTATACGGCGATGCAACCATATTTCTTGTGCAGTTGCTGCTGTTTCCCAAAGCATGGGCCAGATGCAGCCACACCGCCAGTGGGCTGTTGGCAACGGGATGGAGAGAAGTGTGGCCAAATTGGATCTGACTTTTAACTACTCGGATATTTCACCAAAAGATGAAAATGACACAGCAATATTACCATGGCTCCTCAACTTGTTGGAGAAGAAGATTAATATTATTTTTGCAGCACATGACAATAAAGGTTGTTATAACATTTTGATTAACAAGCACCTCTTGAATGATGACACCAAATTCAGACTTTATTTCAGGTTAGTTTGCACATATTTTTGCACCTTACATGCAACCTATTCAAGAAACCCATCAGTGCAACTGAAAAACTTGCAGAGACACCAGTTTTGTTCTCTAATACACAAACTTTTGGCTAAAATTATTAAAATACTTTCCCTCTATGTCACTGTTGATATATTTTAACAACTTGTAACACATCATGGAATATTAAGTAATTCCTCATCAATATTGCTAAATGCTGTCACATTTCTGCTTTAAGGTGAAGACAGTGAAAAATATGGAAAATGGGTTTATAGCAGTGGGGTGCGAGAGAGAGAGAGAGAGAGAGAGAGAGAGAGAGAGAGAGAGAGAGAGCAAACTTAATATAAATTGTATTCATTAAAATGGCAAGCTGCTTTTAAGAAACTTACAAAATGTAATAAAAAATTAAACAATGCTGTAATTTTATAGTAAAATGAAATACATCGTGCCCTAAGATCACCAGTCTCAAATAATATCAAGCTGTTCTGACATACTCTTAAATTTTTCAGTTTTAGTTTTTTAGACATCATTTAATTCCTAAATTCCATATGCATCTTTGACTCAACTGAGAAAGAGGGGTGGGGTGTTCTCATAGCGCTGCCTGTGCTTAGTAGAAATAAATTTCTATATTCCTTTGTAAGCACCTCTAGATATTTTATTTTCAATCCTGCGGATGCTTTCTCCCTTTCAGTCTGTCCTTTTTGTACCCTTGCTCTCAACACCCATCTTCTTCCTCTTACATAAATTTGTGTCACTTAGATCAGGATCTTTGCTTATCTGCATGGAAGTTGTATGTCCATCTGAAACATGTAATGGAGCTTGTATCTCTGTCTCATCTCAGGCTCTCCCAGATGACGTGTTATGGATACAACTTAAGTATTGTCTCATACAGAACCCACGTCTTTGGTTTTGCTGAGACGTTTGATCCTATTCCAAGCATTCTTTCTCTTCTATTTCTCCAACATGAGTCCCTAATGTTTCTCCATATGTTCTTGAAAACAACACTAAAAATGCCATGAAATATAAACTTATTAAAAATAAGAGCATAGTAGTAGCTTAATTATCCCTTTTTCGGGTTTTTAGCAGTAGGAGAATCTTACCCATCTCTAGTATTTTCCTTCCAAATCTCTACAGAATACATCAGCAGAATTGTGGAAGAAGTACTGTCCACAGTTGTCTACAAACTGTTGCCTATTTATTTCCCAGTTCCTTGAACAGAAAAACGTGTGGAACAAGCAAAGGAATTTTTGACCAAATGTCAGTTTTCCAAATTTGATGGTACTGGAATGAAGCACCCTTGTGCTAATGACGTTTTAAACCTGAAGACACTGATGCGGAGATATTAACTCACAGAGTTTTGCTTTTCGTGAGTGCCCTGTTGGAGTTTTCTTCAGGTAGGCATCATGCGACAATACCAGGCAGAACAGTTCAGACGCACAGCTTCTGTCACAGCATTGGGCACTGTTGCAGTGCTGTGCCAGTCTACGCACCAGCCGCCCGTTGCAGCCCAAACTCAAGCTGGGCATGCGCGAGCAGGCAACCCCTTTCACCGTGGGGTTTCCTGTCGTTGTTTCAAGCCGCTGTTGCACCTTGGACAATGCATCTGTACAGGAACTTGCTGACATTCTATCTCTGGTGCTAGTGGACGACAACAGAATGGTTGATCTGGTTTTACATTTTACCCACGGAAGTGTATTCTACAACTCACTGTAACATCGGGTACATTAGCCTCGTCTGCCATTTGAGGGACTGGAGATGTGCCCCTTCACTTTTTCGGCCCATGGGACCCATGGCTGCTCTCGCTCAGTGGTCCGACCTGGCCCCTGCCCTTCCCAGTTTTTTAATTCAGCTTATTCCTCTACATGTGTTGTTGGTTTACTGTCTCATTATCGGTGTTCTCTTTCTGAGATTTTATCAACTTGTCCACTTTGCTAGTTTTCTTGTGGTAATTGATGATTTGGAAGTACCAGTTGGGTGCAGAGGGTGTGTCTTCCTGCACATAATGTGTCCCGTTGCCTCCAGCTGCTTTTTTGGTGGGGCAACTTTCCCACATTCACCCTTTTATATTTCTCTCCCTTCTACTTGCTTCTGTCTCTTGGTTTCCTCGATTCTTGTGTACATTCACATTCATTAGGATTTGTTTTTGTGTCTTTCCTCTCTGGGGACTCTTCCCGACTTTACACACATTGTTTTGAGGGACCAATGACCTCGTAGTTTGGTTTCTTTAACCCCATCAACCCATCCATCCCCAAGTCTCCTTTAACCAACTGTCCCTACACTCTCCATCCAACAGCTTACCCTTTCTCTTTCCTAACACCACTTCCCAATTCACCCCTCCACATCTCCTTCATCACACACTGCACCCCACCAGCTCCAACACCTATGCATCATATGCCTAGCCTGTGCACCTGCCACCCTCTGTCCTGCGTTCCTAGTCAGCGAACTGGCTGTCTCCCTCCAAGCCACTTGCTACCCACCCCCAACCCTTCTTCCTGCTTCCTGCTGCTCTCTCCCTCTGTGCAGACCACCCAACACAACCCCCACCCAACTCTAGTCCACTGGCTGAACTGCACTTGTAACATTGTGTGTCCAGGTAACACTTCATAGAGGCACAGACAAGTGTGCATTTTCATGTGTGTGTGTGTCTATTTTTATACGCTGTCTTGAAAAATGATTTCCTTCAGAAGCTAGGAAGCTTTCTCTCTTTTTTGTGTGTGCCTGTTGATGACTCAATGCTTCTGCATTTCAGTGAGTGGTCTCCTTACTTTTGAAGTACAAATATGTAATAAGCCACTGGCAGAAATTGTTTATGCAGTAATTGAATGTGCAAGCCAACAGATTCGTAACTGTGTACTGTATTTAATTATGTTAATGGGTTTTACATCTAAGAATGGAAAAAGGGTTCATGGTCTGCCATAGAGTTCATAGTTGGCTCCCACTGTGAGTGAATACAAGTGGAGGAATCACAGTTGTGATTTTTATACTTGGTTCATTACTTTTGTGTCACAAACATAATCACTAATTTTGCTGATAAGGTAAAGAAGACTTTTCATAATTTTGATTTATGCTGAATTAGTTTAGTAATGAAAACCTTATAAATAAGGAAAGGAGTAAAGGTAACCATTCACCATATAGATGACACATTGAGTAGTTGACTGGCACATAAATGATATGAAAATTGTGCTGAATTTTCATGGCAGTGCAGTCAGCCTACAGTGCTGGAACACTGAATCAGTGTTCAGTGTGTGTTGTTTTTGCTAATAACCTCTGAGGAACCTCGTTGCTTGAAAGCTTAAGAACAATTTAAATCTTGTTTATGTGTATGTCACTGTATGACACCTCAGTTATATGGCGAGTAGTTACTTTTACTCCATTCATTATCTGCTTTTCACCAAGGACTTTCCAGTGTTATAAATATAAACATTTTAAATTCTGATGTTTTAACTGCAATCAATTTCAGGTGCAATTTAGACTTCGGCAGATAGTGGAGACAGAACCGGGAGAGGAAAAAGAAAAGTTGTTAAAAGACTTGGAAGCATTTGCTTTCAGAGGAATTCCTGATGCTCCAGACAAAAAACTACAGGGGATGCTTTTCCCCCCTTACTTTGTAAGTAGATTAATTCGTAACAAATGTTATTACACTTTGCAGTTTATATGTGAATATACTTGAGACATGTCACTTTGATTCTCAATCAGCTTGCCTACTCCTTTACAGACCTAAGTTTTTTCTCCTGTTCTCATCTCACACATACCACTTCCGTTTCAAACTTATATCAACCATTCTTGTTTTAGAAACCACCTTGCATTCTTTGTTGTATGTTAAGAGAATTTCTGATGTATTTATTTATTTGCATAGTAGATTAATGTAGAAACATTAATACATATCATGTTAATGTATAACTTTTAGTACGTTATATAATGTATATAATTATAGGTGTTTTAACATCCAGACTACGTAATAACTTAAAATTTCTGTTGTCCACCACAGGTTATTTCGTACTCTGCAGCTATTTTTATATTTTATTTCACTGATTACAAAAATCTACTTTGTATAATAAACAGCAGTTGCTGCTGTGAAGTACAATTTCACTTTGTAGTTTAGAGCTGGAACTTATAGGACAATTTGCATGCTTTGATTTGATGCAGCTCTGCATACTAGTCTGTTCTGTGCAAGACACATAATTACTAAACCTACTTACCACATTGAGGCCTTGATTTTCCTTGAAAAATCCCCCCCCCACACACATATATATATTTCCTTCCATTACCAAACACACAATTCCTTGATGTCTCAGGATGTGTCCTACTAACAGATCCATTCTTTTAATCAGGTTGTGTCACAAATTTCTTCTTTCCCCAGTCCAGTTCAGTATCTCCTAAGTAGTTAGTAAATCTATCCATCTAATCCACAGCATTCTTCTGTAGCATCATATTTCAAAAGCTTCTCCTGTCTTCTTGTCTGGATTGTTTACCACCTGCTTCCATATAAAGCTACTCTCCAGACAAATCTAAAAAAATCACAGCCTTACACTTAAATCTATATTAACACATTCCTCTTTTTCAGAAATGCTTTTCTATTGGCAGTCTGCATTTTATATCTTCTTACTTAGGCCATAGCCAGTTACACTGCTGCCCAGTGGCAAAACTCATCAACTGCCTATACAGGGTAATCAATCATTAATGCAACCGCCTTTGTGGCATGCGGCTAGCCAGTGTGGCCAGCTGCTGGGCCCATGATGCGGGTGACAGCAGGTCCGCAGTAAATATAATATGGTTAATTGCGTAAGTTATTTCTAACATAAATAACATAAACACTTAAAAAGAAAAGTAAATTACTCACTTATATTAAGCAACAAGATACTGAAACTGCTTTCCTTCATCGTTCAAGCATTTCTTACACTTGCTTAGGAAAGTGTTCGTTATACTCTTCAGTTCTGCATGAGAAGTGGCAGCAATTTCTTTGCGAATGTTTGTTTTAAGTTCATCTAAAATGAGTGAATTTGACTTTAAATAACCTCCCCCCCCCCCCCCCCCAGGTTAAAATTGCAGGGGGCTAAATCAGGGAACAAGGAGACCATGTTGTTAGTGATATTTCCATCTTGAAACACATCATGAATTTCCTGTATTGAGAAGTTGGTTGTATGTGCTGTTGCAGAGTCCTTCTGAAAGGTCATGAAAGCATATTCTCTCTCAGTTAATTGGGCAAAAAAAGGCTTCAAAATGTTTTATACATATATCTCACTGTTAATTGTTTGCTGAATATAAATAGACCCTATTATTCTCTTACCACTGATAGTGCACCACAATCTGGGGGTGCTTCATGTATTACATTAGGCTTTTCAGAAATCCAAAGAGGGTTATTTTTTTGAAACATATCCACTCAGTTGGAACCATGATTTGTCCGAAAAGAAAGTTAGGTTGGGATCAATTTCTTTGTCATGCACCCTAATCAAAATCCATTCACAAAACCACAAACTTTTTGCAGGGTCAAGTGATTTAAGTTATTGCACTGCAGTTATTTTATAGGATTGTAACTTCAGTAACTTTTCAGCTGCTTGAACAGAACCATAGGAAATTCTCATTTGCTGAAAAAGACATCAAACTGATTTTCTAGGAGACCTTTCGAGAGCAGGCCCAATGTCGTCCAGAGTTATTTGTGTGAGTATTGCATGTAGTCATGTACATTTCCTGTCAAGAACACTTCCCGTTTCACAAAATTTATGTATCAATCAATGAATCATAAGCTGTTTAGGGACTTGAATATTAGGAAATTCCTCTTGAAATAATCTCCCTACAGGGATTCATATATGAATCATAAGTGAATACTCTTTGGCAAATTGAATACTTGTGTTTTGCCATTTTGCTTGAAACACTTTCACTCTATACACTGTATTGCCTCACCTGACACACATGTGACCTGCACAAGATTTCTACACAAAGGAAGGCCGCGCAATGGAGTGAAAATATACTTCTTGCCAATGTCGCTGCTGGCTGGCTGCCAGTGACAAAAAATCCCTGCCAGGTGGTTGAATTAAGGATTGATCATCCTTAGTTTTGCATTTACTAATCTGTCAGGTTCACCTGATTTAATTTGACTACACTCCATTGCCATTGTTTAATTTTTGTTGCTGTTCATCCTATAACCCCTTTTCAAAACACTTGCCTTTCTGTTCAACCTCTCTTCCAAGTCCTTTGCCACCTGACAGGATTACAATGTTGTCGACAAAGCTCAGAGTTTTTATTTCATCACTCTGAACCTTAATCCAATTACCAAAGTTCACCTGTAGTTCCTTTACCACTTGCTCAGCTTCATATACTTTGCATACCAGATAGAATAGTTGTAATTACTGGCTCTCTCAAGGATCTCAGTAATTCCAAGGGAATGTAATCTACTTCAGGGGCTTTGTTGATGCTGACCTACATAGGGAGAAACAATCATCATAACAAAATAAGGGAAATCAGAGCTTGCATGGAAAGATATAGGTGTTAGTTTTTCCGCGCACTGTTTGAGGTTGGAGTAATGGAGAATTATTGTGAAGGTGGGTTGATGAACCCTGTGCCAGGCACTGAAGTGTGATTTGTAGAGTATTAATGTAGATGTAGATGAGGTATTTTAGTACTCTGTTGAATTCTTCTCACAATATCATATCCCCCTCTTCATCTACTTGCTCTTCTCTTCCTGTAATGTTTGTCACCATTATACAAAGCTTCTACATATGCCTCCCATCCTTGAGTCATCTATTCATTGCTTAGTATGGGCTTGCCATCTGAGGTCGTAATATTCTTCCTTGCGCTTCTTTTCTGTCCAAAGGCCTCTTTGATTTTTCTGTATGCAATATCTATGTTTTTCGTAGTTAAGCATTCTGTTCAGGTACGCATTAGCAGCACAGTCTCAAATATCTATTTTGTAATTTATAATTTATAATTTGGTAAATTACCCCATACTGTATAACATTTTATTAGGTGCTATTTTTGGACATCTTGCTAAGCAAGATTAATGCACTACTTATTTTCCTACACACACAGTTTACATGGTTTTTCCCATTGAACATTTTTGTCCAAGTGCAGAATAAGGGGTTTAGTCTTCACTGTTAGTGTATGAAACTCCACAAATATTTCCTAAGTATCTGTGGCAAGAATTACTTACTTTGAACACTTGATTTTGTGATATTGACTTTCACATCATAGTGACTAAAATACAGGGTGTATATAAAGTCTGGGAACACTTTCAATTATTTATTGCACAAGAACTAAACATTGTACAGATGTCATACATATTGCATTGTGAAGAGAAACTCTGAAAGTTTTTTTTTTTTTTTTTTTTACAAACATGCATGACGCACCAATTTCTTTAGACTTCTTATGAACGTCTCTCGTACACACACCACATTCACTTCACTCAGACTGGGATGTCCGCTTCTCTTTCCCGGGCACAAGCAACCCATCATAACGAATTTGTTGTGCCAGTGGTAAATGGCCTTCCTTGTTGGTGGCTTCTTACCATACTTGGTTCTAAACATCCATTGAACAGCTGTACCACACTTGTTGAACTCCAGCACACAGAAAACTCACTCTGCACCTGAACTCGCCATGTTTGTGACTAGTGAGTAGTGCTGACTATCGGCAAATTACGAGACTACACTGTGGCAGTATACACGAAAAAAAAAAAAAAAAAAAAAAAAAAAAAAAAAAAAAAAAAAAACAACTTTCAGAGTTTCTCTTCAAACTGACATATGTATGATATGTGTACAGTGTTTGGTTCTTGTGCAATAAATAACTGAAAGTGTTCCTGGAATTTATGTACACTCTGTATTTAGTCGCTTCTGATGTGGTATGTGTTGAAAAATGTGTTCTTCATGTCATTGTTACTACCATAAAGCAGCAGAGAAGTGTCATCAGCATAAGTAATTATATGGGAAATAGAAGATTGTATCATATCATTTGGAGACATGAGAAAAAGAAATTGTCCCAGTACTGACGCCTGCAGAATAACCTCCTTTACTGTTCATCATAGACTCAACATTGTATTTTCTCACTTATTTTTGATAATTTATATTTGCGCATTGTTTATGATTTTTTAGGTATGTAGGCAGCGGCAGAAGTGACACCTGTCTGATGTTGGATGTCTTCAGTTTCTGGAAGTGAAATGCATGGTTGACCAGATCAAATGACTTTGTGAGATCTAAAAATATGCCCACAGCATTGTTCCCATCATCTAGATAGCTATTGACTTCGCCCAAATATTCTGTGACAGCTGTTCTAACATTTTGATCATTTTGAAATGCAAGTTAGGTTCATGTAAGATGATTATTTTTAATGCAGTACCTTGTGTTAAATGTTGAAACTCGTCAGGATAAAAAATATATTAAATCTGAGTGCAGGAGGGTAACAAATCAATCAAAACTTGAGAATTTTAGAAGATTTCTCAAAGACATGAACTGGTTAGATGTTTACAATACTTCTGACTCAAATGAAAATACAAAGAATTCATTAATAAAGTTAATTCCTCTTTTGAAAATTGTTTTCCGCTAAAGGAAACTCAAATCAAACAGAAGTCTAAAAATAAACCATGGATTACACAAGGAATAAAGATATCATGTGGGACAAAAAGGAGACTGCATCTACTATCTAGGAACAGCTCTGATGTTAGCATTGTAATGCATTACAAACAATACTGCAAAATATTGAAACAAGTAATCCAGAAATCTAAGCAGCTTTATTATGAGAAAAAGATAGTTACACCTGGCAGCAAAATATAAACTGTGTATGATATAGTGAAGACAGAGACAGGTGGGACCAAAAAGGAAGAGGAACAGATAGCTCTAAAAATAAATGAGACATTGGTAACAAGTACATGTAGTGTTGCAAACCTCTTAAACAAGTATTTTGTTTCTGTAAATGATAGCTTGGGGTTATCAGATTCAGTAAACAGTGCAATGGAGTATCTGAGACCAGTGCTTACAAGTAGCGTCAGTAAGGTGGAAATGACACTCACATCTCCCCAAGAAGTAGCAGCCATCATAAAATCCTTAAAATCAAAGTATTCTGGTGGTTATGATAACATATCAACAAAGTTAATCAAATAATGCTTATGCAAGGTGAGTTCTATCTAAAGTTATTTATGTTATCAATCTCTTATCAGCAGAATTTTCCACACTGGCTAAAATATGCTGAAGTTAAGCCTCTTTACAAGAAGGGGATAAAGAGATACCATCAAATTATCGACCAGTTTCATTTTTGCTGCCTTTTTCAAAAAAAATTGAAAAGGTTGTGTTCAAGCATTTTCATAAGCATCTGAGTGCAAATAATATATTATCCAAGTCACAGTTTGAGTCCCTTAAGCATTCCAATATAGAGAAGGCTATTTACACATACAGTGTGAATGTCTTTAACTCATTAGATAACTCTCCCTGTGGGTTCTGGGACTAGAATAGACCCGAGGTATTCATGCCTGTCGTAAGAGGCAGCTACAAGGAGTCTCCTACTTCTCAGCCTCTTAAGTTATGGTCCCCTTCTATGCTTTGACCTACACCTTTCAAAATTCTACAGAAGTGTGGGCCATTTGGGGAAGGACACCTCACATGATGTGTCATATATCCATCATGTGCCGAGACCTTCTGCGCCTATTATTGTCGTGGTTCTGCAACTTCACCCGTAATCCACCTATTTCAGTGAGGACACCTTTACAGGGTGATTCATCTACATCCATTGTCCACTGTCCTCTTCTGCATCCATGATAATGATGGATCTTTTCACACCTGCTATCCAGTGCAGTAGCCAGTCCGTTGTGGAGGGTTTGTCATGGACCCTCTTGGTTGTAGCACCCTGACAACAGAGGGATCGCACTGCTGATACCTGAGCTGCAAACTTGCCATGTATACCAAGGAGTAGATACCTGTCTTCTTGGAGCATCAGGACTCCCGGCACTGATCATCGCGCCAAGTGACCTCTGCGGTGGCTGTGTGGCACCAATGGGGAAAGCCTCTGATCGGAGTGGGTGGCATCAGGGCAGATGACCCACAATGAAGTGGATCCAGTCATCTTTCGCTGGTGGCAGAGTGGCCCCAGCAGTCTGTAAGAAGGGAAGGCTCAACTTCAGTGCTGAGAAGTATGACCCCAAATTGTTTCCCTCCGTAGCTACACCATGGGAGGAATGTAGGGCTACAGAAAAAAAGAGAGCCATATTCACCTTGATACTTAGTGTGCAGCAGAACAGTTGGGGACTCCTTTCTGGCTACAAAGTCCCTCCTTTTTGTTGAAAACCTGAAGGATAAGTTTGGGGAAGTGGCAGCACTATCCAAAATGCGAAATGGGTCAGCCCTGATTCAGACAGCATCCCCAGCCCAGTCACGACACTGCTCGTCTGTGACAAGCTGGGTGATATTCACATTTCGATCACTCCTCATAAAAGCCTCAACGTGGTCCAGGGCATTATCTTTCATTGAGACCTCTTGTTGCAGTCCGATGATGAGCTACATGCCACTTTAGAACGATGTCGTGTTCACTTTGTCTGGCATGTCTATAGAGGCCCAAAGATAGTAGGGTTGCTATCAGTGCTTTCATCTTGTCCTGAAAAGGTCAAAGTGATCGTATACTGATGTGATTTAAAACCATATGTCCCTCCTCCTGTGCAGTGGTTTAAGTGCTGGAAATTTGGGTACATGTTTTCGTGGTGCAATTCCAGCGCCACATGTAGAGATTGCAGACATCCACTGTGTCTGAAAACTCCATCTGCCCCTCCTCCCACCTGTGTCAACTGTGGAGAGCACCACTCACCTTGCTTGCTAGATTTTGTGGTTCTCCAAAAGGAGACGAAAATTATGGAGTACAAGACCCTGGACAGGCTGATTTACCAGGAGGCTAAAAAGAAATTTACCAGTTGCACCCCATTCACTTGACATCTTGTTATGCTGCAGCTGCAACGACACCGCCCTCCCTGGTGATGGTAGTCCCCTAGTCTCTGCCTCGTACAGTGGGCTCTCAGGTCTGCCAGACACTGCATCCGTCCCCCCCCCCCCCCCCTCCCCTGCATGGTGGTTGGGGGCACTGCTTCTTCTGTTGCTCCCAAAGCTTCTACTTTGGGAGCTACGCCCCTTAAACTTCAGGGAAATCAGTCCCCCCCTCCCAGCCGGAGAAGTGACAGCCTCCTCTGGCTCTTCTCACACAGAGGGGGTCTGTTGGGACTCTGCCTTCCAAGGGTTCCACCCGTGTAAAGGTGGACACCAGCCAGTGACTGAAACAGCCACAAGCTGCTGGATGAAGGCCTTCACGCTCTTCTTCTGTACCAGAAGCTACTTCAGAGAGGCCCTCCCAGCTGGTTCCTAAGGAGAACGAGAGAGCAGACAGATAAAGAAGAAGTCTGGAAAGAAACAAGAAACTCCGGTGGCTCCCGCACCACCACCCCCTACCAGTTCTGCATCTGAGGATGAGGTGGAGATGTTAGCTTTCCCGAGGATGTAGATCTCCAATGCCTCAGCAGCGATGGTCATAGATAGAAGCACTCAACCAGTGGCCACAGCTGACCCTGAGCGTTAAACTGCCTCCTTGGTCCCTTTGTGCCCTCCCCAACTACTGAAAGCATCATCCTCCATTGGAATTGCGGCAGTTTTTTCCCCACCTGGCTGAGCTATGACAACTCTTAAGCATTACATCTGCTCTTTGTGTTGCCCTTCAGGAAACCTGGTTTCCAGCAATGCAGACACCCACCCTTTGCGGCTATCAGGGTATTACAAAAATGGTAATGACTGTAACAGGATGTCAGGTGGAGTATGTATATATGTCCCTATCTCTGTATATAGTGAGCCTGTGCCCCTTCAAACATCTTTAGAAGCTGTGTGAAGACAACACAGGAAATTACCAGCTGCAACATCTACCTTCCTCCAGATGGCGAAGTACCACAAAATGTATTCATTGGACTAATTTCTCAACTCCCCCCACCGTTTCTACTTTTGGGTGATTTCACCACCCATAACACTATGTGGGGTGGGACCAATGTTACTGGCAGTGATAAAGATGTCGACAATGTACAACTTGTTCTTGCTTCCTAAATACAGGTGCTACCACTCATTTCAGCTTAGCACATGGCATATATTCGGCCATTGAACTCACAGTTTGCAGTCGTTGTCGTCTTCTTCTGTCTACCCATTGGAGAGCTCATGACAACTTGTGTGGTAGTGACCACTTCCCGCTCTTCCTGTCCCTCCTCCGGCATCACTCACCTGGACGCTTGTCCAGATATGTGATCTTACCAAGGCTGACTGGGACACTTTCATCTCTGCCACCAGCGTTGAATCTCGATTGCTTGTTAACATTGATGTGGTAATCCAGAATGTTACTACAACCATTGTTTGTGCAGCTGAATCAGCAATCCCTTGTTCCTCAAATTGCCCTGGCAGAAGACAATGCCGTGTTGGTGACAGGAAATTGCAGTGGCCATTAGGGATTGTAGACAGGCCCTACAATTTAATAAGTGGCACCCATCAGTGGAGAACCTCATTGCCTTAAAATATCTCTGGGCCCAGGTCTGTCAGCTAGTCAAAAGATGGAAGCAGCAGTGCTGGGAACGATACGTTCCACCACTGGAACACAAACGTCTGCTTCCCCAGCTTGTATGAAGCTCAGACTCCTTTACAGATATCAGTCCCCTGCAAGTATATGTGGATTTCCACAGATGGAGCTGTATGTACTGACCCAGATGCAATTACAGAGCATTTTGCTGAGCACTGTGCTCGAACGTCTGCGTCTGAGGATTACCAATCTGTCTTTTGTCCCCTAAACAGCGAGCGGAACAACACCACTTATCTTTTACTACACCCCAGACTGAAAGATATAATGCTCCATTCAGTGAGTGGGAATTTCTCAGTGCCCTTGAAGATTGTCGTGATACAATCCCTAAACCAGCCAGCCGTTGTGGCCGAGCGGTTCTAGGCGCTTCAGTCCGGAACCGCGCTGCTGCTACGGTCGCAGGTTCGAATCCTGCCTCGGGTATGGATGTGTGTGGTGTCCTTAGGTTAGTTAGGTTTAAGTAGTTCTGAGTTCTAGGGGACTGATGAGCTCAGATGTTAAGTCTCATAGTGCTTAGAGCCATTTGAACCATTTGAAACCCTGGGCCAGACTACATCCATCACCAAATGATTAAACATCTGTCAGCAGATTTCTAGCACCATCTCCTTGCTGTCTTCCACTGCAACTGGAGCGATGGGGAAGTCCCATTGTAGGGGTGAGAAACCATCATCGTTACAGTGCTAAAACCTGGTAATAACCCATTAGATATGGATAGCTATCATCCTATTAGCCTTACCTACGTTCTGTGCAAGCTGCTCAAACATATGGTGAGCTAGCAGTTGTGTTGGCTCCTTGAGTCTCGAGACCTTCTGGCTCTGTCCCAGCGCAGTTTTTGCCAAGATCACTCCATCACTGACAGCTTGGTATACCTGGAGTGTACCATCCGAACTGCCTTTTCCTGCCATGATCCCCATATTGCTGTCGTTTTTGTCCTGACAAAAGCTGATAACATCACTTGGCGACACCACATCCTCGCTACATTGCACAATTGGGGTCTCCCAGGCCCACCCCTGATTTTTATACAGAACTTTTTGTCGCTCCACACCTTCGGAGTCTGAGTCAGTGTTCCACACAATTCTCCCCATAGCCAAGAGAATGGGGTCCCATAGGGATCTGTACTAAGTGTCTTCTCTTTTAACTGGCCATTAATGGTCTCGCAGAATCTGTGGGGCCATCAGTATCACACTTCTTATATACTGATGACTTGTGTATTTCCTTTTATTCATCTACTCTTGGTGTGGCTGAACGTCGACTGCAAGGAACCATATGAAAGGTGCAGTCATGGGCACTCACCCATGCCTTTCACTTTTCAGCCACCAAGAGTTGTGTCATGCGCATCTGTCACCATCATACATTTTACCTGCACCCACAACTTTATCTTGATGACCATCTCCTTAATATAGTGGACTCTTATCACTTAACTTGGCTTCTCCATCTTTGTCAGCTTAAGCAAAAGTGCTGGCAGTACCTTAACATTTTTCTGTGCCTGAGTCACACCAACTGGGGGCAGATCACCCTAAACTGTTGCAGCTGTACAGTCCCATCATGACTATGGGATCCTGGTATATGGTACAGCATTGTCCTCAGAACTATGGATGCTGAACCCTATACACCACGGTGGAGTTAGACTTGGCACAGGAGCTTTCCGAACGAGCCATGTGAACAGCCTACTCATGGAACCTGGGGTTCCTCCATTGCAGATCATGCGGCAACAACTGCTTGCAAATTATACCATGCACATACGCAGCTTGCCTAAACATCCAAATTGTTTTCTCCTTTTCCCTAACATGGTGATACATCTCCCGCAACGGCGGCTCGGATCCAGGATTACAATTGCAGTCTGTGTCCAGTCCCTTCTCACTGAACTCTAGTCTTTCCCTCTACCACCTCTCCTCCTGGTCCACTCACGTATGCCTCCATGGTGTATACCTCGACCACAGCTTCATCAAGACCTCCTACAAGTCCCAAAAGACTCAGTTCATCTTGTGGCCCTCCGTCGTTTGTTTCTCTCTATTCTTGACATGTCCTGGGGTTCAGAGCTAGTTTATACAGACTGCTCAATGGTTGATAGTCACTGTGGGTTTGTTTATGCCCATGCAGGACATACTGAACAGTGCTCCTTGCCAGATGGCTGCAGTGGTTTCACTGCAAACCTGGTAGCCATCTCTCGTGCTCTTGGGCATATCCGTTCTTGCACCGGGGAGTCCTTCCTCATTTGTATCGACTCCTTGAGCACCCTAAAAGCTCTCGACCAGCACTATACTTTCCATCCTTTGGTAAAGGCCATCCGCGAGTCAGTTTACATCCTCGAACAATGTGGATGGTCAGTGGCCTTCGTATGGACCTAGGGTCATATTGGAATCCCACGAAATGAACTTGCCAACACGCTAGCTAAAGAGGCTACTCATAAACTGAGTCTGGACATTGGCATACCAGAATCTGATCTTCGATCGGTATTCCACCGCAAGGTTTTTAGACTCTGGAATACAGAATAGCACTCCCTGACTTCACTGAATAAATTATGTATGCTAAAGGAGACAACGAATGTATGGTGATCCTCCATGTGAGGCCCTCACAAGGAGTCCATTGTCATTGCTGGCTCTGCATCGGCCATACTTCGCTGGCTCAAGTCGTCACCTACATCACAAGAACCATCTGAGTGTTGCTGTGGTTCACACTTGACAGTGGTCCACATCTTGTTGGACTGTCCAAATTTAGCTGTCCTGAGGTGGACATTTAGCAATGGCTGATCTAGTTTTAAGTTTTATCCAAAAGGGGGGTTTTTATCACTAAATCTAAGGGTGTGTGTCCACTGACTAATTTGAACAAGGAATGATGTCACATATGATGCCATCTAAATGTGACTGTCGTTGTCATTGCAATTAACAGTATAGCATCTACAATAACAAGTCAGTCTTAGTTCTCCTTATTAGTGAATTTGATTTCAGTTCCTCTTTCAACCAAACAGCCACCACACATCAGTTACAGATGGTAACTCAGAAGCCGGAACAGCATATGGAATGTCTGTTTTTTAGGCTTTGTACTGATAAATCTGTTTTTGTGTTTGTTTACTTTGAAGGATATTGGATACACCTAATTTGCTTACTTACATTTTTGCCTGCCTATCAGAATTTTCTGGGATATGGTTTGTTGGTAACATGCATTTTTACAATCTTCCAGAAACCCCAAATAATGCTTTGTGGATTTGTGAACAACTGCATATTAGGGGATTGCTGAGGAACATATCCAGGTCTTTTTGGGTCCCATGCCATGCCATGACATGACATTTAGAGGCTCCAGTGGTAACATGTGATACATTATACCACACTGACTTCTCATAGTCAGAAATTGTACACAGTTCTGTAGTTTTAATCACATGTTTATCATTGTACATGTAATCTGCAGTGTTGTTGTGGTGGTTTTCAGTCCAGAGACTGGTTTGATGCAGTTTTCTATGCTACTCCAGCCTGGGCAAGCTTCTTCACCTCCAAGTACTTACTGCAACCTACATCCTTCTGAATCTGCTTAGAATATCCATCTCTTGGTCTCCCTCTACGATTTTTACCCTCCACACTGTCCTCCAATACTAAATTGATGATCCCTTGATGCCTCAGAACATGTCCTAGTAACTGATCCCTTCTTCTAATGAAGTTCTGCCACAAATTCCTCTTCTCCCCAATTCTCTTCAGTACTTCCTCATTAGTTACGTGATCTCTCCATCTAATCTTCAGCATTCTTCTGTAGCACCACATTTCAGAAGCTTCTATTCTCTTCTTGTCTGAACTATTTATCATTCATGTCTCACCTCCATACATGGCTACATTCCATACAAATACTTTCAGAAAAGGCTTCTGGACACTTAAATCTCTACTCGATGTTAACAAGTTTCTCTTCTTCAGAAACACTTTCCTTGCCATTGCCAGTCTACTTTTTATATCCTCTCTACTTTGACAATCATCAGTTATCTTGCTCCTCAGATAGCAAAAATCATCTACTACTTTCTCATTTCCTGATCTAATTCCCTCAGCATCACCTGATTTAAATCGATTATATTCCATTATACTCATTTTGCTTTTGTTGATGTTCATCTTATACCCCCTTTCAAGACACTGTCCATTCCGTTCAACTACTCTTCCAGGTCCTTTGCTGTCTCTGACAGAATTACAATGTCATTGGCAAACCTCAGAGTTCTTATTTCTTCTCCATGGGTTTTAAATTCATTTGTTTCCTTTACTGCTTGCTCAATATATAGATTGAATAACATCAGGGATAGGCTACAACCCTGTACCACTCCCTTCCCAACCACTGCTTCCCTTTCAGGCCCCTTGACTCTTATAACTTCCATTTGGTTTCTGTACAAATTGTAAATAGCCTTTTGCTCCCTGTATTTGACCCCTACCACCTTCAAAATTTGAAATAGAGTATTCCAGTCAGCATCGTCAAAAGCTTTCTCTAAGTCTACAAGTGCTAGAAACATGGGTTTGCCTTTCCTTAATCTATCTTCTGGCATAAGTCCTAGGGTCAGTGTTGCCTCACATGTTCCAACGTTTCTATGGAATCCAAACTTATCTTCCCCTAGGTCAACTTCTACCAGTTTCTTCATTCGCCTGTAAAGAATTCGTGCTTGTATTTTGCAGCCATGACTTATTAAGCTGATAGTTTAGTAATTTTCACACTGTCAACACCTGCTTTCTTTGGGATTGGAATTATTATATTCTTCTTGAAGTCTTGAGGGTATTTCACCTGTCTTATACATCTTGCTCACCAAATGGTAGAGTTTTGTCATGCCTGGCTCTCCCAAGGCTATCAGTAGTTGTAATGGAATGTTGTCAACTCCTGGGGCCTTGTTGCGACTTTGGTCTTTCTTGAGTTAATGTTACATCATGTGCTGTCAGCAGTATAAAGTTGATTTGAGTCCCACAAATGTTATTGTATGGCATGTACCTTTCTGAACTTATAAGTTATGATGGTGATGGAGAAAATTGGTGCCTTTCGTTTGTTTTGCTTCAGTATAATTAGTCTTCCATCACTACATTTCAGCTAAGCAGTAAGATCTACCAGTTCGTGTTCATTATGTTTATATTTATGTCCAGCCCGTTTAAATATATTTAGTTTTATGTTATTCTTTTCCCTTCCAGAGTAGTGACGATTTTGAGGAAAAAATGCGCCGACAGAGAGAAAAACAAAAGGAACTCATTTCACAGTTGAAAACACAGTTGGAAGATTTGGAAAAATATGCATATGAAACAGGAGAAGCAGGTTTACCACAAAGTGTGCTTATGGAACGGCAGAAAATTATCATTGGCAAGTATTCAAACTACTGTGTTAAGTATTATTTCACAAATATTTTTTCATGTAATTCACTACACACATGGAGAGAGCAATCTTGATAATGTGAACTTTTATTTGAATTAATGTTACATCATGTGCTGTCAGCAGACTGTTAAATTAACTACTTAAATAAAGTGCTTATTAGTTGAACTAGCAAATGTGTTTTTAATTCTGTAATCAGAGTAAAACGATCTATTTGTTTCGATATTGAAACAGAGTTTGAGTTACATAGAACTTAAAATCAAAGATGCTGATTCAGTTTGATGACTGTCATTAGGTTTTAACCTTTTGCTATGATGTTAATTCAGTGTCTTCCAGTTGCATTTATCATCTGATACAACAATTTTTTGTGCTATTTTCCTGATTCTGTTGTCTTGCTGGTTTTGGAAAGGTGTGCCCTTCAGTGAAACAGCATTTGTTCATATTTCTTTATATTTTTGTAATATAAGGAGAAACTTTGTGAGGTAGTATGATTGTTAAGACACTATAATCACATCTGGGAGGGATGATTTTCAAATTCCAAACTGGCTGAGGAGATTTAAATTTTTTGTGACTTCCCAAATTAAGGGGACTGTGCATGTACAATGCTGTTAACCCATTAACATCATTTTGCTATTCACTGTGCAGGATGACAAATACACAGTTCAACACATTTGCTTCACATGCTATAAATGGAACAAAATTCTCTCTTAGAAGCCTGCAATGAACTTCCTTGGCCCATATACACTTTGTACGAATTTCCTTTTGGTGTATTGATTATATGTTATCTTAAGTCATGTCCTCAAAGTTATGTCACTGTTATTACAATTGTTTTTCAGTTCTGCCTTCAAAATTGCTCAGTTATATTTTTCAATTTGTTGATGAAGTGTATCTGCACTTGAAGCAAACCGTACTATATCAGCAAAATGGAGGTAATACAGATATGTTGTATGAATAATGTTAATTACTTTTCCCAGTTCAGGGATCTGAAAACTTCCTCATGGGCTGTCAAGAACAGTTTCAGTAATATGGAAGCTCCTTCCCTTTAATCATCTTTCAGTTTGAATTTTCTCATTATCCTGATGAAGTATAGTAGAAGCTGAGACATTTACATACATATTCTTCAGAATGCTAACACTGGTTGAATCAGTGTCTTTTTTCTTAAGTGTTTTGAGAACAAATTTTGTTGAAATTGAATCAAAAACTTTCTCAAGATCTATGATCTGCAGGCAGGATGGTAGCTCATACTCCATTGCTCCATTCTGTAATTTTGTTCACAATTTGCAAATCATCCATTGTGCTGTGTTCACTTCTGAAGCCAGCTTTTTCCTTTACTTAACAAAAATTTATAGTTTTTTTTCCTGTGTGGTTGGTTATAGCTTTAATGAATAACTTGTACATTAAGAGACAAGTTCTGTAGTTATAAGGGGGTTGTGTGTCTCCTTGCTTGTGAAGAAGAAAGATTACTGCAGTTTTCCAGTTTTGGGGATTTGCCTTTCTTTGCAGACATACTGTAAATAGTTTTGCAAGTTCTTTTTGTATTATTTTCACTCCAGTTTTACTCATTTGTTGTGGCTTTCCTATCTTCATACTTGGAATAGCTTACAGCTCATGTAGCATTACTTTCAGAGTGTCATTATCTTTATTATTAATTATCTATGTATCTTTTAGAACAAAGTTCCTGGGAAACAGCAATGAAAAACTAGAATAAAAGTTTTTATTTAAAAACTATCTGTGTTTCTGATTCATGGCTTGAACTGTGAGAACATTCAAAAGTCTTCTAAAACTCTTACAGTTTTCTTTCTGTTGTTAATTACTGTGCCATTTAATTAATGGAATGTGAATGTGATACTGTAAAGTCATTTGTGAAATATAAAAAGTATAAGAAGTGAAGGTTACTGCTCACTTTATACTTGATGTCAAGTAGTCAACAAGCACATAAAAACTGCAAACATTGCTGACATTTTGGACAGTGTTCTTCACACACACACACACACACACACACACACACACACACACATTGGCCCAGGTGTCTGTGGAGGAGGGACTTTTTGGTGTCAATGGGGAGGCAACTAATGAAATGTAGATATTGTTCACACACACACACACACACACACACTGTCCCAGGTGTCTGTGGAGGAGTGACTTTTTAGTGTCGATGGGGAGGCAACTAATGAAGTGTAGATATTGTTGATAGTTGATTGATTTAGTTTGGACAGAGCCTTATATGCATCCCCTTTCTTGTCTTACTGAACTTCTTGCTTCTAATGACTTCAGTTTGAAAAGTATTTTCAGTACTAAAAGGAAAAGATGCAAGAATTAAAGTTCTAAGTCTAATAAAAATTATTGCACATTACAAATGAACAGGTGATCTTGGGATGCACAGGGTCATTGCGAGTATTTTCACTGTCAAACTCATGAGTCAGAAGACAGACCATTGTGAAAGTGGCTTTCGGTTGTTTAGAAATTCTCTCTCTCTCTCTCTCTCTCTCTCTCTCTCTCTCTCTCTCTCTCTCTGTGTGTGTGTGTGTGTGTGTGTGTGTGTGTGTGTGTGTGTGTGTGTGTGTCCTTTTCCTCCTGCTGTAACGTTCTCCAGAAATAACTATTTTAAAGGTAAGCTTAACTTATATGTTCAATGTTTGTTATTCTGTTCATGTACTTTTAATTTTCAGATCAGCTGAAAGGGAAATTGAACTTGAATGTTGATGACATGTCCAAACTTACTGTGGATGATATAAGAAGTGAAGTGGACCAGGCAATCAGTAAAGTAAGTTTCTTATAGGTTCTACATGTCTGTAGCAGACTGATGCACAAGTGGCAAAGGGTACCATGTATCACTGCTTGTCATTCCCCTTTCTGTTCCACTCTGGACTGAGGGAAAAATGACTGTCTATAAGCTTCTCTACGAGCCCTGATTTCTCTTGTCTTTGTGTTCCGTATGCGATGTGTATGTCGGTGGCAGTAGGATAGTTCTGCAGTTTGTCACTAGTGCTGGTCATTCA
This sequence comes from Schistocerca serialis cubense, assembly GCF_023864345.2. Classification (NCBI taxonomy): domain Eukaryota; kingdom Metazoa; phylum Arthropoda; class Insecta; order Orthoptera; family Acrididae; genus Schistocerca; species Schistocerca serialis. The sequence continues at coordinate 391,418,463 of NC_064640.1, forward strand.
AAGATTCTCATTAGTGTGTCATGAAAAGAATCCAATGATTACCAGTTGACATCACAGACCATTTCGACAACACACTCACATTTTGATCGAACCTACTGGTAACAAATGTGGGAGAATGTTTCTGAATTTTTTTGATGTCTCCCTTTAATTTGACATGGTGGGGATTATAGACATCAAGCAATACTCAAGACTGGGTTACATAAATGTTGTGTATGCTGTGTCCTTTATAGATAAGCCACACTTTCTCAAAACTCTCCCAATAAACCGAAGTCGACCATTTACTTTCCCTGCAATCGATCTTACATACTCATTCCATTTTATGTCACTTTTCAGTGTTACACGTAGATATTTATATTTAATTGATGTGGCTGTGTCAAGCAGCACACCACTAATACTATATTTGAATATTATGGGATTATTTTTCCTACTCATGTACATTAACTTACATTTTTCCACATTTAGAGAATGCTGCCATTCATCACACCAAATAGAAATTCTGTCCAAGGGGTTCTGTGTCATCCTATTGTCTCTGAAAGAAGACGGTTACCTAACCACAGCAAATAGTTGCATATTGCTGCTCACGCTGTCTGTCAGATGGATTATGTGTATAAATAGCAAGAGCTGTCCTGTCACACTTCCGTGAGGCACACCTGACAATACCTTTGTCTCTGATGAACACTTTCCATCCAAGACAACATAGTTGTTTCAATTGCTTGAAAAGTCTTTGAGCTACTCACATAACTGAGAACATATCTGATATGTGTGGATCTTTGTTGACTGTCTGCAATATTGCACTGTGTCAAAAGCTTTCCAGAAATCTATAAATATGAAATCTGCCAGTTGCTCTTCGTCCATGGTTTGCAGGATGTTGTGTGAGGAAAAGGGAAGTTGAGTTCTGCAGGAGTGATACTTTCTAAATCTCTGTCAGTTTGAAGCTAGAAGTTTTCTCCTATCAAGGAAATTTATTATATTCGAATTTAGAATACACTCAAGAATTATGCAGCAAATTGATGTTAAGGATACTTGTTTGTAATTTTGTGGGTCCATTGTTTTTCCCTTCTTATGTGTTGGAGTCACCTACATTTTTTCCTCCATTCCCGTGGGACTTTCTGCTGATTGAAAGATTTGCAATAAATGCAGGCTGAGTAAGGGGCTGATGCTGATTTGGTATTCCGTCCAAACCTGGCAACTTTTTTGTTTTCAGCTCTTTTTCAGCTGCTTTTCAATAGTTGGGATGCCTATTTCTACATGTTCCATATAAGAGTTTGTACAGCGATCAAACGGTGGTACGTCTGTGTGATCCTACTGCATGAATGATTTCTTAATCATAAATTTCAAGGCTTCAGCTTTCCATTTGCTGTCATCTATTGTCACACCAGACTGGTCTGTGTGCAACTGAATAACAATATTCAAGCCACTTAGTGATTTTGTATTTAGCACCAAATATTTTTAGGATTATTGGCAATATCTTCATTAATATATGACTGTGGAAGTTGTATGCTTCACATGCACGTATTTTTATAGATCACAAATTTCTATCATTCCCTACCTACTGAAATTTCTGCTTTCTTTGTTGAACAGTGTGTGCAACAGTCTCTGTTTTCTCAGCATTTTCCAAATTTTGTTATTAGATCATGGCGTGTTTTTTCAGTCAATAATCCACTTACTTGACCCGTGCTTCCTTAGAGTGCTATTTACAATCACTTTGAACTTTGCACATAATTCTTGTATGTCCATCGTATTGACACTAAGATCTGGTTTCTCTCAGGGGTAAAATTTTCAAAAAAACATATAGGAATGTAGCTGGGTGATGTTGTCAACAACTGCTATTATTTCAATAGGTGCACAACCTGTCATTTTCAAGGCAAAACTGCAGTAAGTAAGTACTGTGCAAGAGAATTTAACACACAGATTAACAGAGAAATTTCAGAAAGATAACACACACTGTAAACATTAGTGCCACCACACTACCAAAGATGACTTATCTCAGAAGCTATTGATAGTGACAAGGGAAAGAGCAGTATTCCATGCAGAATTCAGGCAAATACTTCCATCTCTATTTATAAGGTTACTTACATATTTAATTTCACCTGCTTCCTTAATAAAACACTGTCAATAACTAGAAGTGTATGCCAGAATCTCTGTATTGTTATATTCCATAGGATGACCAGTGCCAACTCTTTGTTGTGACGTCACATGTGCTGGACTGCTGTTCAAATTGTTCGCCAATATTTTATAAAGTTTTACTCCTCAGTTACTCCTTTTAAAGTTTTTTGTGTTAATATTTGCTTTAAAAGTAACTTATTAGTGGATTTTCTTTCATCTCAGTGTTCCTTTCTGTGTTATTGATTTGAGTGGTCTGTTATTCATGAGTGCGCTTACGTCGTTCATCCAGGTCTCGTGCCTCAGCAGTTTGTTTACATTTTTTGATGTGTGGTTGCAGTTTAGTGCTTCTAAAGCTAGGTACTGTCAAAGTTGTTTGAGCACTGTATTCAAATATTAAATTTAATAGTTTCCAGTTGTTCATCCAAATATTAGCAGTGTGTTTGCAAAGTTGTTTGTGCACCGTTATACAGTTATTAAATTTAGTAGTTTTCAACAGTGTCTTGTGCTGTTTGTGGTGAAATAATGGGTTAATAAACTTTTGGAAATGTTTGCCCACTGTGTTTTTTAGAGTTGTCTGTGTGTTGAAGTCGTTTAGTAAATTTCATGTGGTAGTTTTCAGCTGACATTTCTTGTTGTTTCTAGTGAAAAATTTCAGTTAAATTTTCATTCACTGTTTTAATTTCATTGAGTGTTCCAGTGGCTGCTTGAATTTTTGGTTTTAGCTAAGAATTTGTGTGAAGTTTTTGTGGTATTGGTATTAGTTGTTGTTTAGTAGTATTAATAAAAATTGTTGCTTTCTTAGTAGAGAGAGAATTTTGAGACCACTATTGTTAGTTCTTTAAATAGTTGTACTGTTGTAATTGAACTTAGGTAACATAGATGTTTGGTTTTTTCGGTAACTATTAAAATTTTACCACGAGTGAGAAGTGTGGGCTTTGACATCGGTTTGTGAGTAGTGGGTTACAATGTGGGATTTCTTCAAAGTATTTTCATTGGGGGGGGGGGGGGGGATACAGTGGGGAAACTAGTGGACATTCTGGTGACACCCTCTCCTGGAAATGCAGAATCTGGTGTAGAAATAAGTTGATAGAGGAGCAGGAGGGAAAGATCTGTGCCCTTCAGATGCAGATACAGGAACAAACAAGGAACTACATAGTTTGAGAAGGGTGAAGGGTGCTTGGGAATGGGAACTGGCAGTTGGTAAGAAAGCAGCTAAGATGAGGAGATATTCAGACGGTAGCTCTTTGCTTATATGCAATAGATTGGACCAACTTTCAGAGTTGAGTGGAGAGGAGCCTCTTGTACATGTAGGTGTAGGAAACATGCAGCAGTCCTCGGCAGTTAGGAAGCCTAAGTCAGTTACAAATTCTAACAGAAAGAAGGAGGTTCTGCTGCTAGGTAGTTCGCACAGTAGAGGTGTGTGCCAGCAGTTGCAGGAAGTGTTTGGGGGGGAGGGGGGTGAGTACCAGGTCACCAGCATTGTGAAGCATAGTGCACGGTTGGCACAGGTGACTTACAGCATAGGGGAGTTATGTAGGAATTTTACAAAAGAGGATCGGGTAGTGATTGTTGGGAGAGCAGGGAATGGTCTTGATAGGGACGGGGAATGTGATGTAGGTGGTGACCTGGTAAAGATAGCTACTCAAATTGGTGGCACTAATGTGCACTTTGTGCAACTGTTTCAGCGTCATGATCAGCCTCAGCTTAATGCTGCTGTTAGGCATGTTAACATTGGGATGGAGAAGGCACTGATGGTGGAGGACATGGCTCACAGTGCAGTGGTGCCAGTTAAGTCTGTCAATAGATTTCACTAGGCATGGCCCGCACCTCAATATGTATGGGAAGGGAAGGCTGGCAAAGCTTATAGATGACAGTGTAGTGGATGGTGGTGGGATCACTCATGAAAAAATTCCTGTTGTAGTTGGTGTTAGAGCTGCACCTTTTTTAAATTGAAGTCAGCTGATAGGTATACCTGCTTAAAAGAAGTCCCTCTAACAAAGGAATCACCTTCAGAGGTGGTCAGGTATCCAAGTAGTGAAGGAATTAGCATACTTCATCAAAATATAGGAGGTTTAGAGATAAAGTTAGTGAACTGCTTATAGATGTTGACAGTGATACTATTGATATATCGGAGCCCCACTTAAATAATTTGACAATTCAGAGGCTTCCTTTACTAGGATACAGTTTAACTGGCTGTTTTTGAAGGTCTTTGTGGAGTGGGGTAGTGGCCATGTATGTAAAAAAAAAAAAAAAAAAAAAAAGAAAAAAAATGGGCATTGTGTTAGTAAAAAGATGAGTGGCCTTTCAGACCATGATGCACAAATTTTGACACTAAAAGGCTTTTGTATTCGAACAAATGTAATATATAATTACAAACTATGTAGGAAAGCTAATCCAACAGCAATAGAGATAGTGTCTGTTCAACAGCACAAGGTCGACAATATAAGGTCAGTTTATAGTAAAAATATTTCTGTTGCTGATAAGTCATATACATGTACAGTATTTAACAATCATTTTCTGAGTATTGCTAGTGAATTAAGTAAAAACTTAGTTTCTGCAGGGAATCATATCACTCTCCTGGAAAATGGCTTTCTGAGATTTATGTCTGAACTATTGCTCTGTGATACTGACAAGGGGGAGATTGAGTCAATAATTAAATCAATGATGACCAAGAATCCTCATGGATATGATGGAGTTCCTAGCAGAATATTAAAGTACTGTGCTGCACATGTTAACCTTGTACTTAGCCATATTTGTAATTTTTCCCTTAAGAGTGGTCAGTTTCCTGAACGATTAAGTACTTAGTAAAGTACTGCTTCATAAAAAGTAGACAATTTTATACCTATTCCTATGCCATCAGTGTTTGCTAAAGTTATTGAAAAGGCTGTGTATGTACAGATAATTAATCATTTTATATCACATAAGTTTCTGTCAAATGTACAGTTCAGCTTTAGAAGTGGTTTAACAACTGAAAATGCTATATTATCTTTTGTTAGTGAGGTACTGGGTTGATTAAACAAAAGATTTTGAATGTTAGGTACATTTTTTGATTTAATTAAGGCGTTTGAGTGTGTTGATCTCAAAATGTTGCTCCAGAAATTGGACCATTATGAAATACATAGAGAAGCTCACAATTGGTTCACCTCATACATTAACAACAGACAACAAAAGGTCATTATGCACAGTGTTGAGGATGGCTGTGATGTGGGGCCTGAGTGGGGCACACTCAAATGGGGGATGGGGGGTTGTTGCCCCAAGGATCATTGTTGGGACCACTCCTGTTCCTTATTTATGTAAGTGATATGCCCTCTAGTATTACAGGTAATCCTAAAATATTTCTGTTTGCTGATGACACTAGCTTGGTAGTGAAAGATGTTGTGTGCAACATTTCGCTTTGTTTCAAATAGTGCAGCTCATGGCATTGATTCATGGCTTGTAGAAAATAAACTAATGCTAAATCACAGTAAGACTCAGTTTTTACAGTTTCTAACTCTTAATTCAACAAAACTCAATGTTTTAATTTCAAAGAACGGGTATATGATTAGTGAAACTGAACAGTTAAAATTTCTAGGTGTTCAAATAGATAGTAAACTGTCACAGAAAGCCCATATTCAGTATCTTTTTCAAAGACTTAGTGTTGCCATTTTTACTATTCAAACAGTACTTGAAGTAAGTGATCGTTCGACACAAAAATTAGTCTAATTTTCTTATTTTCATTCACTTATGATGTATGTTATTACATTTTGGGATAGTTCTCCTCATTCTCAAAGGATATTTGTGGCTCAGAAATGGGCAGTTTGGGCAATAAGTGGTGTAAGTATGCGAACCTCTTGTTGATCATTGTTCACTAGTCTGGGTATTCTGACTTTGGCCTCTCAATATATATATTCTTTGCCATCATGTATTGTTAACAATATTAGCTTGTTCCCAAGAATTAGCAGCTTTCACTCAGTTAATACTTGGCAGAAAGCCAATCTGCATTTGGATCTCACTTCCTTGACTCTTATGTAGAAAGGTGTACAGTACACTGCTGCATCCATTTTCAATTAGCTACCACAAGAATTCAAAAATCTTAGCAGTATTCCACGTGCTTTCAAATTGAAACTCAAGTGTTTCCTCGTGGATCACTCCTATTCTGTCGAGGAGTTCCTTGAAAAATTAAGCTGATTCCTCCATTATATTGTTAATTGTGTCTACTTAAACTTATGGCTTGTCTTTTTTTTTAGTTCATAAACATTTCATTTTCTCTTTTGTTACTTTTATGTTGTCATTTCATGTAGTGACACGTTCCATGAGCTTGGAGATTTGCTCCTCAATTTGGTCCTACTGAACTAGACATGTAAAATAAAAATAAAATAAAAAAGACAATGTTCTGTACTAGCAGGAGTTATCAAAAGTGAAAATTAATGACCATCATATGAGGTAGCATTAACTCTGTCCCTTTGGTGTTTTTTTACAAGGGAGATGGGAGAGAGCGGGATCCCACGCAAAATTTAAGCAAAAACGTTTATTCTTTTTATAAAGTTACTTTCTACTTTAATTTCAACTGTTTCCTTAATAACACCATCCTAATAGCTGTAAGTATGTGCCAGAATCTCCATATCGTAATATTCCATAGATTGACCAGTGCCAAGACAATGTTCTGCAGTAGCAGATTTGCTTGGCTGCTGTAAGCATGTGTGATGCATATGCTCAGTACACTGACCCTCCACGGACGTGAGAGTGTATCCAATATATGACTTGCCACACCTGCAACGAATATGATAGACAACTGTCATACACAAACCAGTTTCATCCTTTATGGAACCTAGAAGGACCTTAGTCTTGGATGGCGATCAAAAAACACATTTCACATCATATTTCTGCAAAATACAACCAATCCTGTTGCAAATGCACCCTGCATAAGGCAAAAAGGCTGTAGATTTTGGTGCCATCTTCATTATCATCACCACTCACCTGGTGCACAGTTGGTCAATAACAACACGTCTGATCTATCTTTCACTATAACCATTCTGACAAAAGATGACCTCAAGATGGCTAACTCAGCTGACAATCTCTCAGGGTCTGAGATGATGTGGGTCCTGTGAACCAAGGTATGAAGTAGCCTTTCCCGCTGATCCAGATGGTGACAACTGTCAGCCTGTAGATGGAAGATGGAGTGTTGCGGGTTTCTAAAAACAGCATGTCCCAATGTACCATCAACCTTCCTCCTGACCAACACATCAAGGAAGGGAAGGCAGCCATCGTTCTCCACCTCCATCAAGAAATGAATGTTCGGGGTTATTGAATTCAGATGTTCTAAAAAGTCATTCAAATTCTCGCTGCCATGAGGCCAAATATCAAAAGTATTGTCAACGGATCAGGAGAAAACATGCAGGCTTCAAAGCCGCCAACTCCAAAGTACAGTCCTTGAAGTCGTCCATAAAAAAATTGGCAATAATAGGTGACAACGGGCTTCCCATCGCAACCCCATCTGTCTGCTAATAGTGTTGGCCATTGAATAAAAAGTAAGTGGAAGTCAACACATGTCAAAATAGGTTTGTTAATTCAACACCAAATCTAACCTCAGTTAACTGAAGTGAATCAGAGGAACACGAGTGAAGAGAGAGACCACATAAAAACTTATTAGAACATGAGTGTCATTCAAATGGATTTCCTTAATGAGCATAAGATATGCACTAAGTTCTTAATGCGATGCTCACACCAACCTACTAATGGGCTCACTAGAGTAACAGTGTCCCGATCACTCTTGTTACTGTTGTTATTTTACCTGTGAACAAGGGCAATGCTACAGTTGTTTTGGACAGGGAGGATTAAGTTCAAAAGATGCATTTGATGGCAGGATTGGTGCTGACCCCACAAAAAGTGTTGAGAGAAAGACTATTCACCTCCTAAAGAAAGGTTCCTTGTCGCAGGAAACTATCAAGAGTCTTAATTCTCGATGCACTGTTTCCCCTAGGCTCTACAGCATTCCTAAGATCCACAAGGAAAGAGTTCCTCTTAGACCGATTGTGAATAACATTATTAGTGCACTGAACTACAGTGTAGCAAAATGCCTTACTACTCTGCTGTTGCAGACCATTGTCTTGGCACTGGTCACCATACAGAATATGACAACACACAGATTATGGCATGCACTTCCAGCTATTGAGATAGTGTTATTAAGGAAACAGTTGAAATTAAATGTGCAAGAAACCTTACAAATAGAGATGGAGATTTTTGCTTAATTCTGCATGAAATTCTGCTCTTTCCCATGTCAAAAAACTTAGGGACAGACTTAATACTACCTCATCTGATAGCTATTAATTTTCACTATTGACAACTTCTGATGTCTGCCATCTTTGGTTATGTGGATGTGCTAGTGTTTACAGCATGTGTTATCCTTCTAGAATTTTTCTGTAAATCGAGATTTTAAATTCCATTGCTCAGTGCTTACTTGTTGCAGTTTTGCCTTGAAAATGACTGGGTGTGCAGTCAAAATGTAGGTGGTTGTCGATGACATCACCCGGATGCAACCCTGTAAGATACTGAGTCCAAATGATGTCCATTAATTTTCTAAATATGGTTCTAACAATTGCTTGTCTGCTCTTTCTAGCCTAAAAACACTCCTAGCCTTCTTGATGGATTTACTAATTTTATTAACCATCATGGATATGTTGACACCCTGATCACTAAACCTTGTCACTATACTAACATGATCAATAATGTCAGTCCTATTTGTAGCTATGAGGTTTAAATATTTCTATTGCATGTGGGTTGCCACACTAGTTGTTCAAGACAGTTTTTGGAGAAACGGAGTGGCAAGTGCGTTATTTGTGTAGAATTATACATCTTTTAATGAAACATGGTAAGTAATGTGTTTCTTCTTTACAGACACCCAAAAAGCACAATCCTGTGGTCACATGAGATAGATTATTTATTATCAGTTATTGAAAGCAGTTGCCTGGGCTGAAAGAGATTGAAGAGGGGGATGGAAGGATGCAAGGAGGGGACAGCAGGAAAGAGGCAGGTCTTTCAATGGATGTCTCCACAATAAGGTGAAAGAGGTGTGGAAGATAGAGCATAAAATGAGAGAGAGAGAGAGAGAGAGAGAGAGAGAGAGAGAGAGTGAGTGAGTGAGTGAGTGAGTGAGTGCCTGCATGGAAGGAAGTAGAGTTTCGGGAGAAGGCAGTACACGATATGGATGTGAAGAAATGGTGTGGACAGATGAGATAGGGGAAAAGGTAAGGTGAGGCAATGGGTTGGTTGGTTTTGGGGATGAAAGGGACCAGACTGCTACGGTCATTGGTCCCAGACTGAGGCAATGGGGGCCAGGTTAGTGGAGTTATCTGTATGTGCTGTAACTATTCATTTGCACATTTTAGACATGTTTTTTCATTTTCAGAAATACCATTTTTGACTATGTTATGATGATTTGAAAATGGGTTATGACTCAAAACTAGTCATCAAGTGAATAAATAAAAGTGAAATTTGCACTGGGAACGATTTTTCATCCTACTAAGGCTAGTGAAGGTTTAGGCCAGGGGAATTGTGAGAGCACATGATATGCTGCAAAGACAATTTCCACCTGTTTAGTTCAGATGACCTTGTGGTGGAAGGGAGTATCCAAATGGCTCATATAGTGAAGTATCTGTTGAAGTCATTTATGTTGTGGTGTGCAGCATATTCTTCAGCTCGATGGTCAAATTTGTGGTTTACTGCACCATGGCATTGACCATTCCTGCTGTTGGTTATTTGTCATGCTCACATAGAATGCTGTTCAGTAATTGCAGCAGAGCAGCCATAATGTGGCTGCTTTCATATATGATCCTATCTTTCATTGGCTAGGAAATGCCTGTGAATCGGGTACAGTAGGAGGTGGTGGGTGATGTATGGGGCAGGTCTTGCACCAGGGCTGACCACAAGGAAACAACTACAGGATTAGGAGAAAGATTGGAATAGCGATGGACAAGGATATTTTTTAAGTTGGGTGAAAGTCAGAACACTATTTTAGTTGATGTAGGTAGGATTTTGCATGGGATAACCCTCATTTCTGGGATCTTCCTGTGAAATAGTGAAAGCCCTGGTGAAGGGAGTGGTTAAGCTTTTCGAGACCAGGAAATGATATTGTGGGATCAGAGGAGTGCTAGTCGGTGGCTGGATAACAGGTTTACTGATCTCAGAGGAAGAGGTGGCATGAGAGATTTGTGTGTGGATGAGCTGTGTAGGATAATCAGCTCTGGTAAGATTATTGGTGTATTTTCCACAACTCCTGTTTTCCACTGCAGATGCAGCATCAACAGGTGGCAAGACTGTAAAGAAGTGACTTTGTCATGGAACAGATGACTACTGTCAGAGTGGAGGTACTGTTGGTAGCTGGTGTGCTTGATAGGACAGACATATTTATAGAGCCATCTGAGAGGTGGAGAGCTATATCTAGGGAATTGGCTCATTGAGTTGAGAAGGACCAGGTGAAGTGGATTTGGAAGTAGGCATTGAGGGTATGACGGAAAGGGCTAAGGTTGTCGTCATTGCTAGGAATCAAGACCATGAAAACATCATCAATGAAACTGAACCAGGCAAGGGGTTTTAGGTGTTCACACTGGTGATGCCCATAAAGAAGCTGGTATAAGATGGTGCCATACAAGCACCCATGGCAGTACCATGGATTTGTTTATAGATTTGGCTTTTAAATGTGAAATAATTGTGTGTCAGGATGTGATTGGCTAAGTTCAGGAGAGAGGCCATGGGTTTGGTATTAGGAAGACCCTGGGAAAGGTCGTGTTCCATGGCTGCAAGACCATGGATGCAGGGACTGTTGGTATATGAGGACATCATGTCCACAGTAAGCAACAAGGAGTTTAGTGATAATTGGACTGTGGAGAAGCAGTGAAGGAAGTGAGTGGTGTCTTGACTGTAGGATGGGAAGTTACGGGCAATTGCTTGGAGGTGGTGTTCAACAAATGCAGATGATAATTTTGTGGGAGCATTGTATCCAGCCACAATGGGATGATCAGTAGGGAGACCTGTGGGGTTGAGTTTGTGGAGTTCAGGGAGTAGGTTAAAGGTAGGAGTGCTGGAGTTGCTCTTGTGAGGAAGGAGATGGACTCAAGTGTCAGGCTTTGGAATGGATCTAAGGCCTTGGGGAGCTGTTGGAGGTCATGTTGGACTTCTGGGATGGATCAGGATGTAAGGTTTGTATGCAGAGATGTCGGAGATCTTCAACCACATAGTCTCTATGATTCATGACCACTGCGATGGGGCCTTTGTCTGTCGGGAGGATGATAAGATCTGGATTGGCTTTCAGGTTGTGTATTCCATAGGAGTGATGTTGGTCTCACTGGGGAGGAATTTAGGAATAGAATGTGAGGCCAGGTTAGATGTAAGGAATCAGTGAAAGATTAAAAGAGGATGACTGGTTGGAAGGGGAGGAGGATCGCAGCTGGAGGGAGGTTGGAGTTGTTTTAAATAAGGTTCTATGTGCGATTTGGTTGGCTGTTCAAAGTTGGGGTGTGATGAAGAAATAAATATTTCCACTGCAGAAAAAAAGTATGGGAAAGAAGGTCCTTCACAAGTCCAGCATGTTTGAACTTTGGTTTGGGGTTAAAGGTAAGGCCTTTAGAAAGTACTGAGACTTCTGCAGGGGTCAGAAGTTTGGCAGAAAAGTTGACAACAGTGTTTTGGGATGGGTTTTTCCAGAGCAGTATGTTTCGTGAAGGGTGGAGCAAGTTTTTGGGGGTGTGGAAGGTGGAACTTATGAATGGTTGGGGGGGGGGGGGGGGGTTGGATCAGACAGATAAGAATTTTTTGGCTGTAGATAATCCCATATGGGCATAAGACAGAAGCAGATAGGACAGCTTTCTCATATATTATTGGGAATGCTGTTCCAGCTGTTTGAAAGGCAAGAATTTCTGTTGCAGCGATAGCATGCAGGAAGGTGTGATGAGAGTAAAAGGATTTTGCAAAAGGAGTAGAGGCTATCAAGTATGGTTTCAGCTTGTATTATTTGATTACGAAGGACCATATTGGTGAGGATCAGACAGAATTTCAGATAAAGGATGTGTGATTGAAGTTTTACAAAGGCAAAGTAGAATTTTCGGAATTGGTGACGGTAGAATGTGTAGGGATTTGCGGCTGGATGGTTGAAAGAAAAAAAAGGAGTGACTGGAAAAAAAAAGTTGAAAGTAAGAAAGTGAAAACTCATGGTCAAGGCATTACAACAGATGTAAATGTTAGGTACTATATAGAGAGCTATGTAGGAAGTTAAAGGGAAGGTGAGAAAATGTTTTAAAGAAGCAGGGAGTAGCAAGCATGCTCAAAAATAAATATATTCAATTGCAAACTGACTCGTGGCAGTAAAAAATATGCACTATTGTAAATAAACATGTGCAATTGCCTAAGAGCCAGGTTGGGCAGGACTCGGTAGTGGGGTGTATTGGTTTGCTTTGTGGGGTGGTAATGGGGTGTATGTTTAAAACACCACTAAAATTAAATATTCAAATAGGGGCCGTCACTGTGAGAGCAGGCAGTTGTAGTATGACACTATTTCATTTGATGGGCCATTAAAGCGGTGGGCACAACAGATAGTGCCTGGTGTGCATTTTAATGGCAGGTACTGTAGATAAGTAAAGAAATACAGTCAAAGGACAGAGGTATGGAAAGGAAGAGAGAGGACAATAATTGAAATTCCTGGATTGAACAATGCATAAAATAAAGGAAAGGCAACCACTCACCCATAGCGAACTGATGTGTGTAGCTTAGAAATCTGTTACAGGAAACACTGTTCAGACTTGCTTTTGAGCTCTTGCTCTTAAGTTATGATCTTTGCCTTCTGTGGACAAGCCTCCACCAATGTCCGCTTAGCTGTTTCCCACTGACTCATCTTACTTTTTCTCTTCTCTATTCTATGCACACCACTGCTTTCCCATCAAGATCATGTACTACCTTCTCCCACCACTCTTCTTCTCTCCCCTGCTGGCATTTCTCTCTCTCTCTCTCTCTCTCTCTCTCTCTCTCATTTTTATTCTCTACCCTTGGTACTCATTTCATATTGTTCAGCTGCTGAGTCATCTGTTGAAAGTCATGTCTCTTTCCCACTACCCCCTCTTGGGTTTCTCCTTTCCCCTCCCCACCCCCTACAGTTCAGCCAACAGCTTTCAATAATTGGTAATCAATTATCAGCCTCTCCGTAGCCATGGGAGCATGATGCAGACATATACATCTGTGTGGTTGTTTGTGTGAATTGTATACTTTTACTACAAAGAACAAGAGCTCAAAAGTGATTGTGAATAGTTTTTCCCACTGTGTGTTTCTATGCTCTGCACATCTGTCTGCTGTAGATGAGTGGTTGCCTTTCCCTTGTTTTACATGAGATAAAGGTACATTGTATGGAAGATGAGACTCAATCTGTAATTTCATATTTGGAAATGTAGAAAGAAAAATAAAATTGAACTTCCTCACAGATTAAATGTGTGTGCCTGACCTGGACTTAAGTTTTGATCTTTGTCTTTCGTGAATAAGTCTCCATCAACTGGATCATCCAAGTACTGTGCATGGCCTCATGCAGGTGTCATTACATGCCAAAAAGTATGATGTGGGTGGCTCAGTTGGTAGTTCCACTTCCCACCAAAGCTAAAAGTTCTGGTTAAAGCTCTAGCCTGACAGACGTTTTTAGCAAAAGTATAGTAATAGTGTACACTTTGCTGCAGGTTGAAAGTTCAGTTCTGATTATGTGAGAATACTATTAACTAATTATTTTCAAATAAAACAGTGACTTACTTTGGTGTACCTGTCTTAAGTGTTGACTGTGGCTGATGTCCCGTTTCCCGGTAGGTTTTGGAAGGGGATATGAAGATGTTTATGAAACTGCCAAACTTGGCAATGATTATTGTAGTCCGTTGGTGACACAAAAGCAACTTTGATTATTGTCATGAGCTACAAAGAAATAAAGATGAACAAGTAGTTGAAAATAATTCTCTCATTGCACTCATCTGCAACCTCCTCTTAAAAATGGAAGAGTACAAAGGTCTACTGGTAAGATAAGAAAGTTTCCGTGGCGAACTCTATCATGCATTTGCTCAGTTGCTGGTCACTATTGTTCCAATTTCATAGACCAAGTACTGGAGAACTGAATGCCAGGAGTGATCTCCATTCAAACAGTACTACTGTTAGTAAACAGCATTGCAAGCCTTTTAGCCAGTCATGTATTTTTTAAAACATTTCAACTAAAATTTAAAACCTTGATTCATAACTTCACTGACATAACTCTAAATTCTGTAAATTGACCTCATACATGCATAAACTACTCAGGGTGGATGAGGGAGTATCCAGTTTTTCGTGAAGGGAAGATGATGATGTTTCTTTTGGGGAAGAAGACCTTATTTTATTATGATGAGCATTTCTCCCTATGTAAGTTGGCGTCAACAAAATATTTTCGTATTCAGAGGAGAAAGTTGGTGATTGAAATTTTGTGAGAAGATTCCATCGCAGCGACAAATGTCTGCATTTTAATGGTGTCCATCCCAAATCCTGTATCATGTCCATGACACTCTCTCCCCTATTTCACGATAATACAAAAGTTGCTGCTCTTCATTGAACTTTCTCTATGTACTCCGTTAATTCTATCTGGTAAGGATCCCAGATCATGCAGAAGTACTCGAAAAGTGGATGGACAAGCATAGTGTAGGCATTCTCTTTAGTAGATCTGTTATATTTTCTAAATGTTCTGCTGATAAAACACAGTCTTTGGTCTACCTTCCCCACAACACTTTGTATGTGTTATTCCCAATTCAAATTGTTCACAATTGTAATTCCTAGATTTTTAGTTGACTTTATGGCCTTTAAATTAGACTGATTTGTTGTGTAACCGAAGTTTAACGGATTCCTTTTAGTACTCATGTGGATGACCTCGCACTTCTCATTATTTAGGGTCAGTTGCTAATTTTCGCAGCATCACATGTGTTTTCTAAATCATTTTGCAATTTGTTTTGTTCTTCTGGTGAGTTTACTAGATGATAAACATCATCATCATCTGCAAACAATCTAAGACAGCTGCTCAGATTGTCTCCTAAATCATTTATATAGATAAGGAACAGCAGAGAGCCTATAACACTATCTTGGGGAACGCCAGAAATCACTCCTGTTTTACTCGATGACTTTCCGTCAATTACCACCTCTCTGGCAGGAAATCACGAATCCAGTCACATAACTGAGACAATTTTCCATAAGCATGCAATTTCACCAGAAGCCACTTGAGTAGTACAGTGTCAAAAGCTTTTTGGGAATCTAGAAGTATGGAATCAATTTGAAATCCCTTGTCAATAGCACTCAACACTTCATGTGTGTAAAGAGCTAGTTGTGTTTCACAAGAACAATGTGTTCTAAATCCGTGTTGACTGTGTGTCAATAGACCATTCTGTTCAGGGTAATTCGTAATGTTTGAACACACAATATGTTCCAGAATCCTGCTGCATATTAATGTTAATGATATGGGCCTGTAATTCAGTGGATTACTCCTACTACACTTTCGTAAATATTGGTGTGACCTGTGCGACTTTCCAGGCTTTGGGTACAGATCTTTTGTCAAGCGAGCAGTTGTATATGATTGTTAAGTGCAGTGCTGTTGTATCAGCATACTCTGAAAGGATTGTAATTGGTACACAGCCTGGAGCAGGAGACTTGCTGTTATTGAGTGATTTAAATTGCTTCACTACTCTGAGGATATCTGCTTCTATGACAATGTGTAAGTCACTCAAGCCCTCAAAATGAGGGAGACATGCTGCTCATACGGGATCATGTTCATAGTCACCCCATCTCCCTGAATACCTACCTTCAAGCTGTTGCAGTTCACCTTTTCCTTCCTGACTTGACCTTTTACCTTTCTACCATGTACATCCCTCTGCCATTTGATGTCAGCAGGGCAGACTTCCTCCAGTTTATTGGGCAGCTACCTAACCCCTTTCTGCTGCTCAGTGACCTTGATGCACACCATCCCCTTTGGGGTTCTCTCAGAACCTGACCGAGAGGTGCCCTTTTAGCTGACCTTCTCAATCAACTTAATCTCGTCTGCCTTAACACAGGAGCGCACACATCCCTTTCAGACTCCATGCACACCTATTCCCATTTACATATATTCTTCTATACTACCCAGCTTGCCCATTGTCTCGAGTGGTCCGTTCTCTCTGACACAACTCAAGCAACCATTTCCCATGTGCTATCCATCTGCGGACTCCTACCCCACCTACGTGCACACCCAAATGGCAGTTTACTATGGCCTACTGGAGACTTTACTCCTACATGGCAACCTTTGATGACAACATTTCCCCAGTTGTGATGACCAGGTAGAATATCTTACAAATTATCCTTAGCACTGCAGAATGTTCCATTCCTCACACTTCCTCTTTTCCACGCCGTATCCCAGTCCCTTGGTGGACTGAGGTATGCCATGACACGGAGACAGGCTCTACATGTTTTTAAATGTCATCCTATGATGGCAAACTGCATCCATTATAAACAGTTGCATGCTCAATGTCATCGCATTCTTCGGGATAGCAGAAAAGCTAGCTGGATTTCATTCAGTAGGAATTTTAACAGCTCCACTCCCTCTCCCATCGTGTGGGCCAACTTCCGACGGCTCTCTGGGGCCAAGATCCATTCCCCAATTTCCAGCCTGACAGTAGCAGACAATGTCATAGTGGACCTTATTGCTATGTCCAACACCTTGGGCCGCCATTTTTTGAACTTTTCGAGCTCCTCCCACTGTCACCCTGCCTTTCTCCATTGGAAACGAGCAGAGGAACTAGGGCACTAGCCATCTCTTCTTAGCATTGTGAGTGCTACAATGCTACCTTTACTATGAGGGAGCTAAATCGTGCTCTCACTTCATCCCGATGCTCTGCCCCAGGGCCAGACGATGTTCACATTCAGATGTTTCAGCCCCTGTCTCTTGTGGGCAAGCACTTTCTGCTTCGTACGTACAACCGCATCTGGGCAGAGGATACATTTCCCAGACACTGGTGTGAACACACTGTCATACCCATACCTAAGCCCAGTAAGGATGAACACTTTCCTTCTAGCTAACGCCCCATTTCTCTCACCAGATGTGTTTGCAAGGTGATGGAACGTATGATTCATGCCTGGCTGGTATGGTGGTTTGAGTCGCACCATATACTAACCACTGTACAGTGTGGATTCCAAGCATGACATTCTGCAGTTGACTATCTCATCCCATGTCATGAATTGTTTTATGTGTAAATACCAGACTGTGGCCATGTTTTTCAATTTGGAGAAAGCCTAAAACACCTGCTGGAGTACTGGTATTCTCTGCCTGCAACAGCTGCTGGAGTACTGATATCCTCTGTACACTCTAGACGCTGCATGCCTAATTTCCTTCAAGAATTTTTAAAAGACTGAGTTTTCAGGGTATGTGTGAGTTCTGCCTTGTCGGACACCTTTATCCAAGAAAACGGTCTACCTCAGGATTCCCTTCTGAGTGTTATCCTCTTTGCTATCACCATTAACCCTATAATGGGCTGTCTCCCACCAGGCATCTCAGGCTCCCTTTTCGTTGACGATTTTGCCGCGTATTATAGTTCTCCGTGAACTTGTCTCATTGAGTGGTGTCTTTAGCAATGTCTTGATCACCTTCACTCATGGAGCATCAACAGTAGCTTTCAATCTTCCACAGACAAAACCATTTGTATGAATTTTTGGCGGCACAATTGGTTTCTTCCACTGTCTTTACATCTTGGGCGTGTTGCTCTTCTGTTCATTGAAACTATGAAATTCCTAGGGCTCATGCTCGATAGAAAACTTTCTTGGTCCTCCCACATGTCTTACCTGGCAGCCCACTGTATGCGGTTCCTCAGTATCCTACATGTCATCAGTGGTACTTCCTAGGGAGCAGATCGAACCACCCTCCTTTATTTGTACTGGTCCCTTGCCTGTTCGAAACTAGACTACGGGTGTTGTGTTTATGCATTGGCACATATGTCCCTCTTATGCCGTCTCAATACTTTCCACCCTCATGGCATCCGTTTGGCCACTGGTGCCTTTTACACTAGCCCAGTTGAGAGTCTGTATGCAGAAGCTGCCAAACTACTGCTGTCCTACCATTGTGACTTTCTCCTCAGCAGATATCCTAGCCGATTGTCTGCCATGTGTGGCCATCCCCCCTGTGCCTCTTCTTTGATGACACATCTCTCTTCTCTGTTACTTCCCAGAGTTCGCTTTTGGCTCTTGCTCCGGCAGCTTAAATTCAGGCTACCTGCAACTTTTCTGGTGGGTGTGAACCCTTCACTACCTTGGCTACGTATGGCACCCTGTGTTCATCTTGGCTTCATTCACTTCCTAAGGACACTACTACAGCCTCACTCTATCACCTTCAGTTTCACGACCTCTGCATGGAACTTCATGATGGTACCTTTGTGTACACTGATGGCTCTCAGACTGACCATGGTGTCAGGTATGCCTTCGTCATTGGCACCGATGATTTTTGGTATCAGTTTCTGGAACATTGCTCAGTATTTACAGCAGAGCTCTTCACCCTGTATCAGGCCACACAGTGCATTTGGCAACATAGGCTTTTCAATTGTGTCATCTGCTCTGACTCTCTGATTGCCCTTCAAAGCCTCTGTGTGCTATACACTGCCCATCCCTTAATGCAACGGGTTCAGGAAAACTGCCACTTGTTCACTCTTGATGGAGCCACTGTGATGTCTATGTGGGTTCCTAGTCATGTTGGTCTGACGGGCAACGAGGCTGTTGATGCTGCTGCCAAGGTTGCAGTCCTCGTGCCTGAGTCCACTAATTCTTACATTCCCTCTGATCATCTCTGTGTTGCCACCAGTCAGTAGGTGATGTTACTTTGGCATCACCTCTGGTTCCCTGTCATGCGAACAAGTTCTGGGTTATTAAGCCTCTCCCAGCGGGTTGGATGACCTCCTCTTGGCCCTCTCACTGTGAGGAGATTATTTTAGATGGGTTACATATCAGGCACTGTTTATTGTTAGCCATTGCCATTTGTTAAATGGTGCTCCCCCACCACTTTGTGCTCATTGTGCTCAACCTCTGACGGTCTGCCATTTCCTGACCGAATGCCCTTTTTTTTTTACCACGTATGTTCTCGTGTGTGTTTGCCGTCGGAGTTATTGGCCGTTTTAGTGAACGATGCGTGGGCTATCGACCACATTTTACTTTTTATCCGTCATAGCAGTGTGACAAAGGCCAATACATTTTTAATTCAGGACCTCTGTTTCTCTATGGTGTATTTCATAGACCTTTCTCCACATCCCAGTTTTTAGCTGTCTTCTCCTCTGTCGATGGAGATTAACGTGAAGTTGTTTTTAACTCCTCTCTTTGTCTTCGTGTTCCACTGTTCTGACATGGGTGCATATGATCCTAGTTGTTTTTGTGCCCTAAAAGAAAACAAAACAAAGAAATTATGGGAACAGTTATGACAGGTCTCTTGCAATTCTGGTAAGCATATATCACATCTTGTCTTGACTTTGGATCTGTTATGTATGATTCAGCAAGACCTGCAAACATGAAGATGTTTAAATCTGTAGACCTCAAGGAAATAAAGGTAGCTAAAGGGACATATAGAACAACCTCCATTCCATACCTCATTGCATACTCTTGGGGGTCACTACTTTTGTCTCGCGGCAGTTCCTTCAAACACAACATGTGTGTATGCTCCATTAAAATATTGTAAAAGTGGACTTAAATAATGAAGTCTGGACTGCAGGCTTTCCTGTACTTCATAAAATCTATTAATAATCTACACCTTTTCAGCAACATGGCAACCATTTCTTCCATTCATGGATAGAAATGCAGGGCATGATGCTGCTGCCAAGGTTTCAGTCCTCGTGCCTCAGTCCACTAATTCTTACAGATTTTCAACAAGACTCCTAAAGGCCTTGTTGTGTATACGTAGTTCAGAAAAAGTTATGCCAAGGTTTATCAGGCAACAGTCGAATGCATGCGTGTACATTGGTGGTTAGGAACTGTATAGGCGCATAGCGACGATGAAAATTTCTTCTGCCATCGGGAACTAAATAGGCTCTCTCCACTTTGAGGGCTACTATACTAGTATGCATTGATAATCTTGGTACAAAGATGAATGTATGTGGTTTCAAAATAGTGGTAGAAACTCTTAATTAGTTTCAACAATGATTTGATGTTTTTCTGTCAAGGGACTGAATGCTTGGTTGAAAATTGTGTTTATCGCAGCTGAAATTTCAGCTGAAGACAAATAAAGTTCTGTTGCATGTATGTTTTTATTGGTGTTGGGTGTCAGTGTGTGTGGAATGGTGTTTAAATCCAGCTTTATTAATTTGTTAATGATAACTTATTGTTAGTGCTTGGTAGAAAATAACTAGTTTGTGAGTGGACTGTATACACATGAACATATGCCTAATATAGAGCATTGCTATCCATTAAGATAATTCTTTCCCCTTTTTAACTTTTTTCTATTTCTTACCACCCTCTGATTTTTATAACATTTTCTTATCATCATATATATCTCTAGGAGATATTCAGTGACATTTACTGTAAACTGCATCTTAAACTTCTCTGCAAACATAAATTTTATCTATTCAAGAAGTACGTGACTTGTATTTCTGTTACTTTAACTCAACATGGGCATAAATTTGTGGATGAATTTTTGTGTCGACAACTGTGGACTCTGTAATAGCTTCCAGAAATTTTGTCTACTTTCATTTATATAAACTAGACATGGAATATTCAACAAGCAATTCTGTAATATTTATATTTTGAAGTCTGGAAATACTTTAAATTTTTTTTTAAATTTGTCTCAAAGCAATATTCATTATATCTCTTAAGAAATGGGTGATTAATGGTATCTGGTGCAAAATACATATGGGGTTTGTGTGAATATAGGCCATACTCAATGTCTGTCATATTAGCATGAAAACTGCCATGTCTTTCTCTCTTATATTAATGCTTATTAACTCATATTGTGGCCCTTAATCATTAAGTCCTTTGGAAAGGGTTATCATATAATGGATTAACTTAACACAGACAATGTATATAAATACCTAATGGAAATTCCTGGATGGAGCAATACATAAAACCAGGGAAAGGCAACTACTCACCTATAGGGGACTGATGTGTGGAGCATACAATCACATAACAGGAAACAGTATTCACACTAGTTTTCAAGCTCTCGTTCTTTTCTATAAAAAGATCAAGAGATTGAACACTTGTGTGAATAATGTTTCCTGTTACATGTTTCTATGCCCCACATATCAGTCATCCCGATGTGAGTGGTTGCCTTTCCCTTATTTTACGTATAGATAATGTATTAAGTAACTAATTCCAGATTAATATTATTTAAGTTAGAAGAGAAACTTACACCCCCCAAATTGCTGAAACAAGAGGAATTGGAAGAGGACTGAAAAATGTGAAATTGCAGCACAATTGGTATCCAAGTTTATAACTTTTAATTTGTTGCAGCCTTATGATGTAGTAACAATTTCAATTCCAAAGCTTAAGATTTTGAGCACCCCCCACCCCCCGCTCTCTCTCTCTCTCTCTCTCTCTCTTTCTTTCTTTCTCTCTGTGTTCACTAGGCTTGCTCTGAATGTATTATCTCAGCAATTCAGAAAAAAATCACTCCTCTTTTGTCTTAAATTGTGTCTGTATTAATCTTTAACTGTGTATTGTAAGTCATGCCAGATTTGTTTGAGATCTAAGCATGCAACTAACACGTGTTTTATTTTCTTTTATAGCTTATTAACCCACTGAAGATGAAGGAAAATTTGGTAATGCAACTGAAAACACAGATTTCAGACTTGGAGCGATTCATTGAATTTCTTCAAGGTATAACACTCAGTTGCTTTGCACAGATTTTTAAGTGTTCAGCATTTTATAAATACTTTTGTTAACATGATAGTAAAAAAATTATACTAGAAAATGGAGAAAATTAATTTGATTATTAATACTAGCAGTAGCATTGTAAATCTGTTGATAAGACAGTGCTGTCAAACAGTTTTGAAACATGAATAATATGAACCTAAAGAAGTAAATGTCTGTGCAAAGTTGTTAATCGTCCAAGCAGAAATCTTAAGTTTGGTGTCTGCGTACAAGACTTGCTTGTAGCTTGTTTCCACACTAGAGGTGCTAAATGACTTTGTATGTAACTTTCTCAAATTGCAAGTAGACTGTGAAAGTGTACATAAAGTAGACGTTATCCTGTAGATGAACTTAGCATTTTCTCTGCTGCTTCACTGTTGGCATTTCCTACAAATAACTGCAGCTCCTTAATCAGTTGATATAGAAGTGCATCTTTGTTAATACTTTGTGAGTTATTTGTGAATATTGGCTGGAAAACTTTACAGAAATTCTATGCAAAAACTTTCATCATTAAGTGTTTTCCTGACAAGGAACAGCACTTAGTCAACCACTACATTGCTTTGCAGTGATGTTTGATGAGGCCTACTTTCGTGATACTTTGAAAATGAAGTCTAATATCACATTATGAGAACTGCCTAAACTTTTTTATCTTAAAACAACAGCCATACTTGGTAAACATGTCAGTCACCTGTACATCTTCATCTGCACTCTACGGGTCACCGAAGTGTTTGGCACTGGGTAGACACAGTACTAGAAACAGTTTACCCTATTCCATTTGTGGATGGTTGACAGAAAGACTATTCCATTTGTGGATGGTTGACAGAAAGTAAGATTGTCAACACTCTTCATTGTGGTTATTACATTAGATATATGTTCGTTGACTCATTTTGCAGCACAGTGTCTCGGAATTTTGTGAACAAGGGTCATCATGATATTAACTCCTTATTTGTAGCATCTCCTACTGCAGCTTGTTGAGCAAATCTGTGACACTTTCACACTGACCCAATATACCCATGATGAAATGTACATTTTTCCTGTGATTCTTGTATATACTTCCTTCAATCCAAATTCATAAGGATGCTAGACAGTCAGACAATACTCTAGAACTGGTTGAATGAGGATTGTGTAAGCAAGTTTCTTCATGTGTTAATTATGCTTCTGTAGTAGTCTACCAGTAAATCTGAGCCTGGCGTCTGCCTTCCCCATGACTGGTTTGTATGTGGTTGTTAAATTTCTGTGGAGAGAGACTGTTGAATGCTTGACAATGTTGACTGATTCCAGTGACTGTAGATCATGTAATCAAAATATTTTGGATCCTTCAGTTTCATAATGCACATTACATTTATTTACATTCAGGGTTACCTGCATGTATGTATTTGGTGTGAATTTCGAAACCTTATGTAAACATGTGTGTCATATGCGAACAGCCCCCCAGAGCAACAGATGTTGTCTGCCAGGTCATTTATTTATATCATGAACAATAGTGGTCCTATCATACCACCTTGAGATTTGCCAGGCAGAAGTTTTACTTCTGATGAATGCTGCTCTGAGATATGTTTGTTAGAATATCTTCAGTCTTTAAATATTACATAACAATAAGCTAGTACAAGTTCATTACCTACCTGTGTTGGATATTACATGTAATTAAATTTGTGTCTGTGTACAGTCAGCAATCACTTAGTGATAATTTTCTGTAGGACCATATAAATTACAAATCAGTTTTTCTTATGACATTTATTATGAAGAAAATATTTATAACTACACATCAACATTTTTTGTGAAATTAGATATGCTCCATGTTATTGCTTTCTTAGTAGAACAGTCTTAATGAAATAATATAATTGAGAGGACTTGATCTAAATGCTGTTGGTTATGGCTAGTCAAAACTCCACGTTGGGTGTGTGTGTACAGGGTCTGTTTATTGTTGAAGGGGGCAAACACATACACACTGTTCATTTATGGTTTTGCTGCAAGTACTGTAATGCTACCTTGATCAGAGAAATGTTAAAAAGAATAGGAAAATTTCCTGACATTTAGGTTGCACAAATATTTTCGTGTAACATAGACAAGTATAGAACAAAACTGCAAATAAAGTTCAATCATATCCTTCATTAAACAGATTCTTGATCCTGCAGCACAAATAAACACTTGATTTGTGTTATGTAATATTTTAAAGTCTTTTATGTAATTACACTTTATGAGCATGAAAGGAAAATATGTTGCAATAGAATCTTGGGATTTCATGATACAGCACTTCTCAATGGTTGATACACGTCAGTAAATATATATTCATGTTTGATGCCATCACCATATGTGGAACATTTACATTTACCATCATAATGAGAAGATTGCAGTTTTATAAGAACAATATTATGAAAAGGATAGATTGCGACTCACCGTAAAGATGACATGTTGAGTTGCAGACAAGGACAATGAAAAGACAGTTACACATTAAACTTTCAGCCAAAGCCTTCTTCAGAAAAGAAAGCACACATACATTTACACAAGCAGGCTGCTATCTCCAGCCACTACAGCCAGAATGCAACTCCCTCGTTGAACAGCAGCAGCAGTCCAGAGTGGAGTGTGGAAAAGTGGAAAGGTGGAAAGGGGAGGTGTAGCAGGGTATACTTTTGGGAGGGGGGGGGGGGGGAGACGGAAGAGCACTGTCTGGTGGAGTGTGCAGGGACTAGGTGGCAGCAGGAAAATGCTGCCTGGCACAGTAGCAGGAAGCTGTGGGTAGGGGGGGGGGGGGGGGGGGGGGGCATTTGGGAACAGAAAAAAACTCCACCACCACCTGGCACCCCTACTGTTCTGCCATGCTGTGTCTGCTTCATGATGCTGTTTCACTGATCTTAGACTATTAACAGGTGTGGACCTGTAAGAAGCTTGGAAGGTGTTTAAATACTGAAGCTTATTTAGCAGACCCAAAGGCTTTTAACAGTTGAACTTTGAAAATGTGAACAAATCATTCTGTCAGCCCATTTGAGACTAATGGAAAGATAGAGTGGTAGGACATTTAATTCCATTCCATTCCTCGTAATGTGAACATTTCAATCTGGTATGTAAAGGAAAAATAGTCCAGGCAGCTGGGAAATATTATGTTTCTTCAGTGGAACTGTAGTAGCTACCATTGTCACCTGTCCAAACTCTGTCGGTTAATAGGTACTTACTCTGCAGTTGGCATGCCATTCCAGGAGAGACAGTTCTCAGAAATCTGACACACTACTATTAAAAATCACAAAACTATGCAAATAACATTAATGCTGACAAGGCATCTTCAGGAGTATGCACACTCATTTGATGTGACACTTTCAGTGAGTAGATGCCACTAACCGTTTTGTTGCCATGGCTGTCCGTCAGCTGGAATAACAGTATGCAATGTCTATCTACCCCCAGAAACATCTACATCATATCACATGCTTGCGGATTTAGTAGACCAGCTGCCTCTACCGTTCCTCCTGTTGGGGGACTTCAATGCTCGTAATTGTCTGCAGGGCAGACAAACCACATCTAACACGGGCCAAGTAAAAGAGCAGTTAATTTCAGAACTGTAGCCTGCCTCCTCAACAGTGAAGCTGCCATACATATCAATATGGCTCATGGAACAGACTTAGTCAAAGATATTACAGTCTGCAATCCTACCATCTCACAATTTATCCAATGGCCCATCCATGGTGACCTCTGTGACAATGGTCATTTTCCTATCTCTCTCTTTCTTGCCCATCGATCAATGAAAAATGAACCACATAGCTCACTTTGGAAAGCCAAATAGCAAACTTTCACCTTCAGTCTGACCTTTGAAACCAGTCAAGAGAAGGATATTAAAGGAATGCTATAAGATGCTATTAACACGATTATACATGCTGTGGAAGCAATGATATCCTATTCTTCAGGCTCATCCCAACAGATACCGATGCCACAGTAGTCTGATGAAATAGCTCCATCCATCAGAGAATGTTACACGTCACTTCAGCAGCACAAATGCCATACCTCAATGGAACATTTAATAGCATTCAAAATACTTTAAGAACAAGCATGGTTTTTAATACAGAAGAGAGAGCAAGATTGTTGGGAATGGTATGTATCATCTATGGGTTGCTCACACCCCATCATCTCGAGTATGGATTAAACTCTGCTGCACATGCACCCACCCACCATCCACAGTGGTTCTGGCATCTCCCTCATTTGCGACATCTGTACTGCTCCTGTAGTCATCGCTGAATGTTTCACAGCACACTTCAATGCAGTGTCTGCCTGCAGTAATTACCATCCTAATTCCCTGACGCAGAAACACCTGCCAGAATGAAGCTTGTTATTCTTCCATGCACTGTGTACAAGGCACATCTCAGTGCTACCTGAGAAACTTTCTGGCCTCTTAAGATACAGGACCTACTTACTAGTGGATTTTCATAGCTCTAGAATCACTATAATATTCATCTGCACACTGAGTCATGTGGATATTCCAGAATAATGAACTCACTGACAAATTAGCTAAGGAAGCAACCTCAGGAAATAAACTTGAACTCAACGTACTGGGCACAGACTTAACATTGCAACTGTGACATTAAATTTTGAAAACCTGTTATATGGAATGACAGGCTATCATGACCCTAATCGAGCTGAGAGCAATCAAGCGAACCACCAAGGTGTGGCATATTTCTCAGTCAGCAGGTCTCTCAGAAAGATGCCATCGTACTGTGTCACCTGTGTGTTGGCCACATCAGACTTATCTAAGAGTTCCTTTTGCATAAAGAGGACTCCTCTCAATGCAGCAGTGGTAGTCATCTCACGATTGCATGTATTTTTGCAGTGTGTGTCCTGCTCACTGATATGAGATGAACAATTAATCTGTCTACCTCAATACCTCAGATACTTGCGGAAGATGGGTTAGTAGTTACTGAAGTCCTATGTTTCCTGAGGGAACATGGATTTTATAACAAAATTTAATGCACCTCCACATTCGGTATTGTTGAGGGTGGTTGTGGAAATAGTACCTCTCTTCGGACCATGTGCCCCAAGTGGCTTCAGGCTACTTTCTCCCCATGTTCTGCCATGCATTTTTAAACTTTTGTGTCTGTATTTTATTTATCGAAGCTAGCTACCTCTCTAGTCTGTACAGCCTTCATTTTTCATCCCATTTTAGTTTTTCAACTCAAGGAGCAAACAAAATGAAATGTCTATAAGATAAGAAATGAGGTCTGTTTTCCCCAGAATCGGTGAGTATTGAAATACATGGAGAACACTGACAAGAAGAAGGGAGAAGATATAGGACGTTTTTGACATCAAGGAATAACTTCCATGGTGTTAGAGGGAGCTGTAGAGGGTAAAAACTGAGATGATATATGATGTTATTTATGTGATTGTACTGACTATGATAACCTTTCTTGGTTCATTCTTCAGTGACCAGCTACAATTTTAGCTGTTAGGATGCACCTGAGCATCTCACTTTAGCTATTTTTGGCTAAAGCTACTGTTAAGTACACTTTCAACCACGACAACACGATCATAGACCTTGGAGCTGACAATTCTCTTTATCTCGTTTCATATCTTTTGGCATCATTTTCCTGTTAATCCAGGGACTCAAACGAAGTGGTTTAGTCCCTTTAAACCCATAATAACTATCTAATTCAACCATGATTCAGGATACAATCTCAGTAGAGCCTAGGCTCCTACCATCTGCTTAAAGGACACACTAAGGGAAATGAGCATGAAAAAGAGGATGCAAACTAACTCCAGGAAGGAGTGTAGGAAGCTGAAGTATATAAAGTTACTGCACTCCAGCCTACATGTATCACTCTATCAACACCTCTGGCAACAAAACATATTTTGTTGTAGAAATACTCCATATGAAGTGTGCACTAGAGAAATTAAAGTACTGCTTCAGTGGTGTAACTAAAGTTTGTTTCTTTCTTCATAATGTGAGTAAAGGTGCTTTTTACAGTGAATTGGTGCACAGAAATTCTTCCTCATTTATATAAAGACATTAATCCCCATGTTGTTTTTGGAATCAAAATAGTTACACTGCCTGACAGAAAAAATTATGCACCCAGAAGGAAAAGAGGAAACAAAATGGACGCCACAGGTTGAGATGGTATGCCGATGTTATTTAAGTGATTACAAAATTGCGTCTAATTTACAGAGAACTTGGCAATATGAGCCCACTTGTCAGTTGATGTGGGGCCCTCTCTGGTCTGGATGTATGCACTGATTTGGTTGGGAAGGGTGTCCTATAGTGGTCTACAGCTGTTGTAGCCCTCAACTGTTACAAATGGGCACTGGCACTGGAAAAGAGTTGACGTATGAGCTGGTCCCACACATATTTTATGGGATACATCGTGGGGACCTTGCTGGCCTCTGGAGTACTTCAACATCCCGCATACAATTCATGGAAACGTGCCATTTGTGGACAAGCATTGTCGTGTTGAAAAATGACACCACAGTACTGTTGCATGAGAGGTAACACACAAAGACATAGGATGTCTGTGATGTACCATTGTGCTTTTTAAAGTTGCCTCAATCACAACCAACTGTGAAGTGATGTCATACCTTATTGCTACTTACTACACCATTTCACCAGGAGTAACACCGTTGTAACTCTTCAAAACATTGGAAGAATTCAACCTCTCTTTAGGTCAGCATCATCCACACCCATGATGGTGCAGTATTGCACAACATCGCCAAATAGAGTGTGTCACCATTCCGCAGCAGTCCATGTTTCCTGGTCATGACTTAACTCCAAATGCGTCCATTTGTGTTAATGGTAGGACAGTAATTTCCTAGTCCAGCTGGTGTTAGTCTCTGATTGAAGGTTAAATTCTGTATTTGGATGGCACATGCAGATGTGAAAGGGGTACAATGCGCTTGGAGCTCAATACAGCAGTCCTCCATTGTGATGATTGGATGTGGTCAACTGGAACCCTAACACTGAGCAAGGTAGCTCAGTGGTTAGCACACTAGACTTGCATTTGAATGGACAAAGGTTCAAAAATCCATGCCCAGCCATCCTGATTCAGATTTTCCTTGATTTCCCTAAATCATTTAAGGTAAATGCCAAGACAGTTCCTTTCCAAGGACACGAACAACTTCTTTCCTCATCCTTCCTCAATTTGAGCTTGTGCTCCATCTCTAATGACCTCATTATCGACAGGATGTTAAACACTAATCTTTCTTTCTTCCTGGAACCTTGATGACAAGTATACCTGCACTCACATTGTGATGACGTCCAGCATTGGTTTGTTGTCACATCCAAATGCCCCACAAATCTGAGTGTTGCATGATTCAGCCAGCTTGCCAAATAGAGACCCACAATGAGGCTCCTTTCAATCTCTGTGAGGTGCTGATAATGCTGCCTTACATACGTATGCGACATCTTCATGCCCTACGCAGTGATCGCACATCTGATGCTGTTTTTGCCCCTTATATACCCTGTCAGGCCTGGTAACAACATTAAACATGAACAAAACTAATTCACTCTGGTGGCCATTCTACCTGTCACAGAAGATTGCAACGTTATTCATTTAAATACCCACCAATGGTATGTATGTGTACTAAGCCACACCGATATCTGTCCGTGTCTTTTGAGTGCTTCAGTTCTTTTGTCTGGCAGAATGTTTTGTGCCTAAACATCCCACATACTATTCATATATAATCTAGAATTGACATTGTATGTACTACCAAAGCTGCTATTTGCAACTAATTCTCACAAAACTCTACCATCTGGTGACATTAAACGTAAACAGCTTGGGATAGCCTGTAAATTGTTATCTCATCAAGTGTGTTAGGTTTTGAGTTGGTTATTATGTATTCACAAATATGTGAGACCTTAATTTGATAGTCTATATTTACCAAATTCTGCATGTCGCACATCATCTCCACACACCTCTCGGAAGTCATGGTAAAACATAACCATTCTCAAAGTAAACATACTGCTTACAATACACAGGAAAAAGTGTGCCGGGTTATGACATTTTGCGTAAAACTATATGTAGATATAAGGTTAACTCAATAACGGCTGTGGTGGTAAATCTAATGTTGCTTTTAAACTTGGTGCAAGTTGTGAAGTACAATTTAAGGAAGTCATAGATCACTAGTTTTATGTGCTTCCTAACAGTATAAGCAAAAAACTATGTATTTACAAGTAAGATAGAGATGAAATAGTATTTTTATACAGTTAAAAATATTATTATGTTCATTCACACTTGATGTAGTTAAAAATATATATTCATGAAAGTTTTTTTTTCCATTTTGAGACTGCAGATGCAGACATTGGCATTCAATATATGTCTTTTGAACTGTAATACTTTTTTATTCTGATGTTGCTCCACCTCTGATATGTTATGCTTTCTTGAGCAATATTATTTTTGATTGATAAAAGAATTTCTAGAGTAATAATTTCTTTGAGTGTGTATATTCAAAAATTAGTTGTTTTGGCCAGCAGTAATAGTAATCACCTTAGTGTTATTCAAGTTGTTTTAAATAATCATTAAAAAATCAAAATGGCTCTTTCTTTGGACTGCAAATACGTATTTGTTTCTCATTATGTGCAGTTTTCAGAATGGAGGAATGATGCAACTGCAAGACATAAGTGTCATTTGTCCTAGAAAACACTTCTGTTGTTTCTTGGGTGACCAGCTCTCTTGATTTTCTCGTCATCTCTGGTATTATAGCAATTTTTCTTTAATCCTCCCAGCTCAACTATTGACTGCCTCTTTCTCCTGTATATATAATCATTGACCTCTTCTATGAATATTAATCCCGAAAAGTGCTATCAATAGTTTAAAATCCCTAACCAACAAATCTCAAAACATTTTCGTATAATAATTGATACTGTTGTCGACATAGTCTTTTCATCAAGGCAATCTGAGGAGTGGAGAATGAATGCCATAACCTATGCTTCTAAAGGGGTTGTAGGAGGGGAATGTTTACTTGTTTCTCGTCAGTATTGGCAACCAACAGATGTGCTCGCCTTGTACTGAGCAGCAGCTATGATATAATTAACGCAAAGAAGTAACAAGGACTCATGGGAACAGATTATAGAGGCATTCATGTTTAAACACACTCGTTACATTATTGACTGACAGAAGCTTAGTGTGTGATGTGTAAGTGTGACTTCAGCATTGTTCACAGGGGTAATTCTGACTGCAGCCAATATTCTTTTGTAGAAGTTCATAATTGGAATGAAACAGAAGTGAAGGCATCCCCCCAATTTGCTCAAATATCTTGATAATGACAGCAAGACAATTAAAAATGTTGCCAGTAAGCTAGCAATACTTTTTCATTCAATCAAATACATTATAAGCTAGAGAAGTTTGGATTTTGGAAATAAATTAATGAAGAATTTTTCCATGATTCTAATTTGGCTAAGATGATGACATGGTCAAACTAAGGCAGAAGCAATTGCAAAAAAGATTTTAGCTTCAAAAAGTATTAAGAAGTTCATTGATGTCTTGAAAGATCCAGGTAAACAAGCAGCTTTTTTCTGTTGCAGCCTGTTCCTTTACCCACAAAAACAGAAAGATGTCCCCTCTAGTTGTAAGGCATTTTGATCCTGAAAAGATTATAAAAAATAGACTTATGAATAATTTTTGTTGTACAGCTGAAATTTATTTTAATTAAATATTTCTTAAATCTCCCTTAAAATCATGAGTAGATGTTGGTCATCTCCTGTAAAATGATGTGGTTGCCCTATTTGTTACCATATCCTGAGGACTCTGTAGTGTCTGTGAATAGGCAATTTCTATCTTTAATAAGGAAGAGATTGTTATTAAATCTGATGCTATGGCAGTCCTACTCACAGAAGTATTCAGGAGTGCAGAAATTTTGGATTGCTTGAAATTCCACATACCCCTAAAAGTATGGTATGTTTAAGCATATATCTTATTGCTAAAAAGTTATTCGAAGGAGAAATTATCGCATTTGTTTCAAAAACAGGAATTAATGGCTGTGAAAACAGTATGTGGATTAAATGACTCTTCAGTACTACAGTTTATTCTGATGAGTGTTCTCTTCCTATCAGAAGATACTATCGCTGTTTGGCATTTACATTCTATTTCACTTCTGAGCAGAATATTGGAAAAGTCTAGGCTAAGGTTTCTGGGCACATTCTGTGGTAAAAAGAATGAACTGGTAATTCAAGGCTAGACTTGTTGATGTATTTCATTATGTATTAACAGATATATTGTGAACACTAGAAATGACAAAGATTTCATTTGACTCGTATTGAAATTATTAGTCTTTTCTTTAAAAATAAAACACTATATTATTGGCTGTCAGGAATGAAATAATTAGATCATTTTTACATGTAGCAAATATTATGAATCTGAAATTTTTAAATAATAATTTAACTTTTTTTGCAGTTCTAGCTTCATTGTCCAATAAAGAAAGTCAGGTCTTGCATTATTAGTTGTGATAATTTTGTTTGTGTATTTTAATTGCATTTTTTGGTAAGATTGTCATGTAATTTATCTTGTTTCTATAATATGCATTTAAGGTTATGACTGTTGCTATAATAATGCCTTGGGGCACTTATTATTGTTCTTGTCTTTCTGATATCTCTTTTTTTTTAGTGTTACTATTCATTAATTTGCTGATGTGCTATTACCTTTTACTGGAAGTGTCTCAACTTTATTATCTTGTTGTTTTAAGGTGAAGGTACTCCTGAAGTTTCAACAGGTGATAAAGAATGCGTACATAATTGCCCTGTTCACTGTGGGAAATATTCCTCGTATTCATCCAAGAAGAAATATAACTTTAGAAATAGGGATGATGTAAGTAATGTATTGTACAATGATACATACTCATTTTTTATGATGGTCAATATTCAGTTTAAATTATGAACTGAAACTGTTTTTTTCTTCTTCTTATTATTAAGGATGTTCGTTTATCCATGGATAGAACATTTCAACACTGAGTATAAACTGAGTACAGTTGCTAAGTAACTTCAGAGGTAATTTTGTATGGAATAGATTACAATAATTTTTTTCTTGCACCTTGATTGGATATTGAATATTAAATATACACTAATTTTGTGAATATTAAATTTACACTAATTTTGTGTGCTGGCCCAGATCTTCATAATTGATCCTGCCTTCAAGAAGTTTCACTGAGGAAGGTGACACAGTGTTAGCACACTGGAATTGCATTTGGGAGGATGATGGTTCAAATCCACAGCCAGCCATCTGGATTTAGGTTTTCTGCAATTTCTTTAACTTGCCCAGGCGAATGCCAGGATGTTTTTTTTTTTTTTAGAAAAAAGGCATGGCTGGTTTCTTTCCTCATCCTTCCTTAATCCAAGTTTGTGCTCCATCTGTAATGACCTAGATGTCAGCAGGACGTTAAACCCTAGTCTTCCTTACATTTCATGAAGTTTCCTTTCTGTGCTGTTATTTTGATCAGTATCCAATAGTTTTCTGTAATGTTTAATGTTTTAGCAAAAGAGTAGTTGGTCTCTCTTATATGCAGGTGGGAATGAAGAAATTGAAGTTATAATAAACTGGAGGTGCTCTGTGTGCTACATGATGAACTTTATTGGTTTAAAGCTCATTCCTATAGTTATGCCTGTACTTTCAGAATACAAATGAACAGTCATTCTCAACTTAATTGAATGGCTTACAGAAAGATTTGAAGTCCAGCGAACTGAATTAAAAACAAAATGTATTGCTTTTCATTTTTTTCTCAAATTAGTAAGATTTTAACAGGCGAAACAACTGGTATTATTGTTACCCTCTTCTTTAAGTAATGACCAGCTATGATGAGTCCATTAATTTTCATGTCATCGCCCTTTTAACTATGCTCTTACAAAGTGCCTAAGGCTAATTAGTAAAAACCCTCACTGACATTAAAATGAACTTCCTTAACTTTTTATCACCTTCTCCTATTTCTGTATGTGGCGGAGGGGGGAAGGGGATGCAGTGATAAGATACCAGCCTTCTATTCAAGAGGACTGCACTTCAGATCCCTGCCCAGCCATCTGGATTTAGGTTTTCTGTGGTTTGCCTAAATCACTTATGTTAAATGCTAAGTAGGACACTTTGACAAGGACACATGCAATATTCTTCTACAACCTTACCTCACTCTGAGCATCCACTCTGTCACGAATGACCTTGACATCAAGTCTATGTTAATCTTCCCTCTTCCTCCTTCTTCCTCTTCTTCTTCTTCACATATGGAAAGACACAATTTATGATCATCTGTCATGTGTAGTAGTATACAACATAGAAGACTCTGAGGAGAACATATTGGAACAGTCACATCTGAAGGACACTTGTTTCTCTCTCTCTAAATATACATTCCACAATCTACCTTACTGTTTGCGTGGTGGAGAGTACTTCTGGTATCACCATCATTTCTGCAACTCCCTGTTCAGTTTGTAAATGGTGAAAGGGAAGAATGTCCAGGCTTGACAAGACATCCCTGTTGACACCCGCCACATAGGCCCTGGCATGAGAAGTAATTCAGGGCTACCATTGTATGCAGCAGCCACCACAAGATCCAACAGGATCTGTTCAATGTACTGCCTGGCAGTTATCCAATGCGATACCCATGAATCCATGAAACACATTTCAACTTCATATGAAGACCGATTCTGGTCATCTCTGCAGTGTGGCATCATATGGATACCACCAGAGCACTGCAAAGTGATCTCAGAAGGGCCGCTGGAGCTGCTGTCCCTGATCAGACTGTAGTGAACAGTTTATGAGAAAGGACCTTATGACCCAGACATCCTGTTTGAGTGCTTCACTTGATATGACAATATCTTGCAGCTCACCTTCAGGTCTGCCGTTCACATGTCAACTGGTAACTTTGTCACTGGTGAAACGTGTTATTCAGAAATGAATCCAGATATCCTCTGATGCAGGGTACTGACCATGTTTGTGTATGGGGCCCCATGGTGAGCAGTACCTGCCAAATATTTCTGTGATGTTGTTGGGAGGCTTCAGTGTTGACAGCCATAGAGATCTTCTTGTTGTCGACGGCTGCCTCTCTACCAAGCAGTACATTGAACATATCCTGTTGGACCACTGCTGCATACAGTGGTGGCCCTGAATTACTTCTAATGCCAGTACCTATGTGATGGCTGTCAACAGGGATGTCTTGTGAAGCCTGGGCATTGAAAAAATGGAATGGCTGGTGATGTGTCCCGACCTAAACCCCATCATACACATGTGGGACATGCCTGACAGATGTGTTTGTGGTTGTCCTTCTCCACAACAGATTCTTCAAGAACACTCACGAGCTCTCATTGAAGAATGGGAATGGATACCACAGGGTGACCCTGCAGACTTATATGGAGCATGCCACATAAGTGTGAGGCTGTGATTAACACTCACTGAGTAAATACACATTACTGAAGCTCTTGAAGTCCAATGAAAAGCAACCAGGATGATGGAATGAATGATTGTTTCCTCTTTGTTTTCGACACTTGTTTGACATTTCAGTTCTCTGTATGTACATGATCGAGAGTGTAATGATGTTGTGATGTGTGTTTAATTTGTGAAAGATAAATGTATAATTCGGTAGCATACCCAGTCCTCAATTATTGCTCGGTGGAGTATGGCAGACACCCAACCTCATGTTCCTCTAATTCTTTTGCACATTGTAAGGAACAATAAACTGCCACCTTCATCAATATCGGTTACATCGCTGGTGAAAGAAGCTAGAAGGAAGAATAGGAACAAAACTGAAATGGTTC
Organism: Schistocerca serialis cubense; assembly: GCF_023864345.2. Classification (NCBI taxonomy): domain Eukaryota; kingdom Metazoa; phylum Arthropoda; class Insecta; order Orthoptera; family Acrididae; genus Schistocerca; species Schistocerca serialis. The sequence continues at coordinate 391,454,110 of NC_064640.1, forward strand.
TAAATAATTCTAAACAGAGCACTTTTCTCTCACATTGATGATCCTCCTCAAACAATGATGATTTTCATATCTACATTAATGAACTGAAAAGACCCTCAATGCATCCTGCTTGCTCCCTCTGCACTCATCCTTACCGTTTATCCTCCTCCCTATACCACCCCTTCTGACTGTTTCTTGTAGTATGTCATGCATAAAGCATGCTCTGTGTCTCAGATTCACCTGTGTTGTATACTGCTGTTTGCTCATTATTGGAGCAAATGTTTGTGTACTGCCCATGAGTTGTGGGCTAAATGGAGATCACAATGAAACAGGCATTTTGTGTAGACCAAATAACAATTCTTAATTTTATTTGTCATCTTTGTATAACTGCATGATGAAGGGGCCCAGACCAGTTTGTGGTGTAATGGAGTAAAGTACAAATGATCATACAGAACGTTTTTAAATAATTATTTTTAATCCTATTTCAGATGGGCTACACTGTTGTCTACACTGATAGGACCAAGTAAAAAGATTCATTTGGTTGGTCTGTTGTCTTCCCACAAGGTATCCTTAAAACATGCATATTGGAAGTGTTCTCATTCTCTGATGCTGATTAGTATATGACCTTTAGGTAACAGAGTGAATAAGACAAAAAGTGGGCCACAAATTGATCTCCTCTTACTCCCAGAATGCCTTTCAAATTGCCCAAGTTTTCTTGCCTGCAAAGACAGGAGATTGTAGGATATCATTTTTTATGCACCACAGCATATTGGAATTCAGCACAATGAGATTACAGATATAGTGACCAAGGCCACATTTCGATATACCACATTTCAATAAGTTTTATATTGTTAAGAAGGTCACATTTGGTTTCCTGGGTAATATGTTTGCTCTCCAAGGCAATAAGAGAATGAAAGTTCATCTAAATTATTTTACAGATATTTTTTATTTTTATTTTGCTATTTTTTGTCAAGAAAGATATATCACTACACCTAAGTACCTATAACTTAGTCTTTGCTGTTTCATTTTGACAGTGTTTTAAGCATAAGTTCGAAACCATCATTAAAGTAACACAGGGTGTATAAAAAAGAATCATCTGATTTTAAAAAAAAATCATAACTATTATGTTATTTGAGATATGTGAGTGAACAACATACTGTTGGAAAGAGAAAACTCTCGAGTTTTATATGGTTCCCGCTAAGTAGCAGCAGTGGGCACCCACTTCAGTTCTAGTGAAACGGTGTCGGGACAACAGAAAGCATTTTGTGTTCTATGTTTTGCACAGTGCGGATCAGTAATAACTGTTCAGCATTACTTTCATACTAGGTATGGTGTGGATCCTCCTACAGCACACAGCATTAGATGATGTCATTAACAATTCTGAGAAACAGGTTGTTTGTGTAAAGGCAAACTGCCAGGCCATCCCCGAGTGTCTGACATAGGTGTCAAATGCATCCACCATAATTTCACAAGGAGTCCACAGAAATCCATTCGCCATGCAGCTCGACAGTTCAACAGCTCAACATGCCCTTGATATCCATCTGGGGTGTGTTGCGTCGACATTTATACATGAAACTATACAAAATTCGGCTACTGCAAGCTCTTTCTGAAGGTGACAGACAACAATGTGTGGAGTTGTGTAATTTCGTTCTTGGCAAGATGGAGGATGACAGTTTTCTTCCATGCTTAGTGTTTAGTGATGAGGCAACATTCCATGTAAATGGAAAGGCGAATCTTTGTAATGGGAGAATATGGGGTACAGAACAACCACATGAAGTTGTACGACATGAATGGGATTCTCCAAAATTTAATGTGTTTTGTGTAGTTCCATGGGAAAAGATGTATGGTTCATCTTTCTTTGCCAAGAACACTGTTACAGGACTTATCTCGATGTGCTTGAGAACTCTCTTTTCCCACAGGTGGAGATTGATTCGAACGACTTCATTTACCAAAACGATGGGGCACTGCCACATTGGCATCTGGAAGTGCAGTAATTTTTAAATTGAAGTGTTACTGAACGATGGATTGGTCACACTGGAGCAAATGATTCAGCCTTACATTAGTGGCCTCCAAGCTCAATGGATCTGACTATATGTGATAATTTCTTGTGGGGGGTTTATAAAAGACTCTGTTTATGTGCCTCCTTTACCAACAACAATGAATGAACTAAGACCTCACATAACAGCAGCTGTGGAAGCTGTAACTGGAGACATGCTTGCTGCAGTGTGGGAACAATTTGAAACTTTCATGGATGACGTAGAAGGATAAATGTATCAATTTGAGGTAAGGGTCCAGAAATGACTGAGTTGGAAGTTATAAGGGAAAATTATTCTGAGACCTCTGGCAGTCAAATACATGAACCAGTATTGCTGTTGCCAAGATTTTAGGGTAGACAACTGTTAGAGGTGGCAGTATGGACAAAGACAAGGAAAGAGGTCTAGTAAACATCGGCTTTAAAATGCATACCTTAAGAACAATGAGCACTTGTCCATATTTGATACTGTGAAACACTTCTGCAGCAACTCTTTGGTTTCCATATTTTTGGAGGTACTATGGACCAAAACAAGAAAAATGGTCTTTTAAATGTATAGTTTAAGAGACGTGAGCACATGTTCAGTAGAAGAGATTTGTTTCACAGTATCAAAGATGAACAAGTGCTCATAGCTCTTGAGGTATGAGTTTTAGGGTCCACATTAATGAGACATTTTTTTCTTTTCTTGGTCCTCACTGCCACCTCTGAAAGTTACCTATCGTACAGTTCTAACAACAACAGTACTGGAACATGGGCTCCACTGCCAGAGGAATCGGAACAATTTTCACATATAACTTTCAACTTGATTTCTGGACCAGGATCACTTAGCTCAAATTGATACATTTACCCTTCTCCATTATCCCTTAAAATTTTTTGATCATTGTTTGAATTTGACATATTTTAATCAAGTTTGTGTCCAACAGTTGTAATTAGGGCTCTAACAACCATACTGTTTAGTATAGGGTGAGCTACATAAAACTGCCCCACAAAATAGAAGACTGACACAGAATTGACATGTGTTAAGATAAAGATTGCATGGATGTTTTCAGCAAGGTAGAGCAACAACAAACACTTCCTTAACAATCTTGTCACAAGTTCGTAAGATACTTGGTGAGGGGAGGACATTTGGTAGAGGCCGTGCAATCTCCAGGCCACCTTGATCACTGTTCTCTCTCCCTGTTATTATTACCTGTGGGGCAAATTGAAGGGTCAGGTGTACTCAAATAATCCTCACATACTGGAAGAGCTATAGCAAAACAATGAAAACACTATTGCTGCTATGTCTCAGGCAGAACATCCTCTGTGATGTTCAGTAACAAGGATAAATCCCTTGTTAGTCTTACTGTAAGTATTTTCTGGACCAGTTTTATTTTGCCCACCCTTTACTTAAAACTCCAGTGATGATGATGATGATGATGATCCATTTCTTACAAAATTGCACTTGAAATTCAGTGATGGCATACCAGATTGCAGGCTCTCCCTGTATGTAATGCTCTTACACATTGATTAATGTACCTATTGCATGTTGTGTCTGGGCTATGAGGCGTAAGTAATAGGTATTTCAGCTTCGTAAAGTCTGTGATCAAACAATGAGACATATGAAAACATATGATCAAGCATAAACCATTCAGACAATCAAACTGTATTCTACAGGGTATGTGTACTAATATTACATTTTTTAAAGTCCATCTTACAAATCAGCATGTACAGTTCTGGATTCCTAGACTATTGTCTGCTGTTTTAATATTGTGAGTGAAGTCTGTATACTGTATATTTTGATACCATTTCTGCTGTTCTTTAATATTTACAATCAGTATGACTTTGATTCCTTGGAAATGCCTGACACCTTATTAATGAACAATTTCTCACTACAATGAGTGAATATGATCAAACTGGTAAAATAATGTATGGAAATTTCTGGTTGAGAATTATGAATTATTTGGGAGTAAAGGAGATGACTCACTGAAAGGCAGACACGCTGCACTGTCGATAGGGTTACAAGCAGGAGGTACAGAGCTTGTCTAGCATTTGGAATGCACTTTCTTCTTCAAGCTTATAGGAAACACACACACACACACACACACACACACACACACACACACACACACACACACACACCTACCTATGTCCCTAAATTCCCGAAATTCGCTCAGTCGACTGCTAGCTCTTTCCTGGCCCACGGCAAGTGTACTGAGATTGGGTAGGGGTGTGAAATGGGGTGGGGTGAGTGATGGAGAGAGGCAGGAGGCAGGGAGGGGGGTTTGGGAGAAGCGGCTGATAGTAGAGTGGGGAGCTCTCTGACACACACTATTGGTTGGGGGAGTGGGGGGGCAGCAGGTTACCTTAGGCTTAGACCGACCAGGAAGTTTACTGGAGCAAAGGATGTGCTGTAAGGGTAGCTCCCATCTTCGCAGCCGAGAAAACTTGGTGGTGGTGGGGAGGATGCATATGACACGGGTTATAGAGCAGCCCTTGAAATCTCACATCTTGAACCACTGGGTGGTCCACCTTATTTTTGGCAGCATTTTGGCAGTGACTGTTCATTTCATTGGACATCTGGTTGGTTGTCATAGCAGTGTAAACTACTGTGCAGTGTTTGCAGCAGAGCTGGTATATAACATGGTTGCTTTCACAGGTGGCCCAGCCTCTGATGGGGAAGGATAAGCCTGTGATGGGACTGTAGTAAGTGGTGCTGGGTGGGTGGATTGGGCGGGTCATACATCTGGGTGTTCCACAGGGGTATGATCTTTGTGGCAGCAGAATGGGGGTGGGAGTGGCATATGGATGGACTAGAAGGTTGTGGAGGTTGGGTGGGTAGCGGAACACCACTTTGGAAGGGGTTGGAAGTATGTTGGGTAGGATGTCCCTCATTTCAGGGCATGATGATAGATAATAATCAAAGCCCAGATGAAGGACATGGTTCAGTTGTTCCAGTCTGGGGTGGTATTGGGTGATGAGGGGATGCTCTTTTGTGGTTGGTTCTTGGGAGGGATATGAGGATCAGGTGTGTGTAGGGATATGGCACAGGAGGTCTGAATGTGAATTAGGTTTTGAGAATATTGCTTGTCTTCAAAGGCCTTTGTGAGGCCTTCAGCATATCGGCTGAGGGAGTTCTCATCACTGTAGATGCATCTACCATGGGTGGCCAGGCTGTATGGAAGGGATTTTTTGGTGTGGAAATGGTGACAGTTGTCAAAGTGCAGGTAATGTTGGTGACTGGTGGGTTTGATGTGGACCCAAGGTGTGGATGGAGCCATCTGATAGTGGGATTACACTACCTGTCCCAATTCGTACCACCTGGATGGTGGAGTCTCCCACACTCCCAACTAACCATGCCCTGGTCATCTTCCAGTACTTGCTAACTTCCAACCTGGCCTCGCCATCCTTCCCCAGGTCCCTCTCTAAGAAAAATAACTACCTTTCAACAGAAGGAAGGATGGTCCTACACAACCTAAAAACAGATCCTGTCCTGATCATCCTCCCGGCAGACAAAGGTTCCACAACTGTTATGATGAACCGAAGTGACTACCTGTCAAAGGGCCTCCGCCAGTTGTCCGACACCTACTGCTGCAAACTCTGCCAAAGTGACCCTATCCCAGAAGTCCACCATAACTTCAGTCCCTGCTGAAATCCTTAGACCTTTCTCAGAACGTCTCCCCTGAATCCATCTCCCTAGTCGCCCCAACAACAGCCCACACATCCACGTTCTACATGCTCCCCTAAAACTACAAACCTAATGATCCTGGGCACCCCACTGTGGCTGGTTGTAGTGCCCCCACTGAAAGGATCTCAGCTCTTGTAGATCAACATCTCTAACCAATTGTGCAGAACCTAGCCTCCCACATTAAAGATACCAATCACTTCCTGCAGTGGCTCTCCACCATCCTTACACCATTGTCTCCGTATCTTTACTCTTCACTGTTGATGCAACCTTGTTATACACCAACATTCCACATGGCCGTGGCCTTGCCATGAGTGAACACCATCTCTCCCAACGCCCTGCAGTTTCCAAACCCTCCACTTCATTCCTTGTACACCTAAGCAACTACATCCTAACCCATAACTACTTTACCTTTGAATTGAAGATATACAAACAATTCATGGCACAGCTATGGCCACCCGCATGGCACCCTCTTATGCCAGCCTCTTCATGGGCCACGTAGAGGAAACATTTCTAATTTCCCCAAACCCCTGATCTGGTCCAGGTCTATTGATGACATCTTTATAATCTGGACCCAAGGCAAGGACACATTCCCAGCTATCGATCTCTTCCTCTCAGATGGCTCCATCCACACCTCAGTCCACACCAAACCCACCAATCACCAACAGTACCTGCACATTGACAGCTGCCACCCCTTCCATGCCAAAAAATCCCTCCCATACAGTCTGACAACCTGTGGTAGATGCATCTACAGTGATGAGAACTCCCCCTCCCAGTATGCTGAAGGCCTCACAAAGAACTGCAGGCCTAACTCACAAACAGATCTTGCATGTGATATCCTCACACACACACACCTGATCCTCACATCCATCCCAAGAACCAAACACAAAGAAGCACCCCCATTTCACCCAATACCATCCCGGGCAGGAGTGACTGAACTGTGCCCTTCATGAGGGCTTTGATTATCTACCCCATCAGAGGCCAGGCCACCTGTGAAAGGAGCCATGTTATATATCAGCTCTGCTACAACCACTGCACAGCATTTTACACTGGTATGTCAACTGGAATGTGCAGCCACCTCCATACTGCTGCCAAAAACAAGTTGGACCACTCAGTGCCACTACATGCAAGATTTCAAAAGGCTGCTTCACAACCTGTGCCATTTGCATGCACCACCAGCTTTTCTTAGCTGTAGAGATGGGAGCTATTCTTACAGCACAACCTTCACTCATGTAACCGTCCTGGTCTAAATCTAAGGTATGTCGCTGCCTCCCTCCCCCAGCCCCCCACCAAAGAGAGAGAGAGAGAGAGAGAGAGAGAGAGAGAGAGACACACACACACACACACACACACACACACACACACACACACACACACACACACACCATCCCCTCCCCAGCACCCCCACTCAATTTGTGCCGCCCCATCAGCTAGTTGTGTGCTGTTATCTCACGTTTAGACACTATGAAATCGTGTGGCCAGCCGTCTACCACCTGCCCCCTCTACCTGCACCCCTAGCTAGCCTAAAGATGGCTCCCCACTCCTCCACAAGCCACTAGAGCCTTCCCCCCAACCCCTTCCCTGCCTCCCACCTCTCTCCATCCCTCAGCCCCCCTCCCCCCCCCCACACCCACACCTCCACCTCCACCAGTACACACACTGTGGGTGAGGAAAGTGCTGGTAGTTGACTGAGCACAATGTAGGGAGACAGGTGCATGTGCAAGTGTGCGCTGTTTTTCCTACAAGTTTGAAAAAGGACGTGCATTCCAAAATCTAGCCAAGCTCTGTACCTTTCATTTGTGTCAATGATGATGCAGCGCATCTGCCTTTAGGTGAGTTGACGCCTTTATTCCTAAATAATTCAAACTGGTAAAATTAATGTTGTTAACCAGCTGTTTAAGTAGCACAGTAAACAGACACAACTGAATGTCTAGCTAAAATGTGGAATGTTGTAATATGCTTGTATAATTTGATTTATTCCAGATTCGAGAGGAAACTATTAATATAATGAAGAAAGCTGCTTCTCTTTTACACATGTTTGCTGCACTGCAGTTTGGATGTGGTACAGATAAATTTAGGAAAAACTCTCTAAAAAGAACTGTTAAGGCAAATCATTGGGGGTGAGTTTCATTTTGTAATAGTTCATGTAAGGTGTTCTCAGTAAGTATGGAAAGTTACGGATTTTGTTTGATTTCAAGTGGCTGAACAGTCTTCGTAAAATATATTCTTTGTGTCTTTTGCACTGCACCTCCCCTCCCCCCCTCCCCCCTTCTCCCCCAGCCCCTTTTTCTCCTCACTTCCTTCCCCACCTTTACGTTTTCTTTATTAATCCACCATCATCCACTTCAAATTTTTTCAGTGTTTAATTTGTTAATTTTCAGTTGTTACCAAATAACCTTATCTGTCTTTGCTGTGTACCCGATTGCACAAAGTGATTTATAATCCATCAATACATGCATAGTTATCCTTAGTCCTTGTGCAAGTGAACATAATTCGGGAGTCTGCCATTAAACTTCTGAAAAAATCAAATAATTAACGTATTAGCAAGGTTATTTCCATTCAGCTACACTTAATTCATGACAGTTAATTTATAATATGTTGTAGTTAGTGGAAACATGAGACAACATCTGTTTTCTAGTTACATGTAACCTTTGTCTGATTTTGCTGAAGCCGTGGATATTTGTTTGACTCCATTGCAGTGGTACACTCTTGCAGTGGGAGATGTCTGCTGATTAAAATGAATTTGCTGATACATGAATCTGTTTGCAGCTGCAATGTTAGTCACTTCATCAGTTTCTGATGGAACTTAAATACTGTTATTTACTTAAATGAATTCGAAAGTGGAGAATCGTTTGATGTTCTGTAAGTGTGTGAACACCATTCAAATGCACAAATATGGATGATAAATGTATGAAACTAAATTAGCGGCTTGTTTGTTATTGCAGGAGTAATGCAGGGAGATAAGTTTTCATGTATGTGAAAATTTGTCATAAATTCAGTACTAACTACTAATAAATACAGTTTTCATATCCCCACTGGGAAATTTTTCTGAAAATTATTGAAAGATTTGAAATGCTATTTGGCTATCTGTGACAGAAGAGGTGCAAAGTAATAAATTACAATGTTTTCAGTATTAACTTTTTGACGAATTCATAGCAAAAACATGACAGGGAAATATGAATTAATGCTTATAATTTGATGTCAATTGTAAACTTTCTGTGTTAATATTACCAGAAGAGGTAACATAAAATATATGAAGGATGGTATTGGTGAAGTTAACACACATCCAATTTTAAATACGCTCTAGAAAATCAACAGTTGATTTCATCTAACCTCTGCCCCCCCCCCCCCCCCCCCCCCCCCTCTCTCTCTCTCTCTCTCTCTCTCTCTCTCTCTCTCTCTCTCTCTCTCTCTCTCTCTTTTCCACACTCCCTTGTTCATAGATAATAATTTTAAGCACATATCAAGTTTAATGTAAATATAAATTCCAAGCACTCCTGAAATGGAAAGGTTGTAGTCATACTTTCAGTGATGTAATGTGGTTTTCTTGCTGGATACGGTAGTCCACAATGCATTTGATGCAGAAAAAGAACAGTGCACACATACAAATGAATGCAAATTCAGTGGAGGTGTCTTGTCTGCACAAGCTAGCACAAAACATGGTCCAAGACATTTCAGTTCAGGATTGTAATCACAAGATATGTTTGTCCACGGCACATAGGTAAATGTCCTATTCCAGAGTCCTACAAACACCACCACAACACACAAGGATACTAGTAGCCCTCTATTTGGGTTTACAGACACTTCTGATACAGCCACAAACTGGTGGTTTTGTCCAGTGGATTTGCTAATATCAACCTATCCCATATCACGAGATCAGACCAAGTGATATGAGTGGTGCATCGTCTGGTGGCGCCATTGCTGTTGTCTTCCACTGTATTGATTACCTCTTTCTGGATGCTTCCTGCTATAAATGCTGTGAACTTTCATCATTTCACCATCTTCTTCTTAACCACAGTTATTTTCATGAGATACAAGGTCCCACCTCCCTAAGCTCCGCTACCTGGCGGTGTGGTCTGAGGTGTCGGAAATGGTCTGCTGCTATCGGTGGTGGCAGTACCCAGTGGAGCTCGGGTGTACTTGATCACAGGTGGTTGTTACGTTGCATGAAGCAGACCCCATTGCTCCCCACATTCTGCATCATGTAGCTCCATACCAACGTTAGAATGCTGGGAATCTGTCCAAGGCCTTCCCAAAGGTGTCTACCTACACTGGTGTGCCAACTGTTTGAGGCACCAGGTAATCATGTGATGCTGCTAGGACCAAAACCAGTAATGTACAAAGGCAGTAGCCATGCAGAAGCTCTGCTGGTGAATTCCCTTTGACAATGTCCTGTAAGGTGCCAGAAAGAAGGTAAGGGTGTCCTTTTTGTTGAGACATGGCAGTGTTTTTTTCATCTGCATTTCAAGTGTGTTGAGCTGCGCCATCCGAGGATGGGTGGGATGCAGCAGTGCAGCAGTGCCACTTGCATTGCTATGCGTGCTGCAGTAGTGCTGGCTTTTTTACTTTGTCTCTGCTGAGATGTTGGGCCAGGGGATGCGGCCCCGCATGAGCAGCTTCATTCTTGTGAGACCCCCGTGGTTGGCATAGAACATGCAAATACGAGAGACCACAGGGCCACTGCCCAGCCTTGATCGTTGTCTATTGTGCAGAGCAGAACACCCTATGAGACCTGCGACTGCTGTTGATTGAAGTATATTTTCAGTCTGTGCTGCATAAAATATAAAATTTTGTGGAGGACAGGATCTTGTGTAGTTGTGGTCACCTTCATGGCTGTGTCTCAAAGAGAATTCATATTTGTTGAAGTTCTGCATAAATGACAAAACACATTGATTCTGTGGAATCAAAGGTAGGATTCAGGCCAGTGGATAACATCAGTTGAGCATCTACATTTTTGAGCTGGATTGTTGGGAGGCAGTAAATAAAGTGCTGATACTTGCTGAGAAATACCACCAATGTGTAGTGCAACTTGTTTTTACTGCCAGACAAAGCAGCATGGGATTTGTGGTTTGTTCATTCTCTAAAGAAAGGAATGCAACTTCTGGGCACCAGAACAGTGGGAAGAGGCTCGTCACTTGTTCTCACTGTAATTAATTTGAGCTGAGGCCAATGATTTGGAAGTGAATGGGATAGATTGTTAAGATCTATCTGGAGTCTTATTCAATGGAATTGTGCCAATGTCATGTTGGGCGGCATTTATTGCTATTGCCATAACTCATGCCAGAGCCTGTCACAAGCAAACTTTGAGTTCTGAAAAGATTGGTGACATTCTGTTGTCCACTCAACTTTTCTACCTTTTTTCTGACGATCATTTAGTGGCTGAGTTGTTTGTTAGGCCAGTGAGATGAATTTTCTATGGTGATGTATCTTACTTAAAAAGGGTTGTCACTAATTGATGTCAGTAGGCAGAGGTAACCAAATAATTTATTCCAGATGTTTCTGAGGTGATTGAAAACAATTTGTACTAATGATATCACACAGATATTTGATTTCAGGTTTGAAAAATTCACGTTCATCTGTAGGCATATCTATGACAATATGAAGACACAATGGAATTACATACCTCAGCAGCAACTGGGCACTGATTGAAAATCAATGGGGGAATTTGAAAATTTTTGCTGGACCAGGATTTGAACCCGGATCCTACTTACTAGGAAGATGTTCTGACCACATAGCTGTCCGGACACAGTGGTCATTGCAACTGCACGGACTACCCTGTTACACCTCCCATCAGACCGAAATTCTCAACTTATCTGCACACTACAAATGTAGTGCCCCTTGCCCATTATCCTCGGTATTCATGGCATTTCGCTGATTCCTATAAGAGTTCAAGCCTGAAGAGATTGTTGGCCATCTGGCCTTAATTATTTATACAGTGTACGTGCTGTCTGTTCTTTTGGACATGTCCAAAAGAACAGGCACCACATTTATAAATATGACAACATTGTCCAAGCAGTTTGCGCAACAGACAATGCCACTTGTTAGTTGTTACTAGAGTGCTACTTATGCCATGTGGTAACCGATTGTAATGGTAAAGGCTAAATGGTGTGTTGATTACCATAAATTCTCCAGACTCATCATCTGACTGCAGCTGAAATATACTTCTGACAAGTCTGCCTTGGAAAAAATATTGTCCATTGGTGATTGTCACCATCAGCTCCTCAGTTTGTGTAATCTGGTATTTGTCTAAGACTGGTTGAGCATTTATTGTGGCTTTAAAGTCGTAATATATGTGGTGTCAACCATCTGTTCTCCCTCCCTCCCTCCCTCCCTCCCTCCCTCCCTCCCTCCCTCCCTCCCTCCCTCCCTCCCTCCCTCCCTCCCTCCCCCCCCCCCCTCCTTCCCTCCCTCCCTCTCCTTTTTTTTTTTTTATAGTGTAGGTATAGCCCACTGAGATGTACAAATACGTCATTCTTTTTATTAAGTCTAAGTCCTACGTGAAAACATTGAGCATTGCAACTGGGATGCAGTATGCCATACAGAAACAGTGTTTAGCTGATGGCTTTAACAAAATGTGGACAGATAAATTCTTGGAATATCTTAAACCTGACTTAAATAATTCAGAAAATACTGAGCACAGTGATTCAATGTTGTTTAAGGTAGTTTTGTTGGAATTACAAGTGTTTCATCTAATATTTGAAAACCACATGCTTGAAATGCATTTAGAGCACAAATATTTGTAAATGTGTCAGAAACCACAACGTAGAAAGTTAGGCAGTGTGTTACATACTTGTGCATGGTATATAAAACACAACAGCCATGTAAAGAACTTTGTTGATGGTTGTAATTTATAAACCATTGATCAGATGGGTGTGTCTGGGGAATTCCAAGCTTATCATAAATTGGTGTAGTGATGTCAACTTGCAGCTCAGTGATGAGCACCTTTAAAAGCTATACTGGAATGGTATCAACTTGTTGTCACAAGAGGTTTACACTCAGGCATTATTGCTATTTTCTGACTGGTGTGTTGTTTGATTGTTGTGTGGCCCACAATATAAAAACTGTGTCTCCAGGTGTGGGCATCAAGAATGTGGATGGTGGTATCAGGTTTAAGTTTTATGTTACCAGAAGTAGTTATATTTTCTTGTCACCACTGACAAATCTGTATAAATTTTCGTCATGGGCATAGCAGTGTGCAGTTTCTATTAACACAGAACAAGATCAGTGCCTGCATAAAAATGACTGCAAAGTCACCCAAGCAGCCTGGTCAGCAAAGTCTAGCACAAAATGTGGTCCAAAAAATTTTTAGTGAAGTCCATAATCACAAGCAAAATTCATTCACTTCCATCATTTTGGAGTCTGCATCTGAGCTGCTGCTGTCTTTGTGGGATACCAGAAAATGTGTTATTTTTTAAAGTCTTTCATCATGTTTCACATCTTAGTGAGCAGTTCATGATCACTAGTTTTTGCACCAATGTTGTGGATTGAACTCCAAAAGCTCTGCTATTTTTCATAGAGTAACAGGAGGAGCCACTGGCATTTGTGACCTATCTTTCAGAGAGAGTCATTATATTTAACAGTCTCATTGGTGGTAATTACGAGGAAGTTGGCTTGTGTGCTGCTTATGGATTTCACCCTCTTTATTTTTCCCTCATTATCATAAATGATACAAGGGAATGCACAGATCACTATCTTACACACTAAACATTTATAACACACATATTCATCATAAAGGAAATGTGACTGTGAGCACAAAGAAAGCAATGTTTCAAATTGGGTAGTGGATTGTACTGCATAAATTATGTATAACATAATGTGCATCTTCATATTTTTGTGGTGTAATAGCTGATCCATTAAATTTTGGGGGTATAGTCACATAAACACTATTTCTTCTTCTTCTATTTTGGACATACACCTTTCAGCCACCTAAAGAGTGATCCGACAGCGACAACTTCTTCTTCTAATATTAGTGTTTATTTGACTGCACTCCCAAAATTTAATGGATTATTTATGACATCTTTCATGTTCCATAAAGCAGTGATCTTGCAAGAAATGTTGTTATGAGATGTTAGTTGTAGTGTCAGGTACTGGTAATCACACTGTCTTCATTGTTAAGGAGGAACTAGAAAGTGTATTCAGTAACCAGATATGCTCTCTTTTGAAGTTCAACAAGAGATCAGTAGAAAAAAATGAGCTATAGTGAGGTAGGTTACTCAACAGGAGGGACATGCACTCAGTATTCTTCAAACTCAGTTCCCCCCCCCCCCCCCCCCCTCCAATATACAACTGTTGCCATCAGCTATCTCTGTGGACACTTTTGTTGTTGGATTTTTAGCCTGCAGGGTTGATACTTTTATACAGAATGGAGTGAAGTGCAAACTGTTGACTTGCCATAGTGACAGATATTTTAAAATTTTTCAACCACGCAGTTGGTCGATGCAGTTTGTTTTCACTAAAGAATGTGAATGAGTTCCAGGTGTGGGATGTGGTTGTTTGGTATAAGATGTCAGGTTAACCAGTACATGTATACTGGTGATTGACATCTCCAATGGGCTAAGTTTGCATATACCAGCCGCCACCCTGTGCTCATCTTTATTGCTGCCTAAATTTTATTGTCTTCCACAATAGTGCCTTCAGTTTCTCACATCTCCATGTCAACATCAATTCTGATAAACATCACCTATGCAAAAGTGCTTTGATTTGTTAAATTAAATTACGAGCTTACTTTCCCCGTAGTCTACATTTTCTGTACCATTAATAAGTAATTTCATTCATCTAATACATTTGGACACCATATGTACTAATCGAATGCTATGCGTTTGATGATTCACGGTGAATGTCATATAGCTGGATGGTTACATTTACATGCTGATGAAGTCATTGACGTTTTTTTCCAGATCAAGATTTTAAAAGAAACTGCTTGGGGCTTGTGAATCAAGAATTATCATTACATGTATTTTACCTCTGATTGACTTGTTAGGTATATTCATCTGTGTGGCACATACTGGACTTCAAAACACACTTCTGTTGGTGGACTTATAAAGGTGATACTGCAGTTTCTCACAGAAATTTTTGTAAGATAACTGAAAATGGCTACCACATGTAGGACATATTTTGGGTTGTAGCTTTGTCATAGAATTTCAGCATTCATGTTGGCAAATGATTATGCTCTCATAGTTTCTCCTGCAATAGTGACTTGTTACTTTTACACCACTGCTTTTGACCAGTTATGGTAGACATCCAGTATTGCTCTGTTTTGCTTTCTTGTGTGGAGGATCTTTATCAAAATACTGTAATTTTACACTCGACTTTCATTTTACTTTTGTTCATTGTCACTATAAAAAAATTATTCTTCAATTTATTTTTATTTATCTTTTTTAAATAGTTTTTAAACTATTTCAGGTAGAAGTCGAATATGTCAGGAGAAAATATATTATCCTTGTTTCTGTGCTACCCAGTGGTCTCTTATTGAAGGAAACTTGCGTAAAACTCTTAGGAAACTTTGTGTAAAAATTAAATCATATTCCATCAAAAATACAATTTTGTTTCAGAAAATGATGACACTCTGAAGAAGATAGTTTGGATCATAAATTTTGCTGGAGAGATAAGTGATACTGATAGACTCAGATTTTTACACTGATGAATACAAGTCACATAACTTTGCAGCAATGACTTCTGAACTGACCGGAGTTTAGATAGAAGTGGTGGCAAGCAGAAAAGAGGGTTTCTTGGACTTAAAGAGTACTTCTTAGGTCACATCATGCTCCATTCCAGATGTCGTACATTATGAACAACTGACAGGTTTTGGAATGATATTATAGTTGTAACTAGCTGATTTATTTTACTGCTAGAATTTCATGTGTAAATGGTGAGGGGACAGTACAGGCATGTGGATGTGAAGCAATTAGTCAGTGATGAAGGTGTGCATGCTCACGTAGGTATCCACAGTGACTCTAGTGAACTGAAGGTTGAACACTGCTGAGGCCGACAGGCAATACGGTGACTTCAGCAATCACTTTATATCTTTCCTATTTTTTTTCACATTGCTCAGGGAAATTATGTTGATTCCTAGATGTGGTGGTGATTTTGGAGCTGTTCTGCACCCAAAATGGATGTGAAACTTTTCACTACTGTGCAGAAATGCTGTCCTCAGTCTTTTTCCTTCACTTGCTCATACAGCCCGTATCAAACTGCAGATTTTACATCAGAATCATAATAATAGTTAACCATTATCTGTGGATAAAGAAATCATGTGATGACGTGCTGAATATAAATTCAGTTTTACGCAGCAGAGCTAACACAGTGCTCTCTGAAGAACCCAACCCTGCTGTATTGTAGGGGTGCACATTTATAGTTAATCTTTGAAGCTAACTACATCAGCCAGAAAAAGATAATATCATTTAGAAGATAACAAGATAGAAGATAACAAAAAAGTGTAAAATTTCAAGGTCGAAAAGGTGTCCTCTCCAGGGATTTTAGCCTTCTCAAGCTCTTCTGTGTGGAACACAGCCTCACATGCAGTTGAATAGCTATGCATTCCACAGTCCAGTTGGTCTGACTACAAAATAATGTGACAAACTGAAAAGATGAGGACTGTCTTGGTTCAGTCCTAGGCAGTTAAAATTTGATTATTCTGGTCAATTTGAGGATCGGTTTGGGAGATTTGTCACATTTGTCCAGTTGAATGCTGGCACTATGCAACACTTTCTGTAACTGACCCAAAAATGTAGATTTTGAAACACAGTTCATTTAACTTTAGTTATGCTGATCGGCATTAAGAGCAGAAAGCATGGAAGTAATGGAATAACTCCTTTAACGTGGTCAGATGTGAACTATGTTAGTAATTGAAGTGTTAGAGATGTCATGAAAGTTGAATAAGGGTTTCTTAAAATTTATCCCCTGTTTCCATTTTGTGGAGCATTAAAGTGACATTTTATGTTGGTTATTTTTGTCAATATCTGGCAGGATTTTCTCAGTCGTTTAGAATTTTTATATTTCAGGTTTCTAATTTCATTGTCAGCCTAAAATTAGTGGAATATAATAAATTTTTTGTGAATATTTTCCATCTATGTTCCTTAACTCATTGGTTACCCTGCTGATATAATTTTAGACTGTCGAATCAAAATGGTAGCATTCATATTTGTATTAATATTATCAAAAGACTTCATACACTATTGGAATTCACATACTGTTTAGGTGTCAAAGGAATCTACCTTAAAAGTACTAAGTGGATAATCATCAATCCCTTGACATACAAATAGTTTTGTATGCATTTTGTCAAAATTAGTATTCAGGGAACAACAGATTCTCAAACTCAGCAAACTGGATATAGCAAAAATCGCAGTTTTAGAATTTGCTCCCTCTTGGATAAATTTCTGTGGACACCTGTGCATGTTCACCATATATGAAATGGGAGACGGACATCTCTACTGTATGATGACCACAGAAACTTCCAGTGTGTTACTATGAGAGGGGGATAATTATTTGTACCAGAAAATTATATGAAGACTTATGGGTGTTGCCTTCACTTACATCAACATGTATCTTTCTTCTTGTCCCATTGGTGTTGGAGCTTGACAAGGATGACTGTTAGTAAACTTATGAGACGTATATGAGAGGAAGTGAATTGTTGCTGGCCTCTTCTTGGCACTTATGCTCTCAGAAATTCAACAGTAAGCCTCTCAGTGATACAAAATGCTTCTCTTGTAATGTCTGTAAACTGCAGTTTGTTGAGTAACACTCACCATCCTGTAAAGAAAAGCACTGCTCTTTGTTGGATCTTCTATGTACTCCAATAATCCAATAAGATAAGGATCCCAGATTGCTGAGCAAGATTTGAGAGTGGGCTGAGTAAATGTTTTGGGAGCCACTTATTTTTTGTATGAATTACGTTTCCTTAAGATCCTTCCAATGACTCTCAGCTTGGTACCTGCTTTTCCTACTAGTCGTTGTATGCGATCATTTCACATTAGGTCAGTCTGGGCAGGTACTCTCTGGACTTTTACGTTTGTTATACATTGACAGCGACTTATTGCTAGTAGTATAATCAAATAGTAATGGGTCTGTTTGCATTTATATATGCAATATCTTACAATTATATATATTTGGGATCAATTACCATGTGGTGCACCAATCATTGATCCTCTACAACTATTCCAGCGTTTCACTACAGTCATCTGGCATGGATAATGACATCATCTGGAAACAACTTCACAGATATTCCAACATTGTCCAGTAGATCATTTATGAATATTGTAAAAAGTAATATACCTATAATCCTTGGGATACTCCCAAAATTACCTTTACATCTGTCAATATAATCTCATTAAGAACAATGCGTGTACTCCTATCCCCTAGGAAGTCCTGAATTCAGTCACCTGACATCATACTTGGTAAGTTTGTCTTTTGTTCACTAAACAAAAATGTTGGACTGTATTGAGTATCTTCCAGAAGTCAAGGAACACAGCATCAACTTGGGAACTGTTATCTTCATCTGCCTGGCTCTTATGGCTGAACAGAGTGAGCCATGTTTCAGAGCTCTCTGGTAATGGAATTCATCTTGATTTTTATAGAGTAGAATAGAAAATATATTCCGTAATTCTAGAACAGACTGATGTCAGTGATAGAGGTCTGTAATAAAAGAAAGAACTGTATTATGATATTCACACAGTGAAACAATTTTGGAAGACTGAATTCAGTAATTCAGCCTTCTCTCCATCTACCATTCTGGTGACAATACAGCCATTGAGTAACTAAATAGAAGATTTTTGATCTTCTTACTGACTTTATGCAAGACAAAAACTTAAAGAGTTTTAATAAGATCAGTTTTTGAAATTTTTCTCTCAAATTCACAGAACACATCTCAGATTTCTCTCATTATGCTCATCTTGATATCATTCAGCATTTATTTTTGCAGCCATAATCAAGATGGCACCAGGTAAAAGTGTACAAATTGCCAATCGTGCAGTTCCAACGAATTTTGACCATAATAAGTGCAAAATATGTTCAAGAAGAGTTATACGAGGTGTTCTGTGTATTAACTGTAATTACTGGTACCACGAAAAATGCGTCAAAGTTAGCCTGAAATACTTTAACAGTGAAGATCAGTGGACATGCATCATACTAGCTACAGAATCCAAAGTAAACAATATGCTAAAAATGCAAGATCACATAATTACGTTGTTGAAACAAGAAGTAATGGTCCTCAGCCTCAAGCATGAAGGCCTACTGATGAAATATCAAGAACTATTAGTGAAGTGTAATGAACTGGAACTGACAGTAACCAATAAACCCACGAACAATGAACTCGTTATCCGCACCCGAACATAAATATCAGTAACAAAAACTGGTGTTTGACAGGACAGCATGCTATGAGAAGCAGTCAAGCCGTAAATCACGCTCAGAGTGCAATCCTGAATCCTAACAGAAATCATGGGTGATCGTAGCCCTGTACAATCAGCATGTAAACAAAGTGCCATGGAAAACAAAGCTAATATGAGGGTAGGCCTACATGAATTGGATCCAGAAAGTGATTATAGAATTGTAACTTCTGATAACCACCTGGTGCAAGATGCTAGCAAGGTCAATTTACAGTCTAACATTGCACAAGATCTTATGCAAAAATTAACACAAATGAACATAATTGCTCAAGCATCAATATATGTGCAGGACAAAAATGAAAGAAATTCCAGAATGTTA